>NC_133770.1:284023841-284280317 GCF_003597395.2 Chelonoidis abingdonii
ATTGGTCCTCTGGTCAGGTGTCAGCCAGGTTTACTGAGCTTCTTAACCCTTTACAGGTAAAAGAGACATTAACCCTTAACCATCTGTTTATGACAGCATGCAAAATAAACCTTAATTTAAAAAAATCAGTTTTTAATCTAAACATTCTGCTGCAATTAGGAACATAACGTAACGAAGGAAGAAGTAAAACTGAATAGACTGTTTTGATTGTCCAGGCTGAGTTAATTGCAAAAAAGTCTACAGTATTTTTGATAACATATTTAAGAAAAATCTGTTAAATATTGATTTGAAGAGATACTGTCAGGTTAAGTAAACAGAAGGAATTTTTTAAAAAATATAGTTAACATGGCATTCATTCAGTAAATCAAGAAACTGTTTTGTAAATGTCACAAAGATTAGATGTTTATACTAATTAAAACAGCAACTTCATATTAACTGTAGGTCAAAGATTATCAATGCTGTATTCCAGGGCATAGGCTCATTACAATAAATTGATGCCCAGAAGAAATCACCATCCACCCTCCCCAAAAAAACCAGTTGTATAGCAACACACAGTTAGTTGATATATGGTGTTTGTACACTTTTTTCTGAAGCAGCTAACATGGACCTGGTGGGAGTCAGAATGAATTACTTATACCACAAAAGGTCAGAACTGTAATTATGTTTTAATTAACTTTTTTTTTAAATTGGTAAACCAGTTACCAATTTCTTAATAAATTAAAACTACACCTACAATACTATATTTAACTTATTTTAATTTCTTAGACGAATTTGAAAAAGTAAAGCACAGACTAATTATTTTGTTACTGCAAGTTCATCCCATTTTAACAAGTCAAAAGTCAGCTAGTCACGTACTCTAGATTCTTGCTTCCTAATGAGCTTCACTAAAAAGATGTACGTAGGTTACAAAAGTAGATGTTTACAGGCAGTTTCATCTTTTCAAAGCAAATATCACAACTGCATTTTTGTATAGCTTATATATAGTGTAGTAATGTAAGTCTTCCTAATTCTCGTTCTTCGTGATCAGTCATGTTTCATCATTATGAGAACGGTTCCTACTGAGAGGAAATTGGAAGAAAGGGATTTAATACACAAACCACATACCCTGACACTTTTGTATCTTAAGTCACTGTGTTCGGATATACTCCACATTATTTTTGATATACAGCTGAATCTTCACAATCGTTTAATTTTTTTGGCACTCAGTTGCATACTTTGGCTGCACCTCTTTTAATAGAAAGCACTGAGTATAGGAGATGCAACAGCCCTTTTCCTTCAAGAATCTAGTGCTTATTTATGTCACAAAAAGTCATTTACTTGCATGCCTTTTGGAAGTCGGATTCCTCAGGATAATCTAAACATTTTTTACATTATTTTTGAAGCAAGTGGTTGCACTTTGGAAAATTCATTTACAAACAAAAGCCACATTACAGCATTTCCTACTCCAGCACTTATGAACATTTGTGTGAATATAGCACCTAAACAACACATGAACTCATGAACAACTGCTCCCATTAGCAAAACTAAGAAAATAAGAAGCCAGGAAAAATTTGTGCAAAGTATCCCAGAGGAAAGGAAATTAATTCCTATTCTAATTTTCATAATAATTATTAAAAGAAGCAATGGAACAAAGTTTTGAATTAGATTGTATCAAAATATAATTATAATTTACACAGTGAACATCTTCAAGAGTGTCTAAAAATTGACTTTTTACTGCTATTCTCTGATGCTTCAAAATGCTGTGCTTCCTTCTAGGCACTGGAGAAAGCAACCGGTGCCAACTTTCAGACACAATGTCTGGAAAGGTACTCCTCACTGATGCTAAACTACTTGGTGTCTGCCCTAAGAAGGAAGGTTCATAAGGTGGATGCAGGGTGCCTCTATGAGGATGTGGTACAGACTCACTTCTCTGTCTTTTTCTTTCTGGGGTTTCCAGTCCCTGAAAATCTGGCAGCAGTCTTGAATGTGGCCCTCAAGAGACACTTCAGTCAGGTGGAAGGAGGATCACTCAATGGCATAGATTTCTTTTAGCTGGCACAAGGCTTAAAACCCAGACACTGAGGCATACCCCAGTACTGAGCACTGATACCATCTGACTAAGAGGGAAATAACACTCCAAGAAAAAAATAAGAATGGCCATACTGGGTCAGACCAAAGGTCCATATAGCCCAGTATCCTGTTTTCCAACAGTGGCCAATTCCAGGTGCCCCAGAGGGAATGAACAGAGCAGGTAATCATCAAGTGATCCATTCCTTGCGACCCACTCCCAGCTTCAGGGAAAACCAAGGCTAGAGACACCACCCCTGCCCATTCTGGCTAACGGCCATTGATAGACCTATCCTCCATGAAATGATCTAGTTTTTTTTTTTTTTTTTTTTTTTTTAACCCTGTTATAGTTCTGGCCTTCACAACATCCTCTGGCAAGGAGTTCCACAGGTTGACTGTGCACTGTGTGAAAAAATTACTTCACTTGTTTTAAACCTGCTGCCTATTAATTTCATTTCATGATCTCTAGTTCTTGTGTTATGAGAAGGAGTAAACAACATTTCCTCATTTACTTTCTCCACAGCAGTCATGATTTTATAGACCTCTAACATAGTCTCCTTAGTCATCTCTTTCCAAGCTGAAAAGTCCCAGCCTTATTAATCTCTCCTCATATAAAAGCCATTCCATACCCCTAATTATTTTTGTTGCCCTTTTCTGAAACTTTTCCAATTCCAATGCATCTTTTTTGAGATGAGGCGACCACATCTGCACACAGTATTCAAGATGTGGGCGTACCAACAATTTATATAGAGGCAATGATATTTTCTGTCTTATTATCCATTTCTTAATTATTCCCAACATTCAGTTAGCTTTTTTGACTGCTGCTGCACATTGAGTGGGTTTTTCAGAGAACTATCCACAATTACTCCAAGATCTCTTTCTTGAGTGGTAAAAGCTAATTTAGACCCGATCATTTTATATGTATAGTTGGGGTTATGTTTTCCAATGTGCACCCCTTAGTAAGTGATGTGCTGAATTGAACCTGGTGCAGAATTCATTTTTGGTCTCAGTGCGTAACCCCATTTACAGGACATTATAATGATCTAATCCTGAGATGCCAAAGGCATAACTACACATAGCAGGTTCGGCAACAGAAAGACTAGGTTGCACTTTGAACTGCACTTGACAGGTAGAAAATCGCTGTTGGCCATAGCAACTACCTGAGTATCCAGCAACAAACCAAAAGTTCACACACCTTAAACTGTGCACCTATACTCCCTCAGTTAGGAAGGCCAAATACAGAAAACAAGAACTTCTTTATAGCACAGAAGAATTTGAGAAACTAAATTAAAAACAAAAAGTATCCTCTGAATGGGAGACCCCACATTTTGCATTTTTAGGAAACACACAAGTCTGAAAAAAGAGTAAAAGAAAAAAACTTCTTCAATTAGGAAGAGGTTCTTTAGGCCAGGAAACTGTGTTTGGGTTTTTCGAGTGAAAGCCAATGTTTGTTTCTATTTTTGGGAGGATGTTGTAGTTCAGAGATCAGCAACCTTTGACACGCAACCCATCAGAAATATCCACTGGTGGGCCAGGATGGTTTGTTTACGGGGAGCATCCGCAGGTTCGGCCAATCGCAGCTCCCACTAGTTGCAGTTCGCCGTTCCAGGCCAATGGGGGCTACGGGATACGGCGGTGAGCACATCCCTCAGCCTACGCCACTTCCCAAAGCTGCCAGTGGCCTGGAAGTGCAAACCACGGCCAGAGGGAGCTGTGATCGGTTGAACCTGCAGATACTGCAGGTAAACAAACCGTCCCGGCCTGCCAGTTGATTTCTGATGGGCCGCATGCCAAACGTTGCTGATCCCTGTTGTAGCTAGTTCAGAAGATGCCTTGTTACTTTCTATTTCTAGACCATGTTTATTCCAGCCTTCTCAATATTGGAGTGTAGAGTTTGTTTCTAGATTTAGAGCACTGGAATTCCACAAATGAATAGATAATATCCTTGGAGTCAATTTTATCTGACAAACGATTAAAGAGGTAATCTTAGATAATTAACTGTTCTGAGATCTCCTATGCAACAGCTGAAATGGGCAATCCTGAACAGCTAACATTACAAGCCCTTAACTAAATCACTGCTAGCATGAGCACAACAAGCACTGCCTACTATGGAACTATTTTCACTGCCATTCATGAACTTTTGCAATTTAGCATAAACATGTCATATGGCAAAAGCATTGCAAAAATATAGAATGATTTATAAGCACATACAATGTAAGCAAAACTCCTAATAGATTTTCTTCTACATGAGGGACACTCTTGAGGTGCCTTGGCCTATTGGTAAGGGGCAGAAGAAAAACAGTGAATGTGGATAAAGTTACACGACCTCGGATCAGCTCCTCACCAACGTAAGTATATTCTCATGACTCTGGATAAACTGGAACATTACCAATTTGTGGCTAATACAACAATCACTGAACAGGCCAAGCTGAGGAGATTGACAAAGCAGGATCATTTTTTAAAAAACGTAAAAATAGAACAGATGCACTTTTTATTTAAATGTAAGGCAACTAAATAATAAGAAACTTATATTTTACAGGTACTACAGCTTAAGATAGAGGACTTAGTCTGACACTTGAAAGTCAACAAGAGGAACGGAGTCCAAATGATGGGCTCACACCAATCATGAACATTGTCTACTATCTCTGGTAATACTGTCTGCTTAAGAGCATGGCAAATGTCAAGTTGATTTATATTCAGTGGCATTGTAGCTGTGTTGGTCTCCGGATATTAGAGAGACAAGTCGGCAAAGTAATATCTTTTATTGAACCAACTGCTGGTGGAGAAAGACAGACAAGCTTTCGAGTCGTACAGAACTAACTCAAATTTCATCGTGAGATACTACTGTACTATATCTGTTTCACAAGGTATTTCCGTGGTGTACATGATTGCAGTAACACAAATGTCAAATGGAGGAATGACAAGTCACCAGTTACAATGAACAGAAGGGTTACTTTACCCAGTAAATTAATGAAAATGTTCTTCTGCTACTAGAATACCTTTCTGAAATTATTTATTCTTTGCCTCTTTACAAAGAAATCAAGTCCTCATTTCTCCAATGAGTATTTGCCTACACAGTGACTATTCATATATCCGGTACCTCACTTGTATAGATATACAGTAATATAAGTAAAAACACTCAGAAACTGGTATTTGTACCTTTCACCAAGCATTTAGATGTCTTACATCAACAAAAGATTTAAAAGAAAAAAAGACAGGCTACCAATAAGGGAACTAGAGTCCTAATCCCTAACATTTATCAAGCCTAAAAAATTTCAAAAAGCTTATCCAAGTCATTCTCGATCTTGGAGAATGCTGGAGGGAGCATGTTCCAAAGCTGAGAATCGCTGACTGAAAAAGTGCTTCCAGTCACAGAGATTAATTGCAGTAGCTATAAAGGAAAGCTGCAACAGTCCCAATGCCTTACACAAAACAGTCTTCGTTTAGGTCTCTCTGTTACCAGAGACACTTGACGACTGCCATACTGCTAGCAAGACAAATGACGGTTTTATGATAAAAGCACTGAACTGGGACTCTGGAGACTAATACCACAGCCTTCCTGTATGATCTCTGGCAAATCACTTCAGTTTTGTGGGTCTCAACTCCTCATCTTTAGCGGGACCAAAGCCACTTCCTTTCTTGTTTATTTAGATCACAGTCTCTTTAGGGTAGGAATGGTCTCTTATTAGGTGTCCATACAATATCCAGCATAATGGGACCCAACTCTTGGTGGGATCTCTATATTACACATTATTAAATAATGATGGTGCTGACTAAAAACAGGACTGATTCAAGCTTGTAGCTAGTACACTCAATTGATCGACTACAAGTACTAATTCGGTTGAAGAAACAACAGAACTTACAAAGATAGACTCCATCTCAGATTTCTCTAAACTGAATTTATTAGACCAACATATCACAAATTACTCTCATATCCCATGCTACCTAGGTGCAGATAAACCAGAAAACCAATCCCCTGCTAATGAGTAGTCAAAACAATCAGACTCTTGCTGGACCTGGACCTGCAGACAATCTGAAAGATCGCACTCAATGGTGGAAATGGTTTTTGCACTGCTGAAAACAAATTGCCTATGCCTTTTTCTTATACAAATATAAGCATCTGAGACAGAGCACCAAACAATCCTAGGCAGTAACAGAAGAAAATATTTTGCTAAAACATCATGGGAAACTTAGAAAGTTGGACAAACTTAAGAGATCAAAAATGTGATGAAACTTTTTTGGGGGGGGGGTAGGAGTGGGTAGGGAGAGGAAAAAAATATATATTGGGAATAAAAACCTTTGTTTGCAAACTCTACTGGAACCCTTAGTATAGTACCCATCTCTAGAAGCAATTCCCACTTGACATGATGGGCTCAGATCTGAGGAAAAGTAAAAGATCCATCAGCAGCCTTAGAGCCTGGGCATGGAGCCAAGGCCTCATCTATTAGCAGGTTCTCCAGTCTCCACTCTGTCACATGTGGCAACAGCCCACAGACCAAATAATCCTTCAGGGAGTGCTTCCAAGTACTGACCATGCTGATCTGTACTGGATAGACACTGATACTCAAACACACTAAACCCACCCTTACATTATGGACTGACCACCCAAAGCCATCGTTAATTTGCTGAATAAACTAATACAAAAGTGGCTAAATTTTAAACTGAATGCTAACTGTAAAAGAGTAGTCTAGTTCCATGACTATTCTCACGGGCAGAAAGTAGGGAACCACGGATGTGTCAAGAGGGCCTTCTATAAACTAGAGTTCTCTAGCCACCAGATCCTAACTAGGTGTGGTACAGTAACTCCTCACTTAAGGTCGTTCCGGTTAACATTGTTTTGTTGTTACATTGCTGATCAATTAGAGAACATGCTCATTTAAAGTTGTGCAATGCTCCCTTATAATATTGTTTGGCAGCCGCCTGCTTTGTCCACTGCTTGCAGAAAGAGCAGCTCGTTGGAGCTGGTTGGTGGGGGCTTGGAATCAGGGTGGACCAGCAGCCTCCCTATCAGCCCCCTAAGTTCCCTGTGTTGCAGCCGCCCAGCAGGCTATCAATTGCCCGGCACAGTTCAGCTGTCCCTCCCCCAACAGCGGTGTGCTACTCCTGCCCTCTGCCTTGGAGCTGCTGCGGGGAGCCTCCTGCTTGCTGTGCGGGGTGTGTGCATATGTGTGCCCACGCGCTAATGTCAGAGTGTCCCCCTCCCCCTGCTCCTGTAGCCCTTCTTCACAGAGCAGGGGGGGAAGGGGGTGGACACGACAGGGCTCAGGATGGAGGGAGCTTGCAGCTGCTGTCTCAACTTGCTGATCTACTTAAAAAGGCAATGTACTTACAGTGCGGTCAGTGTACTTAAAGGGGCAATGCGAGTCTGCCTCTCGCATACAGAGAGAGAGAGAGAGAGTGAGTGTGTCTCTGTCTGTCTCTCCACGCTGTGTCTCCTCCCTTCATTCCTGCTGCCTTGTAGAGTCTGAGGCTACATTAATAACGTGTTAACCCTTGAGGGCTCAGTTCATTATTTAGCAGTAAGGCATTCCCTGGGAAACATCCCACTCTCTAACTCCACCACCTCTACCAAGCTTCACAATCATCACTGCTGTGTATAGTATTGTTTGTTTGTTTAAAACTTATACTCTGTGTGTGTGTATATATGTGTGTGTACACACACACTTTTGTCTGGCAAAAAAAATTTCTCTGGAACCTAACCGCCCCTATTTACATTAATTCTTATGGGAAAACTGGATTCCCTTAACATCGTTTCACTTAAAGTAGCATTTTTCAGGAACATAACTACAACGTTAAGCAAGGAGTTACTCTACTGTTATTGACAGTTCTGTGTCTTGCAAGGATGATGCACTGTTCCCAAGGTGACGCTGCAATGGCAGTACAGTATTTGAAGCAGCACAGAGATTTTTTTTACCTAGATTATACCATATCCTGATATATTATTAGGAGAGAACACTTACCAAAACAGGAAGCCAATTCGGGGAAAACCAGCATTCACACTGAGGAAACACCATATTAGTAACTCAATTTCTCTAATCTTATTAGTTCCTTTTACACACCTGCTTCGAACTAGCAAAGAAATGCATGGAAAGTAGTTGGACTACATGTGGTACAGGAAGCAGATTCTGAATAACCATGACAAAGGCAGCTACAGTTACAATGTTGGGCAATTTCTTGATCTGATATGCAAGTGGCAGTTTTATACGCATGCAATAGCTGCTGAAGCTGCCTGCTCCAATTAGAATATTACAAGTGCTTGTGCTTCAGACACTACCTTTACTACTCAAACATACTTCTGGAAAAAAGTGTACTTGTGTATAGAAGAAAAAAAAAAAGACCACTGATGTACTAGTTTACATGGATTTCCTAAAATAATTAGTCCAACTTGTGTCTACTTACAGAACCACTATGTTATCAATGGCAGTAGTTATGAACCTTTTCTCATCCAGGACTGAAAAAAGAGTTGCACTTCCTTGCCACAATTAAAAATCCCATATGTCTGTGGCCAGAAGAGATTGTGGGTCAGAGTCATGGCAACTAAATATAGCTTGTCTGAAGTGCTGGGAGAAGGTCTGCTTCTCCCTTCTCCATTGCCTGTGGTGGCGTGCTCCCAGGAAGGTTACCCTTCAAGTTACTTAAAGAGGGTAGGGTGTCACATTGGGGTTTGGCAAAGCAGCAGGGAAGGAGAGAGCAAGCTTCTCCTTTCCTCCCATTCTTCACTCCCACTGGAACCTACCACCTGTGTGAATTTTATTGGATTCAGCTTGTTTCTCAACTGGAGGAGTGCAATCTAGTGGCAACCCCTTGTCACTTACCTTCAGGTTAAACCTTACTGCTTAAGGAGCACTGATCTATAGGAATAAGTTTTAAATGTAGTCTCTAATTTTAGAGTTTGAGCCTGGTGCCAAGTTTAAAAGTTTGCATGAAAACTTTTCTCTGGCAGAATGGTATCAGAACTAAGGTAGGTTGGTGCTTCATTCGCCCACTCCTTCCAATAGTCAGATGGGGGAAAAAAGGCATAACTATTCAGCACCATAAGACAGACATTGGACACAAAATCCTGAGAGTACATTTAATAAGATTGTTAGGTTCAAGATACCACTAACCAACACCCATTTTTATCATCCAGTCTCAGAATTCTAGGGGGGAAAAAAAAGGAAAAATTACCTTACCTCAATTTAGTTCCAACCTCTTCTGATAATTTTAATCCATCTTTCTTTTTTATCCTTCTGACCTACATATAGTGGCAGATGTGTGAACATTTAACTGCTTCCACATAACGGACTACTGTTTTACCTGAATTGCCATACAGGATCAAGTCCAACATGCTCACAGTGGCCAATACCCAGATATTTGAAAGGAAGCCCTTTATTCTTAACTTCCTCCAGAACCCATGGAATTATATCATCTACCCCTCATAGCTTGTTGCAAAATTTAGTTATTTTCTTGCGACCACAGTCTTACAGGGCCTTAACTTTATTCCTGAACAGTAGTAGTTTAGAGAAGTATATGTTCAATGTTCTGTAGTGAAGACTAATGTTTCTGGCAAGTAGGGAGATTCTAACTCTTATGATTAAGAAGATAACTTTCCTAATGTGCATCAATACATTGCTAGTTTCCTGGGGTCAGAAGGCAAATTGATCCAGTGATTAAAAAACTGCTGCTCATAGCTTTGCTAACCAGCAACAGAGTTAAATAACAAGATCTGACATGCATCTGATGAAGTGGGTATTCACCCATGAAAGCTCATGCTCCAAAACGTCTGTTAGTCTATAAGGTGCCATAGGATTCTCTGCTGCTTTTAAAGATCTGGTCAGTTTCACTCCTGTCATTCAAAAAGCAGTGGGCAAAAGTAAAAACTACAGGAAAAGCTTTGTTTTATGGTATGTTGGAGGAATGGTGGGATGCCAGTAAGTAAAAAATTCCAGTTATCTAAGAGGGAGTGAGTTTACATGTGGCAGGGGGCTCAGGGCTGGGGACTGGGGCACCGGAATTGGATGGCTCCCCACAAGTGGCAACATGTCCCTGCTGCTCCTAGGCAGTGGTGCAGCTAGGCAGCTCTGTGTGCTGCCCCCGCCCTGAGTGCTGGCTTCACAGCTCCCACTGGCCGGGAACCAAAGCCAATGGGAGCTGCAAGGGTGGTACTTGCGGGTGGAGGCAGCACACAAAGCTGCCTACTGTGCCTCCACCCACAGGTGCCACCCCCGCAGTTTACATTGGCTGCGGTTCCCTGCCAATGGAACCTGCGGAGCCAGCGCTCAGGGCGGGATGGGGGCAGTGCACAGAACCGCCTAGCCACACCACAGCCTAGGAAAAGCAGAGACATGTTGCCACTTGCGAAGAGCCACCCAAGGTGAGTGCCGCCCAGATCTGACATCCAGCACCCCCTCCTGCACTAAAACTCCTTCTCAGAGCCCATCCCCCATACCCCCTCCTGCACTCCGAATCCCTCGTGGCCGATACTCCACCTAGGAGCAGCAGGGACATGTCGCCACTTCCAGGGAGCCACACAGAGCCAGGTAAGAAGCTTGTCGGACTATAAACCCGACATTCAATGAAGATCAGAAATGTCGGTCTATAGAGCCTTCCTGTTGGTAAAGTCCTAGATAACACAGCTTTTACTATAGTAAGAATGTCAGTTATTACCACTAGTGCTTGGGAAAGCTAGGAAAGAGAGCAGCAGGCAGCACTGGAACTATTCACAGGAGAAGTAACTAGGCTGAAAAAAAAATAAAAAAATTAGCAGATCTCTTGAAGGAATACCAGCACCGTATGTGGCTTGACTTCACCAGGACACAGCCCCAGTTTCCCAACAGCAAGCTTTCCAGCCCTCTTCTCAGTCTTTAATATTAACCTGTAGCTAGTAGTCTGTTTAAAAAAAATCTAAGTCCTGAACACCATAAAATCTGAAGAAGGAAGTAGCTGTTTATGGTCTTTCAAGAAGATAAGAGATACAGGATGGGGGCCAGAATGCTTGGCTTTTTGTTTTGTGCACTGGCAGCTAGGATCTTTGCTTCTAGAAATATAGTGTTAGAACAAAATATTTATTAATTTGTTAAACTGAGCTAGATTAAGGAAACTATAGTAGGCTAAAAGTTCGCCTGCAATTATCTTTGAGTAAAAGGGGAAGATAATCTAATCAGTGTTCCAGACTGATGAACAGGCAATCCACTTTCAGTCTTGGGACATTCTTTAAAATCTTAGTTTGGTTTTAATACACCAGAGATACCCACAAAGAAGAGTAATCTGAGGAGAACCTACCCGTCAAATATTACATCCTTCAAGCAGAGAGGTATAAGGATGAAAACCTAGACATGTCATTTCTGGACAGACCTTGAAAGTTAGTACACCATCTTAACATGGAAAGGCTGCCTTACCATATGTGAAAGAATAAGCTTTGATTAACTAAAGAGTGAGCATTCAGCTGAAAAGATTCCTAAACATGAAGAAAGAATTTCACTATTTTGATATCCTAAAACACTATCTACACGCTTAAAAAGTCAGGCAGTAGGGTCCCCATTCATGCAAGTATTGCCACTCACATTAAACGCAACTGTTTGAGACAGGATCCGGCTTTATATTTATCAAAGCATTTCTTTAAAATGCTGTCTTTTGTTGAAGTTCTTCCTCATAGGAATGCATCTTTTAAAAGTCACCTGAAAAAGTAAACTTATCTAAATCCAGATTGAAGTATGTAAAACCACTCTACAGAAGTCAATCTTCACACCCCCATTAAACTTTCACCCCAATAGCTTCTTAAAACATTTGGCTCTAAATTTTGCAAAACCACTTTGTTACAGCAACAGATATCTATTAGTAATTCTCAATCTATTTGTATCAAGATAGTCTTAGGAATGCGATCTTCCAGGAAGTCAAACAAATTTCCAAACTACAGTAGCGTATGGGTGCCTAATTCAACTAGAGTACTTAAAAGTCCAAGCATCTATAGAAGAAACTCAGGACTCCAACAAACCTTGGCACAATGGTATGTTCATGTTTTAGCTCTAATCTAGAAAAAAAGCTGTAACACAGCTATGGAAGGCCTGTGAAACAAGGACTGAAAAACATTCACTTGTGGCAACTGAAAAGACTTCCCTGGCATGTGGAGGTCCATGGACCCAATTCTATCAAGTTCAATTGATTTTTTTTAAGACAAGTAAGCTTCTAGCCCTTACAGTTGCAAAAGTAACCTTCCACACATGGAGTACAAATTGATTTAGTGACAACTTCTTATGTCAGTAGATGGACATTAACAGTATATCCGCAACTGCTCATTGCTTTCTCCAAGTTCTAGCAAAATGAAAACTTCATTCTGAAGCATGAACTGGAGCTATTCACTGGGGAGGACATAAAGAAAGGTGGGGTGAAATAGCAGAGATTTATGCCCTCACAACTATGAGGATCTGGGATTAGAAAAAGCAACACTGCAGTTCTCTTCCCATCCAGCAACCAGAGGGAACTGTGACAGAGCTTCAGATTTATCACACACCTACTAGTGAGAGGTAATATGAAAAATTAAAGAATCCCCGAGATCTAGGGACAAGCCTTAAACTTACACATTTCTACTAATGTCAGTCTGGCTTCCATCAACACCTGTTTTAGGAGGGTTTCCTCAGGGAGGTTTTTGGTTTTTTGGCTTTTTTTTTTAATACTCATGAAATTCTCATATACTTATTATGAAATTGCAAGGTAAAAGCCATTGTTAAAGCTAACATATAAATATGATTTAACATAATATTAAGGGTTCAGGTTCAAACTGTAAAACCTAGGAAATTCAGAAATTAAAGCTATTATTCTAACATCTCTGAATGCTGCATGAACAATTGCCAACAAACAAACCAGCCTTTAACACAAATTTAAGGAAGAAATGAAATATGATGAACACTTGTGTTACTTGAATGTAACTGTAAAAGAATAGAGAAAAATCCTTTAGTTTATTTGCTTTATTACATACAAAAAATGTTAAGAGTCTTAAATTTGAAAAGCACTCAAAAGTTAGAAAATGCCAGAGCTAAAACTGTACTGCAACCTTAATTCTTCAACCTGGGCATGTGATTTAGTATGTAGTCTTTTGTTACATGATCAACAAAATGATTAGAGTTATGAAGGGCAAGAAAAATTAGAGTACGGAACACATTCCGTACAGGGAGAGATTAAAAAGACTGGTACTGTTCATCTTAGAAAAGACACAATTAAGGGGGGCTATGATAGAAGCCTACACATTCATGAATAGTGTGGAGAAAGTGAATAGTGAAGTGTTATTCACCCTTCACATAACATAAGAACAAGGAGTCACCCAATGAAATTGACAACAGATTTAAAGGAAACAAGGAAGTACTTCTTCGCACAACAGCTCAATCAAACTGTTGCCAGGGGATATTGTGAAGGCCAAAAGTATAACCTGATTAAAAACAGAATTAAATAAGTTCACAAAAGATAAGTCCATTGATGACTATTAGCCAATACTGTCAGGGATGTAACCTAATCCTCCAGGTGTTCCCAATCCTCCAACTGCCAGAAGGTGGAACTGGATGACAGATAGCAAGTGTGAAAAATCAAGACAATAATAAAAATAATGACAGAGGATGGATTGCTCAAAATTGTTGTGCTCCATTCATTCCCTCTGAAGCATCTGGCACTGATTAATGTCAGAAGACAGGATACTGGGCTAGATGGACCATTGGTCTGACCCAGTATGGCCGTCCTTATCTTGTTTTTATCTTCTGTTCTTATCACAAGAACTCTAAATTTGCAGTCCACGGTTATTTAAACAAGATGGTCAAATCTAATACTAAATGTAAAGATAAAATTATTTTGTTATAAAACATTTAAAATAACTTACAACTCAAGAAGCAGGCCCAATTTACAATGGAGGAGAGAAAATATTCTCTTTTCTTACAATCGTTTGAATATATCCTTTGGTGTCAGATCTACTGAAGAGATGACTAATGAATTAAGATTAACCCACATAAGAAAAGGAGGTTTTGTCAGTGCACAACTGAATGTGCTAAAAGAATGTGCTAGAACAATGTGTAAAATTTTTCAGTCACGTAACAGCACTGAACACAAAATACACCAATCACTCAATGGTAACCATCACAATATTCTGCACTATAGTTTAGGAGAGCAATTATTTCATGTTGTACTATTTCTGTATGTATGTATAGGAAGAGCTGAGTATGCACTAAGACTGAATTTTAAAAAAAGAAATCAAGCTATCATATTAATAGTTACCTCCATCAAATCACTTTAATGTTTCAATTAAGATTACGCACTACACGTTGTGTCAATAATCTGTAATCTCGAAGAGATATAGCAAGTAGCTTTATTTTCATATGAACAGGGAACCACTGCAGAGGCAAACTATCCATTTTCCTATTGACTACCTCATTAAACAGAGCACGGTCTGCAGAGACTAAAGGCAGCAGGCCAATGCATACAGCTTGAGCTTCAGTAAGACAACTCAACGAGTCAGAACAAATGTAACTTAACATGTTATCTAAGGGAAATACTTGATACCTACCACATCATTAAGATGCAAAACAGTCCCTCTCACAGGCCAAACTCCTGAAAGAAGTCAGAATTACACTAACTTTCCTACCCAAAACACTTCATGCTGAAACTGGTACAAATCTCAAACAATGCATAAATTGACATTACTGCTTGAGCCAAGATGCATGAGTCATGTTAACTTTAGAAGCTCTTACTAGTTATCAAAACAGCATAGAATGAAGATAGCAACAATTTCTATGGCCACTTTTAAATATTACCGTAACAAACTTGGGGAAGAATGACAAAGTAGCACAGTCAAAACTATCATTCGAGGGAAAGTATAAGAAAGACGACTTTAATAAAATACTGTGTTTTTAAACACTATATCTTGATTACTTTAAAGTAACAGAATAAAATTGAACTAATTAAATGGGTTCTAGAAATTAGCAGTTCTCAATCGGGGGTCCAGGCCCTCGGGGGGGGGGGGGCACGAGCTAGTTTCAGGGGGTCTACCAAGCAGGGAAAGTATTAGACTCACTGGGGCCCAGGGCAGAAAGACGAAGCCCCGCCACCCGTAGCTCCTCCATCTGGGACTGAAGCTGAAGCCTGAGCAACTTAGCTTTGTGGGGCGCCCTGTTGTGTGAGGCTCTAGGGAACTGCCCTGCTTGCTACCTCCTAATGCTGGCCATGGCTTTTATATGCAGAAAAATAGTAGTTGTGTCACAGGTGGGCCAGGGAGTTTTTATAGCATGGGGGGGGGGGGGGCTCAAAAAGAAAAAAGTTGAGGGCCTCTACTATAAATATCAAACTGAACACTACTTTGTTAATAATCCAACAGGGCATAAGCAATATTTGATGGAAAGGACAAGGACTGACACGAAAGATTAAGAAGTTAACCCAATGATATTTCACAAGTTGCCCCTCCACTACTGCAGGGCTGCTTATCGAAAGCAAAACTTACAAGACTGGAGTTTGTGTAAGTCAGACTCAGAACCAACAAATGCCAACTCAAAACTTAAAAAAATTAAACCTCGTGGACAGCTAAAAACAAACATTCCAAGTAATATTTGCTGCTGGAGAAAACAACTGTATTTGGTCTCTCTTTTATGAAGCATAAATATGACTAGTAACTTTGGAAAGAGGAAGATCAAGATCAACACAAATAAACTGACATTTTGAGAGTTATATAAAAATAAGATTTAAGTTTTCACACTACTTGAAAACCATAAATAGGAATCACTTCAACCAAATCAAGTGTAGCCCATCTCTGGCTACAGAAAGTGGTATTTCTAACTGTAAGTGGTCAGGATTTCAAGTTAAACTTCATGCAACAGACAGTGTCAATAGCCAGGCTTTATATCATCCATGTAAAGAGCAGCAAATACAATGGTGGTACTAAAAAGTACTTGCACAGTTGAATGGAGTGTTGCCATCTTTAGAATCATTTGTTTGAAAGTGAGCAGGCAATTCATTGTACAGTGACTAGTATACTGAAGTTCCAATCTTGATTTGGACCTTAAGTGTGATCATAAGTAACATCGCATCAAATTTGCTGATGTGGCAGTGGTGCCAATTAGGAGGCCTGGGGAGGACATTTGCCCCCCCCCTCCATCCCCTAAGGTTTTGCACTTGCTCAAAGTTCCATAGATCCCAGAGCCCTGAGGTGGGGCGGGGGGCATGGCACAGCCTGATCGCTTTTAAGCAACAGTCCCATACTAAATCAACCCGACTACTGCCAGAGCAGTCCAGAGCATTGCTCCAGCTTTGTGGTTGTAACACCACTGAAATTTGACCTAGCCCATCTGTCCAGATAGAGTGATCAGGCCAAATGGTGTTGCAACCTGGCACATGGAGAATCTGTTCCTGTACAGTAGTGTGCAAGGGAGTCTGCTGACAACGTCACTCCTGACAGTGCTGGCTCACACACTACAAGGATAAGAGAGATAGGAGACTCCCTGAGCCCAGGAAGAGCCAGCATCCCTGCAGGAGGTACAGCGGGAGGGAAATGAGCAGGGCCTGGAATGGAATTTCCCAGTCTCCCCCAATAAATATGTGACATGGTACCACTGTTGTGAATTGGCTTGTTGTTTCATTTAAGGGAATGGGAAGTAAACGTTCACTTTTCTTCCATGTAATAGAGCTATTTAAATTAACAGCTTTGTCTGGTATTTTTAGTGCAGTTGTATTCTATGTATTCAGAGTTATTTTCTGACTAATCATTAAAATAAGAATTTAGGGTTAAAAAACCAGTGTTGGCCTTATAGAGCCAAACATAATAAGGAATAAGCACGTCAACAGAAGTGTTAGATTTGGTTGCAGAATTTTTATTGCTGATGTGGGGCAAGAGAAACTCAGCTTGACCTGTAGATCCCTATATGGGTTTGCAGGACTGGCAGCAAAACAAACCATGTTTAGTAGATCTGAAATGGAAAGCAGGTAAACCAACATGGAGCACCACACTACCATTTATACAAAGTCATCCTTCAAAATCAAACAGCACCCATTCAAATGACAATCAATCATTTGGCATCCTTACTGACAAAATAGCAACAACTGCCACAGAACTGATTTGGGGGAAAATGAACTTCTTCCAAAGTGTTCCTACATGAAAAGAGAACGATTCAACTTTACATCTAGTATGCTTCAGTTATACTGTCAATAGTATGCAAGCTCATGAGCCTACTGGTTCCATACACTGTTTTGCCTGACACATTAAGCAAGATAAAGTTTTCTAAAAAACTCACTCCAAACTTGAACAAATTGATCTGTAGCACTGAGCAGAACGGATTCCAAGAGTGAGTGCACGTCTTACTTAGAGATAAGAACAAAACCAACATGGAGTGAGAACTGCAGCACTTCGGAAAGAGTCCTGTTGAACCTGTGAGATTTGTATATGAACATGTCTTTGCATGACTATTCTAATGTGTTTTTAATTTCAGTTAAGGGCCTTATTCTTGGTACATCTAGATTTTTTTTTTCTTTTTACATGTAAATATTGGCTACTGATCAAAAAAGACCCCCCGCCCCCAAAAAAAGGAAGGAAAAGAAGATGCATGCAAAGAGAGTAGTATCTTGATCTAATGTACTTTCTGAATGTTGAGTTTTACTTCTGCCAAATTCAGTATAAAATTATTGGACAAAAAGGTGATATTTTACATACCTGAATATGGTATGAGGAACAGTTAAAATTAACTGCAGACAGTAAAGTGCAGAGCTTTCTGTATTTCAAAAGCAAAACAGCAGCTCAGTCAATTCTTGGCAAACACACATGGAATATAAGAATCTCTCATATCCTGCACATGGTGTCAGCCTTGAACTCATTCACATCTGAGTAGAGCACTTTCACAGCAGAATTTTGACTGAGAAAGATTACAAAAAGAGATAAGAACTTCAAATAGTAAACCACTGATTGAAACAACATCCAGTATTTTGGAATATTGCCAGATGGCACAGTCTAGAAAAAGTCTTGTGCTGACACATTGAAAAGGTGGTCAATTTCTCTTTGGGATGAAAGGAGGCTAATCCAACACTAGTGCTATTTGTACAACAGATTAACAAGCAAGCAAGGATTTAAGAAAGTTGCTTAGCCACTGTACCTATTATTAGTTAGCTAGCCAGCTAGCTGTTGGCAGAATAGCATTCTACCAACAGAGAGAACGGTTCCGCTATTTTGTTGCTCGCAGTTCAAGTTTCGTAATCTGCACACAGGAAGTATGGGACTTCAGTTTCATTTTGCTTCAGAGGATGGAAGGAAATAATTTGTCCCTATGCTTAAATGGGAGAATGACAAGTATTGCTACAGAGATGAAATTGAGTTTATTAAGGAACTTACTAACAACACTCCCCCTTGCCCAATGCCCCCACATTCCTTTCCAGATGGTGTTAGCAAAAATTTAAGCTGATGAAAATTCACTATTCTAACCAGTCTCAAACCGCAACTGCTGGGAAAGATGTCGTACGTTGGAGCATATGCCATGGATTGTGCCTGGTTGTGGATCTGTTCCTCACATTCTTTAAAGTGGAAGTTGTGCACTTTTGCAGTCTCATGCTCCATTTAAACTACTGCAATTGGAAGAGTTCATGTTTAGATTTCTAGTGCTGCCATTAGTGACCTTACAGATGACAAATCCATAAAACTAAGGAAATCCATATACAAATATAATTTAACTTTTACTTGGAGAAATTAGTTACAGTGGTATTAGTTCTATTCAGTAATAGTGCCATTGTCGAAAGCACTCTGCAACAGTTTGCCAGAAGTTCAGTTTCACATTTCCTTCCTTCTACAAGAAAGAGTCATATCCTTAAATCTGTTTCCTTTTTAGAAAGCTAACACAAACTATATTACAAGGAAAACAAGTAGTCTGTAATGAGACATTCTGGTGTTCTAGAGATCACACAGCACTACGAGGAATGTGGCTTTTCACATTCGAAAGTTCTTCAGCCACTGCTCATCATTCCAAACCTACATTACAATACGATTCCACTAGTTAGTGCTCATTTCTCAGGACCAAAGGTGGCACTCCACTGTCTGCAGCTGCTCCAACAACCTTGAATTGTTTTTCGCTATATCCCTTGGCACAGTGTTCTCAACCAGGGGTACACATGCCCCTGAGGTACACAGAGGTCTTCCAAGGGGTACATCAACTCGTCTAGATATTTGCCTAATTTTACATCAGGCTACTTAAAAAGCATTAGTGAAGTCAGTACAAAACTAAAATTTCACACAATGATTTGTGTATACTGTTCTATATCTTATACACTCAAAAGTAAATACAAATATTTCTATTCCAACTGATTTTATAACTATATGTAAAAATGAGAAAGTAAGCAATTTTTTCAGTAATAGCGTGCTGTAACACTTTTGAATTGTTACGTCTGATTGTGTAAGCAAGTAGTTGAGATGAAATGGAGCTTTCTGTCACATAGATGAAACTTGGGATTATGCAAGACAAATCAGACTCCTGAAAGGGTACAGTAGTCTGGAAAAGTTGAGAGCCACTATCTTAGCAAACTGTCCTCAAAGAAATCTTCAGGCCTCCCATTGTGGCAATACTTCTTGTGGGTCTGCAAACGCAGGAGAATTGCATGTCCTTTATTTAGAATGTTCACAAGAATAGTGCATAGCTCTGCAGGCAGACACCGAAAAGCGATGCATGGGTTTGTGAGATTTTTAGAAAAGGCATGTAAAATAGAGGATACATATGGCTTTATGGGATGGAGAAAGTTGCATGCTGAGATCTTTACCCCTAGTTCCCAGAGATCCCTAGGTGAATCATTTATAGCTCAAAACACATTGCAAAAATTTGCAAAAAGGAATTGTGCTGACAATGGCACATGGCACACTGGGATACCTACCCATTGGTGCGCTGTAGTTTGCATCAACATAAGCACTCCTGGGAAGTACATGCAGCACCAATGCCACCAGTCAATTATGCCAGCATACAGGTGATGAACTTTGGCAGCTGTACACAGACATAACTTGCATTGACCAAAGTTTATAGTGTAGATGTTGCTTAAAAAAAAATTATACAACAATCAAAGAATTATTTTTTATGGGTTACACAAAATAATTACTGTCCTTCACAGAGATCACAACAGTACTTTATAAGCTGAACTCAACAAAACAGAGCTCGCTTCTAGACCAGGGGTCGGACACCTCTGGCATGTGGCTTGCCAGGGTAAGCACCCTGGTGGGCCAGGCCAGTTTGTTTACCTGCTGTATCGGCAAGTTTGGCTGATCATGGCTCCCGCTGGCCACGGTTTGCCGCTCCAGGCCAATGGGGGCAGCGGGAAGTGGCAGCCAGCACATCCCTTGGCCCGTGCTTCCTGCAGCCCTCATAAGGAAGCTGTTCCATAGCCCATAATAATATATGGTGATATACCTATCTCATAGAACTGGAAGGGACCTTGAAAGGTTGAGTCCAGTCCCCTGCTGTCACTAGCAGGATCAAGTACTGTCTCTGACAGATTTGTGTGTGTGTTTTTTGTTGCCCCAGATCCCTAAATGGCCCTCTCAAGGATTGAACTCACAAACTTGTGTTTAGCAGGCCAATGCTCAAACCACTGAACTCTCTCTCCCCCCAATCATTTTTGTTGCCCTTTTCTGAAACTTTTCCAATTCCTATGGGGAGACCACATCTGCACATAGTATTCAAGATGTATATCTGAGAGATCATAGAAAAAGGTATCCAGGACAAAACCCACAGAAAGCTATTTTGACCTCAAATGGCAACAAATTACAATGTAATAACTAACAGAATAGATCTTCCACCTGCCCTAAACCACATGGATAGAGGCAGTTGCATTTCTTTACACTAGTATATCAGCCTTGTAAGTAAGTTGTCTGCATGGATTGAAAATGGAGAGCTGTAACGGTCCTACTAAGCATGTTATTACACAAACTATCTAAATATCTGGCATACCTGTCAGTCTTTTTAACAGGTGGAACCAAGGTGACATTTGAACTAGACACAACTGCAATATCCCAGTTGCTTATTAGTATCTTCTATTCTTGACTTCATTAGGGATTTCACATTTTTTAAGTTTAAATCTAATACTTTCCAATTCTGAAAGGCCTAGGAGTACACAAAGAATTTTTACTATACTCTGACAAAGGCAATGTATGTGATGTAGTCCTGCTAAGCTGTTTGCCTAAACGTAGCCTTGGCAAACACTGTGGGTGCATACTATGAATTCAAAACCAAAAATTAACATAGGTGTTGCATTTTGGACATGACAGAATTCCTACCAGTCTCAGATCTATGAAGAGCATCTGAAATATTATTTGGAAGACCAAGGATCTTCTTAAGATATTTGTTTTGAATCATTTCCAGTCCCATAGTATCATTCCATCCCTGTATTTCTGCTCCATACAAATTTGAATCCATACTTTAGCCTCAAACACTCTAAGAGCTACTGCAATTAAGTTGCTCCCATCAATCCAGTAAAACATAATACTGTTTGCAGTGAATGTGAAGCCTTCTCTTGTGTTACCTGAATATGCTTACCCAACAAACCATTTTCCCCAGGTAGGAGAAAGAGCTAACTTGTTCGCTATATTGCCCATCAATCCTCTATTTATGCAACTTGTGTCAGACTAAAAACAATTACTTTAGCTGTGGAATAATTTGCTGAAAGGCCCTCCAGTTGACAGTATAAACCAAGTGTGTTTAATAAATGCTTCGATTTCAAAAGGTGTTTATGAAAGCAGAACCATATCATCTGCATATAACCAGACAGACACAGGATGATTCGTGATTTTATGGGAAAATACTGATCCCCTTTTAATGCTAAAACATAACAAAAAAGGTTAAAAAGAAAAAGAGCTAAAAGACAGCTCTATTGAACCCCTTTTGTCACTAGGATAGAATCAGTCAGTTCCCTATTCAGGACTATCCTGATCTCGGCCACTGTTTGTCTGTGAAAAGCTCTTTACATACAAAGTAACGAGGGATCTATTCCTGCCATCTCCAATTTGCCCAACATATGGTCCCTATCAAGAGAATCAAAGGATGATTTTAGATTGACAAAAGCTGCAATTTTCCCCCTTAGAAGGCACATACAGTATACTCCAAAAACCCTATTATTTGAACCTCTGCATTATTCGAATCCCTTCCTTGTCCCACAGAATGAGACACATGCCCTCTGCAGCATGTACCTGATGCTGGGGGACAAAGAAAGGATTTGGAGAATGCAAATAATAGAGCAAATACCTCTGGATTGCAAGAAGGAGGAAGAGGATGAATCCTCAGCTGCAGAGGAGGTTGCTGTGGTACCCTGTAGCAGCAGAGCTGAAGAGGGCTCCCTGTGGTGCTGTAGGGCTGGTGAGACTCGATCCCTGGATGAAATAAAGCTCTTTATAGCATTCTTTTGATGAGCCATAGTTGCACCTTTCAGCAAAGGCTATTTGCTAAAGTGATACACTGTAAAGTGTCCTACATGGTTTGTTTTTCATTTAACAAAATATTCTAACGATTTAGAACTGAACAGTTTGCCAGTAACTTTTCTGCTCAGTGACCTCTGGTTGATTGGAGTTCCTAGTAACCATGAGATTCCAGCCCCGCCATGGAAAAATAGAGCCTGCTGTCACAGAAGCAACCTTCTATCGGTTTGGAAAGAAGAAAAGGGAATGAAATCTTGTGCAGCAAGGAGTATGTGTCAGATAGATGGATTCTACCATCGGCAGATCTGCCCCGACAGTGAAGGGATGGCTAGAAGCACTGATGTCATTAAACCAGAGAAGCATTACCACCATCCATTATCCAAATCTGTTAACATTCAAGGTTAGAACTACTACTAGTGATAAACACTATGGGTATGGCTACATTAGAAATTTCAAAGGCAGCGCTTTGAAGTGTGAGTGTAGTCAGAGCCGCAGCGCTGGGAGAGAGCTCTCCCAGCGCTGCTTGTAAACCACATCCCTTATGGGTGTAGCGTGCAGTGCTGGGAGCCGCACTCCCAGCGCTGCCTCCCTGATTACACTGACACTTTACAGCGCTGCATCTTGCAGCGCTCAGGGGGGTGTTTTTTCACACCCCTGAGCGCGAAAGTTGCAGCGCTGTAAAGTGCCAGTGTAGCCAAGCCCTATGTTTGAGAAGGTGGAGACAGAAAAAAAAAAGAGAGGTCAGTGACAAAGGAAGAGGAAAAGAAAGATGTGCAAAAAGGCAGCTTCCTACTCAAGGAACAAAACTTAAAAACAAAAAACTGTCCTAAATACAAGTCAAATGCAATGTCCGAAATACAAAGAGCAACAGGCCAGATCAGAATTCTCTGACCCAAGATAAAACTGGAACATAAACGCTACTTTCCAAGTCTTTTCTATTATATTAAAGAGACAAGATGGTTAAAGTAATCTCTTTTATTGGACCAACTTCTGCTTGTGAAAAAGAGAAGCTTTTGAGCTACACAGAGAGAATCTTCCAGTCTGGGAATGGAACTCAGACAATATGTCTACACTGCAAACAAAAACCCACAGCTGGCCTGTGCCGGCTGAGTCGGGCTTACACAACTCAGGCTGTTTAATTGAGGTGCAGACTTCCAGGCTGAACTCTGGAGCCCTTCCACCTTGCAGGGTACTAAAGACCAGGGTCCCTCCCAAGCCCGGAAGTCTATGCTGCAATTAAACAGCCTCACAGCCCTAGCCTCATAAGCTTGAGTCAGTTGGCACAGGCTGGACATGGGTAATCACAATGTAGACATACCCAGAGTGTTACAGCTAAATACAAGGTAGAAAAGATTGTTTAGCATAAGTAGTTAACACATATTCTAAGGGACCATTCAAGGTAAAGTGGCCCCTTAACACCACTGCAGACCTAGGACAAAAAAGGGAGGTTAGTGGGTCACAGATCGTTGTAATAAAACATAAACCCCATGAAAGACAAGGCTCCCAGTCTCTTCCCCCGGTGGACTACTTATGCCTTGTTCAATCTTTATTTAGCTGTGACAGTACATTTCCCAGCCCTAAAGAGGAGCTTTGTGTAACTCGAAAGCTTGTCTCTCTCACTCACAGAAGTTGGACAAATACAAGATATTATCACATTTTCTCTAACATCTTGGGACCGAGACAGCTACAACACTACTGCATACGTAAATTACAATGTCTCTGCTGAGTCCACGAGTTTTAGTGTTTACCAAAGTTATGAATTTAAGCTCTCAGGCTCATCTTTTGAAGATGTTGTGCAGGTTTCCTATGAGGTCAGATACAGAGTAACCGTTTTGTCAAAAGTGTTCACCCATGGATGATATGGTGTTTCTGTCTTATTTTTCTGCGGCAGTTCATCCAAGAGTGTTGTGAATATCTGGTTTTACTCACATAGTTGTACACCACATGTTGCACAAGGTATGTGTAGGATCCACGGATCTTGAAAGGTGTATTGTGGGGGTTTTGATCATTGTAGCAGTGGAGATATGTCTGAAGGTTTTGCATTCTTTGTTATGGCACAGTCAGATGCTTCATTGAGTTGGGGGTCCTGGTCTACAGGGAGCTTGCTTTAGCTGATGAGTGTGGCAACACTGGGGAGGTTGTTTGAAGGCCAGCAGAAGGGGTTCAGGAAAGATTTCTTTGAGGATGGGGTTCCCATTGAGAATGAGTTGTAACTGTTTAATGATACCCTATATGACAGGTGACAACTAGGGGTTGTGTGGTCAGAGGGTTCCCCCTATATTGAAGCAAGTTCCCTTGGGTATTTGGGTGGCTCATTCCACGATGCAATCTACATCTCTGGTGGAGCTTCCTTTTTGGTAAAGGTGGTTTTAAGTACATTAAGGTGTATTACTGGACTTTCTCCTCTGAGCATATTCTGTGTTATCTCTGGACCTGTCTGTCGACAACAGATTTCTTGCTGTGTTTGGCGTGGTTACTGGGTCTGTGATGGTAGATCGATAGTGAAGGTAGATTATATTGTCATTGGTGGAATACGGCTTCACGATGACAGACTTCTGAAATGAAAACGCATATACTGATAGAGAGATCACAGTCTTGGCGTAAAGATGAGGCCTTTTCCTGTACCCATACTGTAAGGTTCGAGGCTTTTTTCTGCAGCCATATTAGGAGGGCAGCAGTCATGAGCCACGAAGCAGAAAGTCACATCCTCACATTCTATTGTTTTGCCTTTACGGTCCCTACTTCTGAAAGGTTGCCGATCCCTGAGATAAACAATAGAGAAGTGGTGTGCCCAGTCTTCAGTTATTCACTCTAATATAAGGTTTTGCATGCCAGTAATATATTTTAACGTTCAGGAGGTCTCTTTCTATAAGTCTATAACATATATCTAAACTATTGTATGTTAATAAGGTTTTTAAAACGTTTAAGAAGCTTCATTTAAAATTAAATTAAAATGCAGAGCCCCCCAGACGGGTGGCCAGGACGTGGGCAGTGTGAGTGCCACTGAAAATCAGCTCGCGTACTGCCTTTGGCATGTGTGCCATAGGTTGCCTACCCCCAGTTTATCTCTATGGTCTCTGTCTGGTTCTTTGATGTTTCTGTCGCATAACTAATTTTGCTAGGTGGAAATCAATTACGGTGGTTGAGTATGACTGGTTAAATAACTGTTTTATGATGTGTTAGGATTGGTTAGAAAATAGTTCAGTAATATTTTAGTTAAATGATTGGTTAAATACAGCTAAGCAAAACTCAAGTTTCACTCTATAAACTGGGGTCCAAAAGGAAGTTTTTTGGAACCAACTTAAGGACGCAGCTCCAAGATCAGAGCTGTCAGATCTCAACACCCTGCCAATCACACCCTGCTGAAGCTGGAGTCCCCTGATGACCTAATCCTGACTGGCCATCAAGAAAAGTTCACCTGCCTTATTGGGAGTGGTGAGCATTGTATGCTTAGTGTGTGCATTCTATTCTGGTGATCGTTGATCAACAGAGGTTAAGGATATTACTGCATAAGGCTCTTTCACTGGTAAAAGACCTGATAAACAAGCAAAAGATTAAGCCCCGAGCCCTAAGAATTGAGTATGGGTGGCCCTGAGCCCCAGGAACATGGTGCCTGTCCTCCAGAGCCCTAGGAACGGGGAAAGGATGGGATGCCTAAATCAACCAGGTTACAACAAACTCTAGGAAGTAGGTAGATCTGGGGTGTCCTAGAGTGTGCGCCTTGAGCCTAGGAACTAGGTAGAGATTGGGCATCCTAGAGTGTGTGGGTAACAAATTTAGGGTAAAGTTTGGTGCCTTATACCTTGAGCCCACAGAAGGGTAAAGGTGGATGCCCTAGAATGTGTGTAAGAGGATTTTGTGTAGGTAACATTGGTAATTAGTGAAGTGGGAATTAGCAAAAATTTTGAGGAGGAAAAACATGATAGGAAATGACTAGATGACTTTAAAAAAAAAAAGCCACTTTCACTAGATGTCCCTTTGAAATCAAAGAGAGTGCAAGGAAAAAAGATAATCAGTGCTTATGAATTACGGAGAAAGGGAGGGAAAGCAGATTTCTCAGCTAGAGAAGAAGAAAGCTCTTAACTGAAAATAAAAACATTTCTAACACTTTAGAAAATTGAGTAAGACTAAAAAGGTTAAGAAATATGTGAAACACCATGAGGAGCAAGAAAGTTGCAAAGTCAGCTATGTTTAATAGAAAGGAATTAAACAATAAGCCCAACATTCAGTTAACATAATTGCTTACCTCTGCTACATGCAGCGATGAGAAAAATCTAACCACCTTTCCTCTATACCAAAGGTCCCCAACACAGTGCCCGTGGGCGCATGTCCTGGCCAGTGGTCGAGTATCCGCTGAAATGCCGCCGAATTTCTGCAGCATTTTGGCGGCGATGGCTCTCGATGACGTCGCTTGCCACCAACAAGTGACGTCATCGAGAGGTGTCGCCGCCGAAATGCCGCAGAAATTCGGCGGCATTTCGGCAGATGCTCGACCACTGCCACTGTCCTTTGTCTGGCACCCGCTAGATGAAAAGGTTGGGGACCACTGCTCTATATAGTGTTCTGTCAATAACAGTGTCAAGGATAATTTAATTCAGTTTTTGATGGTGGTATTTAAGGCCATCATTGTCTTACAATACATTGAATTGCTAAGCCATAATTGTGTGTTCATTGATAAAAGCGACGTTATTAAAACTGCAAAATGAGCTATATTCAGTCACTAAGCTATCTAACAGGACTAAAGTAAATGCTTTATTTTTAGGAAAGCTTGATTTTGGAATCTGGAAACAAACGGTTCCTCTGATAATTAAAGCTAGTGCTTCCCATTTGAAGGAAGCTTTGGATCACACTAATAAAAGCGCTTTTGCAAATTAAAGAATTTTAATATTGAACACTTGACATGTTCTAAGTTAAAACTATAGTTTCAACAATCTTGAAAGGGCTTAAATTGTTTTAAGTTACACAGGAGGCTTTTTAGTTCCCCTTTTTGAGAATTTACACATACATAAACAGAACAAAATGGAAAACAGTATGCAAACCATTTTGTCAATACTGCAAAGGCAGCAAACATGAAATTTAAGGTGATAAAAATGAACCAAATGCAAACTTAGTGTAAGTGTCATAGTTTCAGCAATGTAAAGAGTATTTTACAGTGAATGCACACATGCCTTTTCCAGAGTGCCAGGACTACTGCCCTCACAAAGTTATCACAACTACATGACTACAGCAAAAATCTTACCTTTTCAGCAACCCCCTTTTTCTGGAGTACAAATTTGTAGAGAAGGGAAGAAATGGGGTGCATTGGTTACCAATGGTTTTAACTAACATCCAGGAAATTTAACATTTTATTCACATGCTTTACACAGGAGCTCAAATTATTGTCTGAGAAGTAGTAATTATTTTATTTAGTTCTTTTTGTCCTCAGTTGACACACATACATTCTCTCTTATGGGAGTTCTATACATAGAAAAGCAACTTTATGTTATTAGATTGACAAGAAGAATGCCATACCCTGCAGCTTTATTTCATACTTTCATTCTCCTATGGTTATGTGGAAACAAGATTAGTTTGTTTTGATTTGCTTTTTTAAATCATGACATTGTTCACTCTTGATGCTACCATACTCATTTCATGCCTGACTCACCCAGAACTATCTATGTTTCAACATGTTGCTTTTTATGTTCCTCTATAAACATGTCATTACAATCCCTCACTTGCACTAAAGAGATTTAAAAACCACATAAATCCACCAATTGAGATAAAGATATGAAGAACTGACACAGTACATAACCCATAAAAAGCCTAGAATGGCAAGACCGGAAACTAGAACTTGTGGCTCTCACACTCAATTGTTCATATTTTTCTAACCATACTGCTTTTTACAAGATGTACCTTAATTTGAAAAAAATATATATGATACTTAACTTCGTCTGCCACATATCCAGTGTCAGATATCAGTAACCAACTGTGCTAAGAGACCCAGCATAGAGGTAAATTTTTCAGAGCAAAACCACAATTACTATATTACCACCCTATTTCTCCAATAGGATAGTGTTATCTTTAATTTGCTTTTAAAACCATTCACTAGCAGTGTGTAGGAAGCTTTCATTGGAAACTGTGAGGGTGTAAGCCAGTTTCTGCAGCGTTTAATCTTTTATGCAACCAATTTGTTTTAGCCTGTAAGGTTACAAAGACAACCTTCCAAAAATGAAAGGAACATAAGCCTTCCCTGTCACTGCTCATAGCTCGGCCAAGTGCAGCAGAATGTAACAAGATCCAGGTCAGTTTCATGTGTTGTTCAGAACCAGAAGTGAAATTGTCAATAATCACATCAATTTCACCCAAATGATTCTGAGTAAGGAACAATAGGACAGCAACAGAAGACACTAGAGTTATTCACACAAAAACAGAGAGAACCCAGAAATGAAGAATGTAGGTGAGAGCCAAGCAGAGGCTCACTGAGCTTGATTTACATACAAAAAAGCCACGCTAAAATAATATTAAGATTGCAATTTCCTAGTTTAAAAATACCTGGGGGGTGGGAGATGGTGGAGAACAAAACAGAAATTCCATCACATCACATCTTACTGACACTCATATGGCTCATCAGCAGGGCTGGAACCTTTGGATTCATCACACAGACCTCTGCCACTTCAACTACTAGAATAACTGATAGCAGTAGCAGGTGATCATCCTCTGTGGACTCAGGGATTTTGGGCTCAATTCCAAGATCTAGACAGGAGTGTGCTCTAGTGGGCAGAGACTCTGCCTGTTCCCCTGCAAGCCTGACCTTTTCTGATGAGTCTTCTCCAACCTGTTCCATTCTTCTTGCCTTCCCAGTCTCTGTTACTCAAGCTTCTCATCTTAGTCACATTCTCCTTGCCCACCCAGTCCCAATCGCCCCAGGCCCCCTATTCAATTGCATTTTGCCCCCTATCCAGCCAACTGGCTCCCAGTCTCTTCCCCGGGGCCAATCACCTTGTGTAACCAGTTCCAGCCTACCCCCAACCCTGCTTCCCAATCCCCACCTCATCTCCTCACCCAGTCCCATCCCCATCCCCACCAAACCTTGCCCCAATCAACCTACTCCTTTTCCTTCTGGTATGGGTTTTTTCCCCTTCACATTTCACACTGCCTGGATGCTTGGGAAGGCAAGGGGAGAGAAGACATTCAGAGCATAGCGCACCAAAGAGATAGGGTCCCTGTTCTTAGTTCCAGTGCCAACCACCACCCATACCTGGAGTGCACCAGGTTGCAGCCCCTATTCTAGCTCCTCTTGGATATATTATTACATTTTTGGTTGCACTTTCCCCCTCACCTGCTCATCTATGCACTCCCCATCCATGGCCCCACAAAGTCGCGTGACCTCCTTGTCAACCTCCTCCTAGCCCTCGCCAAAATGGCCATCTACAAAACCAGGGAGAGGAGGTTAACCGACGGAGTTTCCTGGGACCATGCGGCCTATTTCCACTCCTCCATCCGTTCACGCATCTGGGCAGAGTTCCTCTGGGTGGTATCTGCTGGCTCCCTTGACACCTTTGAGGAGCAGTTGGCGCTGTCCGGGGTTCTCTGCTCGGTGTCCCTGTCTGGTTCCCTTCATTTAGTCCTTTGACTTCACTCCTGTTCCTGTAATCTCATTAGTTGTCCCCAGCAATTATTTGGTATCACGGACCTGGAGATCCTTCCCTTAGGCTGGATACCAACAGGACCAACTCAGCCTGAAGCAGCTGTGAGCAGCCATTACAAAAGTCCAGTTTCATGCCTGTAGTCCTGGACTGGAGGAAGCAAGCTCAGTGGGGATGATGTGCAGTTTGGTCATGTGTAGGAGCTGGTTGAGGATCACCAGTGAGTATTAAATTTTTGGAGATTTTAACAGCTAAAAATCTAAGAAGTCTCTATGGGGAGAGGGATAGCTCAGTGGTTTGAGCATTGGCCTGCTAAACCCAGGGTTGTGAGTTCAATCCTTGAGGGGGCCATTTAGGGATCTGGGGCAAAAATCTATCTGGGGATTGGTCCTGCTTTGAGCAGGGGGTAGGACTAGATGACCTCCTGAGGTCCCTTCCAACTCTGATATTCTATACATGAACTATAATTTGTCAAAGGCTTATAACCTGACCAAGTAAAGATGGATTTTCATGTAAAGGACTAAAAGCACATTCCTGATAAAAAGCACCTTAAACCCTCTTCTAAAGCTATGTCTACACTAAAAAGATAAGTCGACTTACAGACATCACATTAACTACTGCAGTGGCTGATGTCCACACTACCCTCCTTGGGTCGGTGGTGTGCATCGTCACCAGAACTGCTTCCACTGATCTAAGAGGGGCAAGTGTGGGGAGCTGAGAGCTCAATCTCTCAGCTCTGCTGGCAGCTCCCTGCCAGGAGCCCAGCTGTCCCACAGGCTCCCCTCCCTGCTCACCTCCTCGGTCCCTGCTAGGAGCATGGGGGAAGCCGCCCCAGGCTTCCTGCCCTGACTTCCACCCAAGAGCAGGGTTCAGTCTCCTAGTTCACCAGCGGAGCAGGACAGCTGGGTTCTAGCTGCCAGGCTCTCTTGTCAATTTCACGGCTTCTCTGTGAAATTAACAAGAACCATAGCCAACAGCCAATGTAAGGAATACAGTTTCTACAAAGACATTGGGGCGTCCTAACTACACTGATATAAGCCCTACGCCTCTTGTTGAGGTAGTTTTATTATGTTATAATATCAGGGGAGTTACATCGGCAGGCAGAGCATTTCAGTGCGTACACTTCCTCTGTTTTGTCGATGAAAGTCACTTCTGTCAACAAAGCTGTGTAGATTTCAAGTCCCAGATGCAAAACATGGGAACACTAGAGCATTTCAAAGAAAAAGTCACCAGAATTTATTTATTTTAAACCATGGGCTAGACATATATTTTACCCTAATCTCATTCTCAGAAACAGCTGAAGTGTTTTGGATTAATTTTTCCTGAAAATTCAGCCTGACACAGACACCAAGCATGAAAAATTTCAGCTCAAACAGAGTTTGGCAAAGTTTTAAGCAATTGAAAACAAGGTCTTATTATGGGAACTGTTAGGCAACATTAATAACTGATGGTACTACCAGGCCTTCCTATAATAAATCCCAAAACAATATACTTTTATGATCCACATTTATCAAAAAGCCACTATGATTAAACAACTGACAACTTAATTGCTTAGGACTAATGTCATTATTGTCAAAAAAATTAAAACCTTAATAAAAAAGCTCCCAATAAAGCCGTCATTTATTTTCTAGACTATAAAAGATACGGCAAAAAACTTTCATTGACGCTCAGCCAGGAGACTTCTACTGGCCCACATTACTTTACCTTTATTGCACCACCGCTAACAGAACACAAAGCAACTCATTCAACCATTTATTCAACAGTGATGTAAAAATACTGACAATTAAGCATTTTTAAAAGGTAGAATCACACAAATACCATACAACAGGCTCTCCATATTGATTTTAGCGAAGTAAGTAAAGACTCAGACATACTGTATATTTAAACACAGGAAATGCTTTTGTCAAATACATAGCAACCTTGGTTTACTATGTAAATTTGAAACAAGAATGTTTTTCTTTTAAAAAACTTTTATGTGAAACTAACTTATGATTCTGCCACATACTGTGTAACTTAAGTCATAATGATAGGCAACAATTACTAACAGACGATGTATGTAAGGTAAAGCTTCAACTGTAACATTTTATTTCTTCCAGGTGGAGAATATATCTCATAAGGTTCTAAAGTGCTATACAAGTTTAATGCACATTTTATAACGCCATATATGCTGCCGTAGCATTTCCAAGGCTTGCTATATTTTGAATGAATATAGTAAAGTGACAGATTAAAATTTTATTTTATTTTAAACTCTGATTTTGGTAATCCTTCAATGCCCAAGTGTGCATACATTTCCATAGTTATTCACACCACATAGTAATACAAGGCTAAGATAAATGGATAAGTACTATATGTGCTTATGGTGCCTTCCAATTAACCTCAGTTACCTACATTTAGAGAGACATTGAGTTAAAATGCAACAAATTAAAGTAGATGGAATTTTAGCCCAATAGCCCACTGTTGCTCCCTTAGACACAAAAAAAGGCCAACGTGTTATACATGGAAGGAGGTATAAAGATTCTAGAATAAAGCTCCAAACTCTAGACCAGGGTTTGAAAAGTCAATTCAGTGTAGGGAGTGGGAAATATCCCCTAATGGACATGAAAGTGGAAGTTAATTTCTTAAAATTAAGTTTATTTAAAAATGCATTTTAGCCTTTAAAAGTCGCAAAAACAATCCTCCCACTATAACCCTACGCAGGTCTGTGGACAGACAATTAGAACTAACGGTATTTGATGCAGTAATCACTGTCAATAGTGCCAGAGAACAAAATTAGCTTTGTATCTCAGCACAGGTTAAGAGACAGAGAATGCCTCCCTTGACCAATAGTAAGAAAGCCTACAGTCCCTCTTTCCCCATAAGATTCTGTAAGCCAGGAACCTACTGTAAATGTGGGCAGAGGAAGAACCAAGAGACCTGAAGGATGCTAGGCATGACTGCAAATCCACGTTGTCATTTTTCTTAATGTTCAAAATTACATCTTTGCTTAATCAACCTACTTCACACAAAAAACCCCAAGCCCTTTCATCGAGTCAGCTGCTGCTCTACTGCAGCTTTCAGGAATCACTCATTTATTTCTGTGTAGCACATTATCAGAAAAAATCCTTCACATTGACAGTTCATGCAACTCAATCCTCAAGTATATCAGCAAAAAGAGAGGACTCTGACAACCAGTAGACAGCTCTATACAGAACTGCAGGAGACTCACAGCTGACTTTTGGAGTCACTTAAGGTATGCCAAATGAATTCATTTACAGGATCTTCCATGTTCAGGAAATGCTGAGGAATTTAGGATAAAACATTTTTCTAGGTTTCTATGGTTTGGAAACGGTAGGACTTACAAAGATGCAAGAAAAAAAAAGATACAGGTAGTAGAAAATAATATTCTGAGACAAATGGCAGGCAAATGGACGGCAGACAGTGCACACAGAAGAAATTAAGAGGAAGATGAATTTGGGACTCTCAGTGACAGGCTGGAGAGCACATGCTGAGGTGGTCTGAACATGTGATAAGACAGGGAAGGAGGACAGGACAGCAAAAAGGGACACGAAAGACCAAAGATTCAATGGAAAGACTGTGTCAAGAGAAGTTTGTAGAAAAAAAAATAAGACCTAGGAACCTGTGCCATGGACTGGAAGGACTGGCAAAAAAATTGTGGGCACCTTCAACCTCAAGCAAATGGGAAAAGGAGTCAATATGGGTCTTTCACGTAATAGGGGAAAGAAATAGATTATTAAATACAGGAAAATGTGACAAACCATAAAAATTGTCTCACAGAAGGGAAGGTGTAATACCTATGAACATTAGTTGAGCAATTTTAAAATTGACTATATTCAAGTTGATAGAGATAAGAAATAGAGCATAGAAGGACTAAGTAATACTTAAGTCCATAAACTACTTGGGTTGCAATCTATACGACAGGCACGATACAAAATAAAGTTGCATAAGGAAGAGTATCTTTATGTTATTCAAATGAGACTTGAAATTAGATTGAGTTGAGAAGGACAGATATGCAGGTGGCTGCTCCAGATGCCAGAAGCTCCAGAAATAAATCTGGCAGCCACTCAACCCTGCTTTGGGGTCTGTACAAGTTCTCTGGAGTCTATATCTCAAGACCATACATTTTAAGAATCTGCCTGATGACACTATCACTGCTGAGCTTTCTGAAATATCATTGCATCCCACACTTGCCATATTGGGAGCGCAAACAATCAGTAAGAGTTTGATTATCTAGGGGTATACAAAAATCAAAGCAGAAGAGTTTTCTCTAATGCGAAAAATATCCAAACTAAATACATTTTTTTCAAACAATTATAATTATAATTTTAACTAAATACTTCATTTTGGAATAATTATGAATGACTTCTAGTATCCTCCCTCATTCAAACTACAGTGTAGTATCCTATTATCTGTAATACAGGTCACTACATGCATCCCCACTTTCATCTGTAAATGCTAGGACTGATTTTGCCAGTTATTGCAATATACCATACTTCCTTGGCATGCACAGAACATAGCACATGGCAGTTTGGCATTGTTACAGCCACTTCTCACAGATTTAAAAAGCTGCACTGCTCTCACAGGAGCGCTTGATTAACTTCAAAATGTCTGGAGGAGCAAGTGCAGCATTCTGCAGAGGCAGCTGTGTACTTGTACTCAACTGACGCATTCTGCTTGCTTCTATAGCTCTGCTAGATCTTGTAACAGTCTTTGTGCTGAGACCTTTGTAGCTGTAGAAGACAAAGTCTATATCACCTGCTGCTAGCTTGTGTTCAACGTAGACTCTGAACCTTGTCAAAGTCCTTGATGATATTACTTGCTGGCCAGTATAATACCCAAAGAATTGTGGAACTTCGATGACTGTGCCTATGACATCTTTTGAAGTATGTCTAGTTGATACCTCCATCTGCAGCTACTTCTTTAGTTTAGACTTGGCCTTAGCAATCCTCATGTAACCACAGTCAATGAACACGTACATTGGTACAAGAAACCAGCTCATGTGACAAGATATTCTTGATGTGAACCTTTTGTGAATTTGCTTGTAGGCCTATCAGTCTTGAACAGATAAGGTTGGTGTCAAATACCTGTGTTGGACCAACCATTACATGCTTTTTTATCACTACAAGTGTCTCTATCATCCTTGGTATTGTGTTACAGAACCAGGTGGGCTAGCTATGTTCAAATTCTTGCATTTGTTATGTGTCAACTGTGCTTCACCCAACTGATGGTGGCGCCACTCTAAAAACAATGTTTACTCTTGTCTCCGAGTGCTTAGTGGGATCTAAAGGATCCACTCACAGTTCTAGCTTCTGACTAATGGCTTCTGTGTCCATTGCATCTGTAGCAATCCTCAACTTCTTGGTGTAGCTCTTGTATTGCATTTGGTGTATGTTTGGTTTATAATCTGTTAATGTCTTTCATTGTCCAGTATTTGAAAATTATTTGTCATGGGTGAATACATAAGAACTTGCTGAGTGAGCATACTCAGAGTACAAGAATATACCTCATGTCTCAGTTTGGGGAGGGAGGTGGGCACAGATGATGTTCCATATGTTTTGTATGCTCAGGTGATGTTCCATATGTTTTGTATGCTCAATAGTGACAAAGTATCATCTGGCAGTTTCTTTTTTATGTAGGGTCTTAAAATACAAAATACACACACACACACAAACACTCTATGGACATAAACAAAATACTGCCAAAAACTTGTATTTGGCTACCAGTCTCCATTCTTGAGTGTGAGAGAGTATAATAGGGGAAGTTTAAACCGGGCCCTGAAATTAAATTGAATTTCATGAAACTAATGCTAGGATTCATTTGGTCATGCTACTTAGAATGCATGAGAAAGCGAAGAGCAAATTTCTGCATATGCTGGAGATTGGAAACCTTTGGTGAGCCCAAAGCAAAAGCAGCAATAGCGCAAGCAAAAAGCAGTGAAGGTGTAGATGAAGATTATAGCAAGATTTTCAGCTGTGATGGAGAATACTTCATTTGCCCAAGAGAAGTATTTGCTAGATAAAGACCGCCAATAAATAATTAAAATAATTCATGTTTATTATTCTCCAAGTAACTAGAACCACCACTAGTGTCCCTCTAAGCACTATCTCCTAAATGGCAGAGTCAATTTCTATCACTGTATTGCTCAATAATTCATTAGTGCTCAATAGGAATATTCCCTGCTTCTCTGTATCTTTACAATATCAATACCCAGTACCTGCCCTGTGAGTGAGGACTAGGAACTTTGTTCAGGGTATTTGCTGTTGTATCAAAACTATCTACATATTTTCCCTACAGTATTTTTAACTTGCTTTACTATGATTTATTTGGATGGTATAGTCACACAACGCTCCACTATAGTTAAAGACAACATAGAAAATTTTAGAGCAGGAAAGCTTTTGGGCAGAGACCATTTCTTACAAGTGCACAGCCCCTAGTACAATGGGCTCTTGATCCAATTAGGGCTTCTGAGCACTTTTTAATACAAATGCATTTAATGATAAGAATACCACCTTACTAACAGCTTTCTGCTTACTTACACCACCATCTTATAGTCTGACTTAGATAAAAAGTTTTTCACCTTCCTATTAAACACGTTATTGGTATGGAATAGTACAGTATGCCATCCCAAAAGTGGATGCATTTTAGTCGTGAAGTAACAGTGTCTGTAAAGCACTCTGGAATCATTCCTGGTAAAGATACTAAAGAAAGGGGAACACTGAAAAACCTCTTAAATCTGTGCACTTCAATAAAGAGCAATTTACCAGGAAGAGCACACAACAAGGAGGATATTTTGATTCAAGTTTTAGTCCTGCCAATAATTTACTATGTGACTTTAGATAACTATTTAATCTTTCTTCCCCAATTCCCTACCCACCCCAATTCATAAAATGGGGATAATGCTGTCCCAAATCACTGGTACATGAAAAGTCTTAGTTCACTAGCGTTTCTAAAGTGCTCTGAAGTAGTAAGAGCATAAACAATTCAACAATTTTCCAGTATTGTGTAAAGAGACAGTAATGTGTAAAGAGTCAGCAGGTTTAATTTATAATAGGAGAGAGTATGGAGTCATATGTAATCTAGGTGAGAATATACCATGACTGAAGTTATAAAATTATTTTCCTGTGTAATAGGGGGAGGATCAATGCACACCTGAGAACAACAATACTTTGCACTTATATAGCAGATTCCATCAGAGGCATTAAAAATGGTGTAAATGAACAATGAGACTTCATCATTACAGCAAAAAAACTGACATCTGTCAAACTATTACTGCCATCAAGATCTAGGATGCTGATGAAGTTGCATAGAAAATCCAAAGGAAGAAAAATACCAAGAATCTTCACAGCAGCAGTCTACATACAAATATTTTAATGTCAAAAGTCACTTAGTATTTTCATGAGCAGTGATTCAACTGCAAAGTGACGAACAGAGGCTCTGAATTACATTTCTCTCACATTCTTAAATCAAGCAAGAGAAAATTAGTGACCTGTGAACTGCATTTTATCATCACTTCCATTCAAAAAAAAATTTTTTTTAAATAAATTACTTTCCTTTCATGGTTTAGGAATTCACCTGAACCCTACATGGAATTATAGCCCCATGAGTCAATCACCTACTACTATAGATAACATTTTATTATGCTGTCTAAACGTCAAGATATTACCAATGCTATTACCAATAAATTCACGAGTTATGTATTCTAGATAAACCATTGCATTTTTAGTCTTAGCTTTTTAGAGAAACTAGATGTACCTTCAACAAGTTTAGCCTGCAGAAAGAGGTCAACAGCAAACACTCATACTATTCTTCAATTACTACCAATTCTGACATGATCTATGTATCTTGGATTCTGTGGCATGATTACAGTACCCCAAATGCAAATGGGTTCAAGAGAAGGCCATTTAAATTAAATAGAAAATGAAGTTAGGTCACTAACTACTGGCACAAGTAGATACAACTCCATTAACATTGATGGAGATGTGTCCACTTATATGAGTGGGGAAATTTGCCAATGTCTGATATTTGGAAGGGAAAGAAGATTAAATCCTTTGGGAATGGATAGATCCAGGGTACACTCATCCTGGAAGATGTTCTATACATGACAATTTATACAAACCAATGCAGAGGTTTCCACACACTTTTTTTGCTGAGCCCCTGTTCATAGATTCATGTCTCATGCATACAGCGCTCTCAGGGGAGGGGTGCCCAGTACCCACGGAGACCTGGCGGGAGGGGGAATGCGGAGAAGTAATCATAGATCAGCATGTGACTAATGCAGTTCCTTGCAGTCAAAATACTGATTTAAAAAAAAATAGAAGGGATGAACAATTACACACTCCTATTGCCTCCTCTAAGTGTCATAATTAAGTGCCTCCAGGGCATACATGGAAATAAAGCAGGCAGTGGAGGAGAGAGAATCCAGGTGGACTATATATGATGATGAAGACAGTGATGAGCCTGGAAGCCAGTAGAGTGAGAAAGTGATGAAGGTACGGCTGAGGGTGTGAAGAATGATAGGAAGGAAAAGAAAGAAGCCAAGTTCAAGGGTAGAGTTGGATCAATGTGTGAGGAAGGGAGGAAATGAATGGAAGGATCAAGAATTTTGATAGACTACTCAGTGAAGAGAAAACATAACAGGAAGGGATGAAAGAATTGGAGTTCAGTGAGAAGTGACGGGATTTGGTCACCAGTGTTTGACTGAGAGCAAGGCAGCAGATGCTAGGAATCAGGCCCTGGGCAATAGGTAGAAGATCGGTGGAGAGAGAAGACAGATGACTGGGAAGTTTGAAAATGGGATTAAAGAGTAGCCTGTGATGGAAGAACTGGCCAAGAGGACAGTCAGGGAAGATGTAACTGATGAGAGTTGGCTGGAAAGAGGAAAAAAAAGCTGAGGGAGGGGAACTAGGGTCAGTGTGGAGAGGCAGAAGGAAAAAGTGGAGGGTAACCAACTTAGAAGAATTGTTAGTGGAGCCAGCAGGGTGAGGCAATAGATGGAGTCAGTGGAGCATTTAAGGAATAAGAAGGAGCACAATTGACTTCGGATGAAAGGCAGGTGTGTTTGAGTGGGGGGGGGGGTGATAGAAACTGCATGCATGGGTAGTGAGAATAAGGAGAGTGGGGGGTCCTGGTCAGCAGGGAGATGACATGGGAAACAGCAGGAGGGCATTGGAAAGGAATGAAAGAATGGGGCCATTAGGAAGATGGTGGGGAAAATCAGTGTGTGTATGTATGGCAGGGAAGAGCCAGCTTGGGCTCAAGGAGTGGGACATCAACGGAAATAGGGGGCAGGGCTCAGGCCAAGTGGAGAGGGTGGGGCAGCTGAGGCAAGGAGTCAGTGAAGGGGGGCAATGGGGAAAAGGGAGCGGAGCTGAGATCAGGGGAGGACAGTGAGGGAGGTGGGTTCGCAGAGCAGAGGGGGTTGGTGGGGGGACTGAGATGAGGGTCAGGGGAGCTCTGTCAGAAGAGTGGGTATGGGGAGCAGAGGGGCTCAGTGGGGCTGAGGTCAGCGAGCGAGGTCAGGGCAGAGAAGGTCAGTGGGGTATGAGCAGGACTGAGGTGAGGGAGCAGGGATGGGGAAGATCAGAGAGTAACAGGTACAGGGCAGCAGAGGGGGCCAGTGGAGGTGGGAGCAGGGCTGAGGTGAGGCGAGGGAGCGGGATCAGGGGAGGTCAGTGAGGGAAGTAGGTATGGGGAGCACAAAGGGTCAGTGGGGTGGGGCTGAGGTGAGGGCAGGTCAGAGAAGTGACGGGTATGAGGAGCAGAGGGGGTCGGTGGGGCTGAGGTGAGGGAGCGGGGTCACAGGAGGTCAGTGAGGGAAGCGGGTATGAGGAGCACAGAGGGTCAGTGGCGTGGGGGTGGGGCTGAGGGGAGGTCAGAGGGGTGACGGGTACGGGGAGCAGAGAGGGTCAGTGGGGGAGGTGAGCGAGGTGGCGGGTACGGGCACCGGAAGGGGTCAGTGGGGACACGCTGGGGGGGTTGATCATCGCGGAGCGGAAGGAGGCGGGAGGAGTGGCGGCGCTTGGAGGGGGAGGGGCGGGTGCCGGGGCCACTGAGGACGGGAGGGGATGGGGGAGCCGAGCCGCCCGCTCCGCCCCCGGCAGCTGCGCCCCGCCTTGCCCGCCCCTGACACTCACCGAGCCGCCCCAGCGCAGGCGTGGGTGGAACCCGGAGCCGCAGCTCGGCTCGAGGCAGCGCTGCGGCCGGAGCCCCCGCGGAGGGGACGGACCGATCTTGGCAGCACCAGGCCGCCGCAAGGAACAGGCTGCAACCACCAGGGAGACCGGGCGGGTGTGCGAATGACCCGGATGTACCGGGGGGCAGCAAGCAGGTGATTGCGCCTGCGCGCCGGTGACCTACACGTTTCGCATGCGCATGCACCTGCCTAAACTCTGCGTATCTCGGTCTCTGAACTGGTTTGGAAAGTGAGGCGGGCGGGTACAGCGACCAGTTCTCCCTGTTAAAGGCACAGCGCCACCATTTTCGGCTGCAGAGGAAACCCACAGGCTGCCTCCTGTTAGCCTAAGGGTATGGCTACACTTGGAAATGTGCAGCGCTGGGAGTTACAGCTGTGGTTGTACAGCTGTGTAGGAACAGCGCTGCAGTGTGGCCACATTTGCAGCGCTGTTGGGAGTGGTGCATTGTGGGCAGCTATCCCAGCGTTCAAGTGGCTGCAATGTGCTTTTCAAAAGAGGGGGGTGGGGTGGAGGGTGACAGGGAGCGTCGGGGAGACAGAGAGAGCGGATTTTTGGAGCAGACACTGTGACAGCTCCCTGCCTTGCAAGTTCAAAAGGGGGGGGGTGGGGTGGAGTGTGACAGGGAGCGTCGGGGAGACAGAGAGAGCGGATTTTTGGAGCAGACACTGTGAGCTCCCTGCCTTGCAAATTCTGGCCATTTCCCCCACCCCTCTCTCAATCACTCTTAAATGTAAAAAGGCTTCAGACCAGATAAGCAGCTTCTCCGACGGACTCCCTCCACCCCGCCGTGCTGTTTGTCTCCTCAAGCAAACAGCTGTGAACATTCCAAAGCCTCGGCTCGGCTCGCTCGCTGGAGCAAAGAGCAGCTGTGTTTGGTAGCTCCGGGGAGTACCTTCCGGTTTGTTGTAGACAGGAATTCTGGGATACCTCTTAATACCCTGGAGGCCAATAACAGCGCTGGTGAGTGTCCACACCTGATGAGCAGCGCTGCATCACCAGCGCTGGATTCGCTACACCCGTAGCAGACCAGGAGTACAGCCAGCGCTGCAGCCAGGGAGTTGCAGCGCTGGCTGAGCTTTGTAAGTGTGGACACCGAGTAAGTTGCAGCGCTGTAACCCCCTCACCAGCGCTGCAACTTGCAAGTGTAGCCAAGCCCTTAGCCTCATGCCCTAAACTATCGGCATGAAGGCCCGAGGGGCAGCTTGGGGCTGTGGAAGGCCCTAGGGGACGGGGCCCTGGGAACACTCGGGGTCTGGTCCTCTTCCAGGAGGGTTTCTCCATCACCCCAGTTCAACCATCCCAGTGCCTGCTTCCAGGTGAGGAAAGGAGCAGGATTTCTACCATGCCCGGCGAGTTTCTCATGACGCCTGCAGGCCCCCAGCTTTGTCCCACACTTGCTCAAAGGGGCAAGGAGTCTTTGGCAGCAAGTGCCCACCTTCCCCGTTCCTGCAGGACCCTGCGGGGAATCAGCCCTGTGAGGAGCAGCCCAGCACCAAGCACCCTGCATCTCTGACAGATGTTACTGTAGTGCTGTTTAGTGCCTGCTTGGGCAGTACCCTGTATAACCAGGCCTTGCTGATTTATGGAGGGTGACCAGATGTTATGATTTTATAGGAACAGTCCTGATATTTGGGGCTTTTTCTTATATAGGGTCCTATTACCCCCCACCCCGTCCCAATTTTTCACACTTGCTCTCTGCTCACCCTACCTTTATGGGGCACCTGGGCACTGCCTAGATCAGCCAAAGGCAGAGCTTTTGCCTTTGATGGCCCTAAGTCAGCAGTTCCCAAACTGGGAGTTGCACAGTCAGCAGATGTGGGTCGTGGTAATCTCCATGTCTTCGTATATATGGTGCATGCAAGCTATACCCAGTGTGACCTCATACACACCATGTATTCAAGGTCACAGGGTGTGGAGGACGCCTCACATGGGTCATGCTGTGTGGAGGACACCATGTTGCTCTTCAAAATGCCATTCTCCATGCTGTCTGGGGTCCTGGCCGGAAATTCTTCATTAAAATGAAGTTGTGCATCACACAAATTTCTTCCCAAATAAATCAGATTGCAAGCTCTGAGCAAAAGGCCTAAATCCTGCAGTGAGCTCAGTGCAGGCAGGGCCCCATGCTGGGGGGAGGGGGTCATACCATTGCTGAATTGCTGCCACAGTGACCAACCTGTCTACTTGCAATTAATTACAAAGCACATAGTAAGTAGAGTTTTTAAAAATGCACTATTTGATTTTTTATAATTGTTTTAAAAACTTAAATGCCTTTTTAAAAACCTTCATAGCCACACAAACACCCCTTTAATACTATTTGTGTGAAAACCAGTTCTTTGTCTCCTAGGAGTTCACTTGCTCTTTTCTGATTGTTCCTTGTTTGGAGTCATGAACATCCTTTTTTGACACAGTTACTGTGGAAATTGTTAGGTTGTCACACGTGGATTAAGAGACTTTACATGTAGGCTAAGCTGCAGGAGCAAATGAGCAAAACAGAGATCCTGTTTTCTGGGCAGCAGCCTTCAGTAAGAATTCACACACAAAAGGGGAAGAGATCTTATTTTTTTCTGATATCCAAGTAAAACATTTTTTTCAAAATGTTTCCCCAAGAGGCCTTAACTGGTCTTTAGAGCGGCTGCATCTTCTGAAGCCAAACACTCTTTTATTATTTAAATTTGGCATTGCTGCATTACTAGCTCTCACACAATAGAATAGGCAAGCTGCCTTTAATGCCAAGAGTCTCAACAATGATAATTTCAAGGCTGCTAGCTTCTGTGCTGTGATTCAGGAACTGTATGAAAAATCAGGACAGGTGGGCAAAAGGACAGAAGTGTAATGCAATGAGAAAGCAGGTGGCTGGCTCTAAGGTTTTAGTGGTTTGGGTATTCATAAACACCCATTAAGCATTAAGATGAAAAGAAGCACTATGGGCAGAGGTGATTTGTTTTAGAGCAGGAGTGGGCAAACTGTGGCCTGGGGGCCACACCAGGCCCTTCAGACATTTTAATCCTGCCCTTGAGTTCCAGCTGAAGAGCGAGGGCTGGGGCTTGCCAAGCTCCAGCCAGGGAGCAGGGTTGGGTGCTTGCCCCGCTCCGTGCATGCCAGGTCTCTGCACAGCTCCTGGAAGCAGCAACATATCCCCTCTCCGCCTCCTACGCGTAGGGGCAGCCAGAAGTCTCTGCACACTGCCCCCGCAGCTCCCAATGGGAGCTGCGGGGCAGTGCCTGCGCACAGGGCAGTGCGCAGAGCCTCCGGACAGCACCTCTGCATAGGAGCCAGAAGGGGGACATGCTGCTGCTTCCAGAAGCTGCTTGAGGTAAACACCAAACACAGCCTGCACCCCTGACCCTCTCCTGCACCCCAACCCCCAAATTTTGTGAGCATTCATGGCCTGCCATACAATTTCCGTACTCAGATGTGGCCCTTGGGCCAAAAAGTTTGCCCACCCCCATTTTGGAGTAACCACACTGAAAGCTAGGAGTAGTGTAGCCACCAGGAAGCTTAACTGGTTCAGCTACTTCCTCTTCAAAAGAGAGGAACTCACGTTTCTTGCTAGAACTGTGAATAGTAATGAATATGGAGTTCCCCTCAACCTCACTTTAGTAAAGAGAGTGAGGAACAGAAAACTCAGAGATTCAGATCATAGACATATACTCACTTTATTATTACCACTGCTTCTGGCAGGACTAGTGCATATGTCCACTCATGCTGCTGTCCATACTCTGATAGACTATACAAAGCTTTTACACAGACTGGTAGGAACTAAGGGTGGGGGGATCCACAAAGGTACTTAGGCACCTAAGTCCCATTTTTAGGCACCACCGTGAGGCACAAAACTCCTGCTTGGCTGTCACCTAAACTTGTAGGCCTCTACCCTTACTCTGCACCTAAGTTTATTTTGGCCTCTGGGTACCTACACTGCAGCCTCACTCTAGGTGCCTCTATTCTGCCTGAGCAGGCTCACTGCTGCCTCACGATAGGTGTCCGAGCACCTATTTCCCACCTAAGCAATTCACAAACCAGGTAAGATTTGACTGCTCAAGTCACATGTGGGGGCCTGATCTAGTAGGCAGCCTCTGAGCATACCTACCGGATTGGGCCCCTCGGGCAAGTTCACACAAATGCAGAATGACTGTCCCCAGGCTCTTTCTCTGGCCCATTTAAATATGTCATTGTTTAATTAAAGCAGAACAACTTGAAGAGGAGAAATTAAGAGAGACTATTCTATAGCCTAGTGGAGAGGCAATCACCTGAGAGGTGGCAGACCCCTATTCAAATTCTTCCTCCTTGGAAGAAGCAGGGGACTTGAACTTGGGGGTCTCCAACATCCTGGGTGTGAGCACCCTACTAGGTCAAAGGTTCTAAAGGGGGGGCCTTCTTGCCCCTCCCCAGCTGTTTTGTTTCAGGTCCCTCATGCACCTCAGATAACCAAGCACCTATCTTCCCCCAGTTCATGGAGCACTAGCAGAGCTAGGTGCCTCCCTGCAGCCCAGATGTAAATGCCTATCTGAGAGGGGCAGGGTTTAGCACACACACTTCTGGTTGGAGTTTCCCATTGGCTATGTTAGACAGTTCCCCAACTAGCATGCTGGCTTTGTGGATTGCAGTCTAAGGTACCCATCTGTCCTCATTCAGAGTACAGGGAGTTTAGGTGCTAATCTCAAGCTTTGTGGATCACAATATTGTTCCTGTGACTTTCTGGGGCCCTAAAAGTTAGCACCATGATGGTCAGCATTGCAGTGCCTAAGTCCCTTCATGGATCCCACCCTTAGTGCTGGGCAAACTAAAACCTTTAATATATATTTGTAGTGGATCTTTGGGCTCAGAGTGGCCACTTTATGGTGCACTGCTTGGCATACTTGAACCACAAAACCTGTCCAAACAACCTAAGGAGGATTGCTCCAGTGCAAGGGTGATTCTCCAGTGACATACAGCCAACATGGGGGCTTCCATGCCACAAAATCCAACCTCCTGCTGCAAAAGGCATAATTAGATAAAAGGAGAACTGAGCATGACCCCTGGGCTATGCTGGTCCTAGGCTTTGTTTTTGGTCCTTGTGGCTACTAATAGCCTATGTACGAGCCAAGGGCAGGCTGTTCTAAAAACAGCACAAGAAGGAAGAGATTCACTGAACAGCACCAAGATCAGGGAAGTGCAAGGGATTTGATTTGTCCTCCCTGCAGTTTGGATGAACCTAAGAATTTAACCCATAATGTTCTCTGCTGCCCTCCTATGACATTTTCTCTCTAAACTAGTTGATAAAAGTGGTGGCTGATGGGGGTATGGGTACCATCCATCCTGAAATGCACAAGTCAGCCTCAGATTTTCATGGATCAGTCTCACCCTACAGCTTGTAGAACCTTTAAAAACCTCATATTTAGGGGCCAATCCTACTCCCACTGATGTCCAAGCCATCAATTTCAAGGAGACTCTAAATCATGCTTTCCGTTTGGGTTGCATGCAATATCATGGTTGAATGGTATCATGTCATCAAATGACCAGATCCTGTCATGTCCTCATAGTGCAGATAGTTTGTCCCATATAAACACATATACAAGCACATAACCTTGCCTGAGGGTTGAGGACTTGGGCTATTGAGGACATTGTAAGCAGAGCTGACAGAAGAGCCCTACTGAAACAATAGAAAGGTTTATTACAGACTACTTCCACTGGAGTTTGCTGTTCTCAGAAGCTGTAACAATCGTATGTCCCAAATTGGGCACTCAACTGAATTACTCAACATTAGTAGATACTTTCAAAAAGTAATCCCTAACGAATACAAAAAAAAGCTTTGAATACCATTAATTTTGCCTCAGATCTTAACTCCAAGTGTTCCCCTCTAGTATAAATACCTCTGAACGGCTTCTTATTAAACTAATAGTAACAGAGACCAAGACGAGACCACGCTTGCCAGTTAGTATCACATAAATTGTAGGTGGCAATTGTTGCTGTCAGCTGCTTCATACACCCGAATATCTCCAAGTTTGTTTTTATTGTACAGCACAACTCCAGTGTAGGAGTCTGTGGTTTTACTAATCTGCTCTAAAATGTTCCCCAAAACTAATAATTAACTTGTATACATTTTTAAAATAAGTTCCGAGCCCAAGGGAGCCAGGCACCATGAACAGTTACAATCTTAATTTTAATGGTAGCCTAAGGAAGAAAGTCAGAAATAATAATAATAAAAAAAAAAAAGGAAGTTCTCTTTTGTCATTTGTACACAGCAATCATGATCTGATGCATTGCCTAGTAGTGTTTATCCAGGGGGCCCATTAAGTTTTCCATCGCATGTCTCAATGTGGAAAGCAGGCTTTTCCCCATATCCAGAGGTTTTTTTCTTTAAGAGAATTTTTTACTGTAAAATCTTAAGAATGAAAAAAAAACAGCAGTTGCTTTTGCATCAATCCTTTGTTATATGGGAGCAGTTCATATCACCTTTCTGCTACAGATAAAACTAAGGTTATGTTTTCCCACTTTCAGATTTCTCTGCTCCAGTCACTGTGTCTAACACATGAGAGACTACTGAAGTAGCTGCCTTCGGACTGTACTGTCCTTTATGGCTTTACACATTTAATTTCAGCAAGTACAAATCCTGCAATATAACAGATATTACCTCGCCAACCTTGTCCCTTCAGAAATATAAACACTTGTAACAAACATGAATCAACTATGTAAATTTCAACACGTAGAGACAAAACAAAATGCCAAGGTCAGATTGTCCTATGCCTACAAGCCTGTAGGGTTTTCCCCAATAAAGTAACAGTACTTGACACTGTGTGTAGCCATTCACCCCAGGATAGCAAAACACTGTTTTTAAAAAGTGGCTGTTATCTCCATAAGACAGATGAAGAAATTGAAGCGCAGGGAAATTAAGCAATTTACTCCAGCAAATCAAGGGCTAAATTGGGAAAAGACCCCAGATCACCTGACTGCCACTCTCATACTCTAACCACCAGACTATGCTGATTGCATCAGTCATTTCTTTTATACAATCACTTGTACCAAATGATTAGGGCAGTTCCGAAGTCTGGTGTGGCCAAGGCCCTAGGACAACAAATACAGTACATCCACAGCTAGCAGACAGTTCCTGAAAGTCAAGAGATACCCGTGGGTACGATGTTGGCCTGTGATCAGAGAGAACGCTGATATTACAACAATACAGCTTCTTTGTTGTGATATCATCACTGCCTACCTTCTGCATTTCTGCCTGCTCGTATGTGGTGGGGGAGAGCAGTAGACAAATATTGGCAGGTGTTGAAACTGCACTACAGACAGGACTGTAAAATAATGATAAAGGAAAGTCAGAAGAGAAACTGCAGCTTTTAATTTAATTGCACTTTGTCCCCATTATAAAATAGAGCAACATCCCGTACACTATGTTGAGTCTTTGATTAGCTTGTGGAGCTGAGTACAATGCGGTACTGGGGGGGACAGATTATTATTACACTGAAGGGTAATTCCTCATCAGATGTGCCACTGTGTTCTGAAAGCTATTGGTAGCAAAAGCGAAGTGGAAGAGTGAAAGAGAAACCAGTTTAAACAATGCTCTAGACAATTCAGTGTTGTCCAACTCAGGAAGCAGTGGTTAGAAAGAATTCAGAACTACAGGACCTTTGACTAGATTCAAACACAGGCTCAGTGATTCACTTTGGCCACAATGAGTAAGGGTGTGATCCAAAGCCTACTCAAGTCAAGCCCACAAAAGTCCTTTCACTTCAGCAGCCCCAAACTATTTAAGCATATGCTTAAATATACCCTATTCAGCAAAGCACTAAAGCAAGTGCTTAACTCACATTCAAATTACTAGATTTAAGCACGTTTAAGTGTTATGTTGAATAGGAATGGACTGCTGAATCAGGGCCTCCATGACCTCAGGCATCTTATTTGACCCTCCCTTCTGCATTGGTCAGTTCAGCTATAAACTTTGGTCAAAAGCGAGGACCTCACCCAAAGCTAGATAGCGTGTCTGTAGTGAGTTTTCATGTCTAGCCATCCGCTCTCCCCCTTACAATAGTCTAAGTCAACAGTATTCCAACTAATGAATATATTCACTGTTACAGGCAAGGAAGAGACAACATTTTAAAAAGACAGGACTAATTACCCTCTGCCAGAAAGAGAAAACTATTTCTATAAACCCAATCCTGCACTCCTGATGCAGGCAAACTCCACTGATTTCAATGGGAGTTGTGTTGACCTCAGGAATGTAAGATCAGCTTTTAATTTGATTATGTCCTTTGCTGAAATGTTGTTGCTTTTTTAATTAGGTGCTGACTTCTTCCATTAATAGAATTATTAGAACATCATTTTATGCATAATTGTTTTGACTGCGTCTAGTTGTCCTCCAGGGACTAGTCAGAGGATCACTTTAATTCTGCTCAGCTGTTTTCCCCTCTACAGTTTCACCTGTAACATCTTCTTTAGATCATATGAGCATTCAAAACCATTGTTTTTCAATGGTAGACTAGCTAGGTGACTTAGTTAAAGGACCTCTGCTAAATGGCTGGGGAGAAATATTTTCTAGTGCTGAGTCTAAAAGTCAGCATATAAGCACAAATATAACCAAAACAATAATAAGCAAAGCCAGGTGTAACATGGGCATAAAACAGCAGTTCTCAACCTGCGGCCCAATCAGCACACAGCTGTGGCTCGTGAGACATCATCAGGGCCATACAGGTAGTATTGGTAAATACAAACATTGGTAAATAGGTTGAGAACCACTGAGTGGATTATGTAAGGGCCTGATTCTTCAAGTTGTTGTGTGCTCTCAACTCCTATTAACTTCAGTGGGATCTGAGAGCGCTCAGCACTTCACAACATTGAGACTTGTTTCTGCCACTATTCTGCTTCTGTGCCTCGACACCAATTTGAAAACTCCCCCATTCTGATCTTTGGATCCATCTACACTGCCCCTCCTCCCCCCATGACATGCACACACACTACCACCCCAAAAAACATGCTCTTAACCGGATTATCTAACCTATTTTAACTATTTCAAGTTAAAAGAGCTGTGAAGCCAGGGCAACTCAGCTTTTAACTCTCTTTAGCAGCTTGAGTTCAGTCTTAAGATTTCCTGGAGACTTTAACCAAATTAAACCAAATTAAAAGCTGAATTGCTGTGTCTTCACTGCTACTTTAACCCAAGTAACGCACTACAGGTTGGCTAACCCATGTTAAGAACAGTTTTTGCAGTGTTAACATATGCTCTGTCCTGCTCAGAGAAGTAAAAGTGATGGATTGATTCACCAAAACCTGTTTTTTTTTGTGACATCCAAATACATTTTCATTTATAATCTGAGCAGGGTTGAACACACAGTTTCTAAATGGTGGGGAAAAAAACCTATTAGTCAGTGTCACCAGCTATGTGTCTATTTTTAAAATACACACTATATTCAATGCAATTTACATCAATGTGCTCTTAAGGGTCACCATCTGAAGAATACCGTTAATTGGTGTAGGGGATTTTTAAATAACCCTCAATTTTCTATTAGACCATACTATCATCTCAACACAAGATCATTGTATCATTTCACCTGCAGATTAAGGAATCCCAAACCACCACCACATAATATATTTGGATTTAAACATAAAAAAGTATGTATTATTCACTCTATGTCCCAAGGTACCCAGCAAGCTAGAAGCACAGACATAACCTAATCCTGTACTCCTATCACAGGCAAAACGAGTTTCACCTGCATAGGTAATATGCACCAGGTCCTTTTTGTGTCATGTGATCATTGCCAGATGTCTGGAGGACAGACAGATCACAGAGTCAGGCCCTGATTCAGCCAAGGACTTGAGCACAGGCTTGACATTACAAAACTGCTTTGCTCAATCAGGGGAGAATAGCAGAAAGGTGGTGTGAAGAGATGTCAGACTTCTCCATCTTCCCTTTCTTTCAGAACTTGAGCATAATGTCTTTGAAATCCTTACTGCATACTAAACTTAAATCTGGCATCAAATTCAGCCCTTTAAAGTTTACAGTAAAAAAGTGACTAAAATAGACACCAATATTCCATTTTTTGAAAGCTTAAAAGTATATATAATAGAAGAGAAGATTTTTCTGATCGGTCTATAAACTCCATGTAAGAGATGAAAAATTATGCTGCATCCTTTCTGGTTCTTTTATCACTTGTAATAAAATTTATGCAGTCCAACCGTTGGTGAATATTTTTCTGACAAAGCATGAGGTATAATAGAATCCAGCAGCTTCCCCTCTGCAACAGTGTTGGCTCTGTGTACATGCATTATCATATAATCTTTAATTGCATGATCACATATCTTAATCCTAAGAATTTGTAACTGACTTCAGCTAGAGGCTTTACTGCAAATATTAGTGAATAATCTGAAATAGCATTTGGCAAATTCTGTTAGGGGAATTAATGACCAATCAACCCTTCCAGAGATTGATTTCTAAAGACTAATGAAAAAAAAAAGGCACACACAGAGCTTTAAAATAAATGGATTCAGAATTACAGGTGTGTGTATAATGTTCCTTTCCCAGTACAAAAGGAGAAAAATTAATATAGGCCCTTAGCAACTCAAAGATTTTTGTTCTATTTAAAGATGTTTACTACACAGCTTGGGAACTGCATCTCTCACTTTGAAGCAAAGTTAACTGTTGCTATGCATTAATTGACAAGTGTAGCCACTGAATGTTGCCGTCAATCCAGAGTTAAATATTTGACACTTTTACCTTTAAAAACAAAAATGCTCTATTAGCTTTTACTTGGCTCCAGAACAATACACGGAACTACTCTATTAATAATAATCTGTTTCCCCTTCAATAAAGCTTTTTGGATCTTTACTACTGTCTGATGACGTATTCATTGATATTTGGGGATCAGAGTACAGTAAATTAGAGCACAACACTATTCTTTGGGACAGAATCCAAAAATAACCATCTATTTGATATCAACCCAAGGGATTTCCTAAGGGAATGAAAGCACCATGAAAGTGCAAGTCATCAGTGGTTTAGGAAATGAGACAAATCCATGTCTGAGGAGCAGATGCCTCATTGATATTTTCCTCTAGGTCATCAGTTCATATCCAGTCCAACAGTGATTGGAAGCCATTAAGCATCTAATAGTTTTTGGTGGTCTATGTGGCACAAGAGTGGAATTCCTAATGGACAGGGGTCCACGTCACAAAGCCACCAATATCCTCATTGGGAGTCTCAGCAGAAAGGAATAAAACATGACAGATAGAGACTGAATGAGCACCATAGGAGGTCTAGGGTAGAGGTACAGTGATAGGGTGTAGTGAGGTACCTTGCAGTGGCTGAGATGTTGCCAGAGCACTTCTGTTTCCAGGGCTGCCAGTCTGACTTAAGATTTCTTGCCAGCATTTAAATAACTACATTATAAGTCAGTCTGTCAGGTTCCCCATGTTCTCCTAAGGAAGGTAATGAAGAAGGGTTAAAACAAAGAACTTATCTCCAAACTTAGCACCCACAAATGGCATCCAAGCTCCTGCCTACTGGGTCTCAGTAAGTCTTGGAGAAGAAGGAGGAAAGGGGATGTGGTCTGCAAAACAAGATCATGTGTTATTCTTACACACAGTTTTGCAAATCCTAAGTCCCCAAAATGCTACATGCTGCATGAATCTAACCACATTCTAGGCCTGCTAGAGGAGACCAGAAGCAACATATATAGAGTGCCTCCATGGATATTCGTTAGAGGTGACAAAAAGACCATTGAGGAAGAAAGCTGGGGCACATGGCCTGCAGCACCAGGTAAGATAGCTTGATGGGCTCAGTCTAGCACCAAGCCCTTTTATTTCTGGATCTCAGATTCCTCCAATACTAGGTAGGGGATGCAGATTCATGGAATCTGCTGCTACCAGCCCTGAATTCAGGTGCATTTTCATACCTGCATTTCAGTTAACTGCTCCTTCACAGCACATGGCAGTGACAATGTGGCCCAGTTTTACTGTATATTCTATTAAGGAGCAAGCCCATGAAGTGCCAAGCTTCTCTCAGCTCCCATTGAATAAAAGGTGAGTTGAGTGTGGTAAGTCCTTGCATGTTTCAACTTACTGAGTGGGTCAGTTCCGAGTACAATGGGCTTAGGTACACTTATACAATATAGATGTGGGAAGAGTTCTTAATGCTATGATTGTTTATCATTTGAATTCTCTTCAGATTTACTTTCAGATAGTGATTCAACAGTTTACATTTAATTCCACCAGTCTAAAAACATAAACCTTAGAACTTTGTTATAAGAATTGGGTTCAGTACTGCAAATGAACCATAATGTTTTGTGGGGGTTGGAGGTAGGAATTCTTGCTCTTTAATAATTTGCACTGTACTTGTAGTGAGAAGTGAAATGGCCTTTTCAAGAATATCAGAAAAATATCCAGCCACAAATGTTGCTATTCCCTTAAAAAAATTCAATAGGCCAGGGGTGCTGGAACAATTTGTATAGTAGGGGTGTGGAGAGCCATTGAACCAAACTGTAAACCCTGTCTATAATGGAAACCACTTCAAGTAAGGGGGTGAAGCAGCACTCCTAGTTCCCAGCACTTATATCAAACACTGCTTTTTGAACTATCATGCAAGCATTTCTGAGCAGAAAGTCATTCAAGTATCTCTAGAAGATTGGAAGTTAGTGAAAAAGATCCCACTTTAACACTGCTCATTTTTCCTCCTTGTGAGAAGCAACTCCCTTCCTGAGGCTGGCCGAGGGGTCGGCAACCTTTGGCATGCAGCTCGCCAGGGCAAGCAGCCTGGCGGGCCGGTTTTCCTGCCACATCCGCAGGTTCAGCCAATCGCGGCTGCCACTGGCCGTGGTTTGCCGCTCCAGGCCAATGGGGGTGGTGGGAAGCAGCGGTCAGCACGTCCCTTGGCCTGCGATGCTTCCCGCCGCCCCCATTGGCCTGGAGTGGTGAACCGCGGCCAGTGGCAGCCATGATCGGCCGAACCTGAGGACGCAGCAGGTAAACAAACTGGCGCGCCAGGGTGCTTACCCTGGTGAGCTGCGTGCCAGGGTAAACCAGGGTAAATCACAATCTTCCCTCCTGGTCTCACCGCAGCTTTAGGGATGAAGTCAACTTTGACAGGACTATATCTGTCACAATGTATATTTATCCCCCCGAACCCCTGTCCCAGTGCCTAGCACAATGGGGGGGGGAATCAAGGCCCCTCCCACCCCTGCCTCTGTGTAAGGGGGAACATAGAGGTTTAGAAGAGCCTGCTCCCCCCAGCTCAATGGCACAAGGGAGTAAAGCAGTGTCTTATGCCCCCTGTCCTAGTGTGCAGGACAGGCAGCGATTTAGCCCTATGTGAACTATTCAGAAAGCCTTTGTATACATCTTTCCCTCCACAGCTTGTCTTCCCAGCAGAAAGAGATGCTGGCTACACCATTTTCTGCTCCACAAAGCTCCCCCGGTGTGTGACTGCAGAGCTGCCAGGAGTCAGGGATATGGCAACAGAGCAAGTCTTACTACATATTGCCTATTATACTACCATTAAAAAAGAGCTCCCACTGTCAGTTAACGCATGGGGACTGCAGAGACTCACAGGAAATGGATCAGCCCAGTCCACTGAAGCATAAGCTTCTGACCTGCTGTTTCTGAGAAGATGTTGCCTGAATGTCCTCTGCTGCTGGTGCCAATGCTCTGTCCCAAGAGCTCAGACAATGACACGTGCTGAATTTTAGTACATCAAGTGGAGTGTAATGACTTGCCGTGAACTATATGCAGCTGCTGGAGCCAAAACCACTTCAAGTTCCTCTCTGTCATTAATGTTGCAAAGACGGCTCTTCCCTTCCCCCACGGGAATACATAAGAAGGATTTCCATTGCTTAGAATCATAAGAGGAAGTTGCATTAACACAGACATTGACTGAGAATAGTACTTTCCTTGCATTGTGCACATAGGATCATGCCTGCTAGAGATAAGTGGAAGGGAAAGACCCAAAAGCCTGTGCACTATGTAAATGATTCAGAGGCAGTGAATCCCAAAGAAAATGAGAACTTAGAAAGGCCACAAAGTCCACAACCACTAGCCAACATGCTATACAAAAATCCATGGAGCAAACTAAAGTTCCTCTTTGCTGCCTTTAACAGCGCACTCTCTCCAGCAGCTCTGGACAAAGTAGGGAACACTGGGCTGAATCCTACATTCCTTGTGCATTTAAAACTCCCATTGAGGTCCAAGGATATCGAAGGATTGCAGAATCAGGTCCATTATACATGATGGATCTTCAGAATCAAGCCCATTATATTCAACGTGTTCACTTGAGCAAATTCTTCCCTTTCAGGCATCCCAGTTCTCCCTTGTTCCCTAGAAGCGGCTGAGCTACCATGAGAGACTATTTCTCTCCATAGTCTTGATGTTGTATTGTTTGCACGAGAGATCAGAAGAATCCAGTAGTAAGACATACATACTAGCAGTCAATGACAAAAAGCGTTTTCAATCTGAATATAAACGAAGAGCACAAACTAGTGTGGGTGGCTAGGTCTGGTAATACAGCGCACCAAGTAGATTAGATGCAAGGCCCATCTTTTTATTATTTGTACAGCACCTAGCACGATAGGGACCTGGTCCATGACTGGGGCTCCTAAGATTTTAGATATATTTTAGATGCACTAAGATTTATATTTTATACACACAAATTTATCTGGTAAACACGAATTACATAAACAGAAAAACTGGAGTTGGACCTGAACTAACCCCTCCCCCCAAAATCTCAGGGTGGGTCTCCTTCCCTTCTTCAGACGGAAGTTTTCATGGTGTTTGAAACCCACTTCTAACAGAAATTAATTTCAAGCCAGCAACCACAGCAAAGATACTTGGTTCCAATCCTTAAATAGATATTTGAATAGCTTGTTCATTCATAGGGAATCCTACTAATGTTCTAATTTGATAAATTGTCTTTGGCAACTGCCTGTGGATATGTATGATATATGGAGCATATTAAAGCGAGAACGTTGCTCCTTACAGTAAATATTTCTTGAGGCCTCAACAAAAACAGAGTGCCAGATGAACCCACTAATGGACAACAGATCACATTTTGGGGACACGGCCAGACCTTTAGAGGGAGCAAGCTGCCTCAGGAGTCATCTGCAAACACAAAACAGCAGCTTCTGGCCTCATTCAGTTTTGTTAGTGGCAAAGGGTTTGAGGAAACAAGTTTGGTTCTGTGATTTACTTTTTATCATCATACTGGTGAAAAGTTCCAGACCCTCAGCTCTGAAAACGAACACCCCCACTCCTGTATATGCTGGCAAAGGACACAGCATGCTCCCTACCATTGTGTTTCAGCCCTGACCTGGACTTATGGGAGGGATGAATTTGTAATTTATAGCACACAACTCTATTGTCTCCCATGGAATTACAGTAGGGGTTAAAATCTACGTCATCAGGTGTGCACAGAAGAAGAGCTCCTCCATCTGTTGGCTGCAAAGGGAGGGATGAATTTGGTGCTGCACCTCCCCGAGGCACAGTGCGAAGGCACAGCCTAGGGGGAGGAAGGCCAAAAGATGGCTTTAAAGCCACCTTTGCACAACATGAATTCTGGGCTGGCTGGAGGTCAGTGCAGCCCCCAGCATAAGTTAGAGCCACCTGTGACGCTGCTCTAGTTTATGGCTTTCTGTAGCAGTCAAACTTCCATCATGACCCTTATGCCAAAGGGTGCCAGGAGGGCAATCTAGGGCTGCATACGCTTGCTCCACAGAAATTCTCCTCCTTGGTTACAGTGACTGTATGGCTTCTATATGTCATCGAAATGGCATTACCGGAACTGGAGTGGAGACCAGAATAGGCCCAAAAGTATTTTACATTGCCTAAATAGTTTACTGTTGCAATAACAGTAAGTTGGGTGTTCGTGATAGACTGTCTACACCTGAACTAGAAAGTCTTCTCTCTCTCATTATGAGAAAGGGCATCAATGTGAACATCATGATAGTGAAGCCAGCCCTCTGTGCAAACTTTTCAAAAGGGCTTTAAGATATTGTTTAACTTGATTTCCAAGTGACCTGTAACTTCTGTAGGCAGGTTGGGGATATAAGGAAAACTCCCAGAGGTGGAGGATCTGTGATGGCATGGCTGAACGAAACTAATGTCACCAAGTTCGTTTTTTGGTTGACTTTTAGGTTGTTATTAGTTCTTAGAGTCCTGCTCTTGGGCTTCTCTGTGCCATGTCAGAGGACACGATTCTAGGAATCTTTGTCCCCGGAGCTCTCTTAATACAAGTATCCTGTGGAGTTAGTAATAGAGCTCTGAGGTCTGGCAATGGCCTCCAGTTATTCTGTTGGAGTTAAGGAACAGCCCTGAGACTCTAGAGAAAATGTCCACCACTCTCCAGCTGGAGGGATGTGATAGCGATGCAAGGCCATGGAGGTTGAAGGACAGATATATAGGAGAGCCATCTCTGTGTATGTCAGTGGGAGGGGGTAAAAATCCAGAGACCTCTAAGAAGCATAGATTTGAGGAAAGATATAAAAAGGAGTATCTAGACACTGCCAGGCCTTCTGAAACTTTTTGCAAAGATACGGATCTCACTGGATTTCAGGTTACTCCCTTGACAACAGAAGTCCTTTAATGTCCTAGGCAACCTACTACCAAGCATCTAACTAACTGTGGAAGCAATTGCTCAGCAGTGCTTTAATAATCTGCACGTTCCCAGAAGTTATAATTTAGTACCTTCAAATAAAGCAGTTTAAAATAACTAGTGCAAAGAGGAAGTGTACTGTATTTCCAGAGCAGTGAAACAGGAAGTCCAACTCTGCTGTCAATTTTTGATAAGTCAGTAGTTCCTCAGTTGAGATGTCTTACCATCAGACATGGCAATGTTACGAATTTAGGACATGACTTCCAGTTCATCTGACTTTATTATTCTCTGTATTTCAGTCACTAAAAACTTCCTTCCCCTTCTGGGTTCACAGCTCCTGGGCCGTGCAGCAGTAAGGCTTACTGGAGGTCAGTGATTTTCAATCTTTTTTCATTTGCGGACCCCTAAAAAATGTGAAGGTGCAGACCCCTTTAGAAATCATAGAGTCTGTGGACCCCAAGGGTCTGTGGACCACACGTTGAAAATCACCACTATAGGTTGATGAAATCAATGGTTTTTTTTCTTAAAGGCCCACAGTCAAGATTGATGGGACATAAGATGACTGACATGGTCCCATTTAGACAACGTGTAGCTCAGAAACTCAGATTGAAAGTGGTCAGTTTCTCCCACAGTTGTCCCACTAAGGTCAAATGGGTTGACTAATATTAGTAACTGCTGACCAGAGTGGGTAAGAAGTTAATGGTGTTCCTTTTTAAACACGCCTTTGCTACTGCCACAAACAGTGCATGAATTACTATCCATTAACTGCACTCAGAAAATCGTGTCTGGCTTTATTTAGCATGACTGGTTTGAATTACACAGAACTGAGTCTGAAAAGCAAGTCCTTTCTAATGGGACCATTGGCAAGAGGGGTTAACTTTTAGACCTACTAATGCTGATAAAATTTTAAAAGTCTTGCAAGTAGTTTTTATGTATTCTGATTACAATGGACTGAGAATTGTTTGTATATTGGTCCCCACTTTTTGCTGTGAGTGATTCCAACTTTTCACACAGTCCCCTTGGCGGTTACTATAACTGACATAAGTATTTTAGAGGCATCAAGTGCATCTTAGCTTCCAGGGTTACAGTGATTATTGCTGACAGGTTCTTTGTGGAATTACAACAAATCAGGTTGCAGATTAGGTTTCCATAATACCGCTAGCATCTATATTATTTCTTAAATACAGATGGTTGCAGTCTAATGGTGAGAGAGCCAGGTGGATTCTGAGTTCTTCCAAGTCTGGCTGAGCTTCACTCTTACTGAGACTCTCTCAATAAGAGCTGGGAAGAGAACCCAGGAGTCCTGATTCTCAGTTTTCTACCCTAGCTAGTAGATTTTATATCCTCCCTTGTCTAGACAGCAAACTTTGAAAAATAAAGGAGAGCTTGCACGTTAGGTACTATGGTAATAAATACAATGCAGATAGACAAGAAGGAGAGATTTGTTGCAGTACTTTTGCAAGTAAGATGGGTTGATACTTTTTGTTTTTGTTAGAAATGCAGCACAATTCAATACAAACTTCATCAAACCAAGGGAGCCAGTGGAAACAGGAGCCACAGGGGTGTATTAAACACATGGTCGATCCTACAAGGATCCTTCAGCATCTCTTGGGTGGAAAGATCCTAGAAGGGTGAGAATTTTCATATTTAAATAAAGGGTGAGTACAAGAGTATGTACCACAAAGATTGGTGCTGCAAGCTCTAAGGCTAAGGCAAAATTAGCTTATGCCACGCCACATAAAGGATCTCAGATGAGAGGGTTTAAGATAGGTTTGTACTACCAGGATAATTTTCAGATTTCACTTTGCACAGAAGACGCTAAGGCAAGGACACTCCTTTTCCACGGGGAGACAAAGGCTCATATTGCTGAATCCAAATTCCTGCTCCAGCAATTTCTAATACATAGGTATTATCAGATAAGTTTTCCAGCATTCTGAAGCAGTCCTAAGGCCCAGAATTGTGCCCCTGTGGAGTTAAAGAATGAGGCATCTATGAGTTGGTCATCTCAGTTCAGTTCCTAGTGGAACTGTATGTCTCTGTTACAGAAGCCACCACCACACTTGGCACTTCCTCAGCAAAGGACTGTGCTTAGACACGGTAGTGATGAGTGCCATAGGAAACCTACACATTAGATGATGAGACAGATACGGCACAGAGCCTAAATTAGCTTTGCACCTCTAAAGTTAGGCCTTCTAGGTCAGGGTTGAGACACAGTGACAGGGCATGGTGGGAAAGATCGTCAGCTGGTTGGCCTAGCTCCAATGAAGCTATCACAGCTCCAGTGATGTGTTACTCATGTGGAAAGGGGGCCGATCTTGGCCACTGGAGCTAGGCCAGTTTACAGCAACTGATTAGATACTATAGGTTGGATTATCAGATGTTTAGTGATATTTGTAGACTAATGAATGAACACTCCCTGCCACTCTGGTGAAGTGAGAGAAGAGATGCATTTTGTTACATACCCGCTGCAGTGCTAGGCCATGCTGCTGCAAGGTACTGAGACCTCTCCCCTCCCCTGACTTCAGTGTCCTTAGAGTCTCCCAATCATGAAAAGAGAGAATTTCCATTTAGAATTTCACTGGAGCTAGGCTGACTTATCTAGCTGTGGATCTCACCCTAACAGAGTTCCATGCACTTTAGCAAGAAATTCTCCCTTACACTTTCTGAAAACAAAAAACACAAGAAATACCTTGTTTGGGCCTCAAATAACTTGGTATCTGCCACTTATCCTGCAGTAACTTTCACTAAGAAATAACAGTTCATTAGAGTGACTATGGGCTTTCTACACATTGCAAATTGCATTAAACTTCTAATCAGCCGCACTAGCTAAACCTCTTACATCTCTATCTGGCTTGTTCATATTTAGAGGCACAGCAGTAAGGCCTAATTGTTTTTTCTCAAGTCTTCCCATGTCTAAGCCTTATTAATTGTGCTGTTTGTATTATAGAAAATCCAAGCAATGTAAGGATCTTGTCTAAAGAAACATACTCTAGACCATATCAGCAACGTTTTAGAAGGTGCTTACTGGTCGCGAGCCTGATCCTGTTTCTACTGGACCCAGCGAACTCGTTGGCATGCCTGTTTGAGTAACACACCCCAGAGCTGCGATTACTTCTCTCCTCTGAAACTGGAGAATCTGCATAATAGACATTTCACTGTTCCCACTGCACAACTACCTACTTGAAAGGATTCTTGCACCTTCCTCTATAAAACCTGGTACTGGCCACTCATAAATAGCAGACTAGATGGACTATCCGGTCCAAACCAACATGGTAATCAAATCCCAGATCCCTTCAGAATTTATTTCCTCTTAGAACAAAAAAAAAAATACAGAGTTAGTGATCCTGCTGTGATGAAAGCAGATACCACTTGAAGTTTCCTATTCCTATCAAGCAACTGATGACATGGCAAACACAAGAACTATTCCTCTTGTGTTTTTAAAAAGGGACTTTAAAAGAATGATCCATTTATAGATAACAGCTCATTTATTCATTGGACAAGCTGGGAATCAGAATATGAAGTTCTAACCACAAACCAGGCAAATCAACTAGCTATAATTATTTTGTTAATATCCTCTGTATTTCACCACCATTCCTTTTGAAATGCACTGTAGCTTCTTCCTTAAGAAAGAGAGGTGGCTTTTGCATACAGAAGTCATGCTTGCAGCTCACACCCTGTTGCTATCCCTTCTCAGACAGGGAAGTACAAAGCCTCAAAAGCAGAAGTGCTTTTCTTCTCACAGGCCAGTCCAATACATTTTTGGCTCTCAGGCTGAACTTCTAGATGTTTTAGCCAATAGCAGGTGCAAGATTTGCATTAACAAGAACAAAGATTGAAAGGTCTCAAACCCAGCATCTGCTCTAACATAAGGGGATAATCTGCTTTTATTCAAAGGAAATTTATCCAGATCAGTCAGTAATGAAATGGCCCTCCAACATCACGTCAGTCACTGCAGTCTGATACTTGGAGAATCACAAGCAGCCTCTGAGGAGCATGCACACACTCATGCATGCAACTCCTACCAACTGACAAATGGCAATCTTTAGAATCATCAGTAATGCTGGGCTTCAAACTGGGACTTACTGGAAACCACAGTGACTGAAACGAGGAACATTATCCACTCGCTGGTGTTTCCCTGGGACTGACATTTGCCGTGATTATCTTTATTTGCAAGAGAAGAACATGAATAGTGCACAAGAGATACTAGAACTATGTAATGCTAATATTCCAGAGTTCTAACCTTAGTACTTTTCATCTTCAATTCACTTTACAAACATTAACTAGTGAGCTCCACAACCACATCTGTCCGGTAGGTAAACAGAATTAATCCCATTTTACAAGTGGGAAACTGAGGCAGACAAGCCAAGTGACATTAAGGTCACAGAGGGAATCATTATCAAGGTTTAAAAGCAAACTCAAATTCCTGCCTCCCAATCCTATGCTTAGACCACTAGGACATCTTCCCCAGAGAAGACTATGCCTCTTTAAGTCCTATTTCCACTGAAGGTCCCTTTACAGTCCGATTCTTCTGCCATGTCAGCTGGTGTAAGTCAGGGTAACTCCACTGACTTAAGTGGAAACGCACTAGTGTAAAACAGGTGTAAGAGGAGAATCAGGACCCAGGGATGTGCAAGTGGATTGGTCCAGCCACTCCCTTCTTTGTAATTTACTTATTTGAGCTGTGAGCAGTCCCCATCAAATCCACTCTAGTGCCAATGGCTCAGCCTTCCATTCTTTGTACCTTATTTTATTGCTTGATCAACAAACTAAGGATTGTGGGCTATTGATTTGTATGGTTATTTTACCTCCCCGAGGCAGGGAGAAGAAAATCCCTTTATTGTAAACAAACTTTCTGATTATTTGCGTATTTATGAACTTGCTTTTTTGCCATCTCCATTGAGTGCAGACAGCAAGGGCTCAGCATTTTGTAAAGAAGCTCTATGAAAAAAAATCAGTTGAATTGAATGCAGCAAACCCCTTTCTTTCCCTAAAACTCTGCCAATTCCTCTGAGAAGCTCCCAAGCCATTCTGGTCCTAGTCTTCACTTGCCAGTTTGGAGAGTTTCAAAGAAACAGCCTAAATGTCTGAGATCATGTTTCCAAAGAGCTCCGACTGAGGCACCTTTCCTTACTGCTCCAACAAAAAGGAAATCTACTGGTTTGATTACTTTGTTTTATGCATCGTTTGCCATAATTTTACTCAACCTCCTGCACATCATCTGCCTTTGCCCCCAGAAAACTCTGGGACTTTTGCAATGAAAAAATATAGCTCTCCACATGGACATTTCAACAGGTCAGTGTCCCCCACTCTAGCTAAGTTAATGGGCTTTGAAATCCTCAGCTAAAAAAGGTGCTGGAATACAACTGGGTTAATAAAGCTGCATGAACACCCCAATGCAGTGGGTAGATCTGAGCCCATGTTGCAGCCAGGAGCATGGAAGCAGTGTGACTTGCCCAGGCACAGGAAATTAAGAGGCAAAGCCAGGAATCCCCAAGAGTCCTGAACACAGGAGCCTCCCTACTCTTCCAACAGCTCTTCACGAATATACTGTTGCCTTTCTGGCTGCACTTTTCCTCTCACCTCCTTCTCTACGCACCCCCTATCCATGGCCCCACAAAGTCACGGGACCTTCTGGTCAACCTCCTCCTAGCCCTGGCTAAAACGGTCATCTACACGACCAGGGAGAGGAGGTTTGCCATTGGAGACCCCCGTGACTGTGGGGCTTGTTCCGATCCTCTGTCCGCTCACATATCTGGGCAGAGTTCCTTTGGGCAGCATCCATTGGCTCCCTTGATGCCTTTGAGGAGCAGTGGGCACTGTCCAGGGTTCTCTGCTCGGTGTCCCCCGTCAGGCTCCCTTCTTTTGACCCTCTGACCCTGTTCTTTAGCTGTGGGCGGGCTTCTGCCTGCTCACTTCCCAGAACTCAATAGGTACTCTTCCAACAGATAGAGAAATTTTGAACTCAAGTGCCAAATGTAAGAGAAAGATCACCATGCAAGCCCAGGGGCTGCTTGTTTGTCTCTTTTTAGAGGAGGAGGGAGTCATGCCAGTGCCATAAAAAAAAAAAAAACTTTTCCATATCAACCTAACAGCTAGAGATAAAAGTGTCCTGGTTTTTCCCTGGGTGGAATTTCCACCACTCTGACATTTGCAAAACTTCGTCCTTCCCTCCCCACCCCACCCCCAGTGTGAACCCAGAGAATTAAAACAAGCACAATAGACCCCAGCATGCATCCTTTGCGCTTAAGCCACTTGACTATGATCCCTTTCCCTCATCACCAGTTGTCTCTGCTCCCCTATATGGGGGCTGGAACTCAGAAGCCAGCTATCGAAGGAACACGTCCTTTTATCTCCATTATAGCCAATCTAGGACTAGGAGCAAGGGATGGCACAGAAGGTCTCATTCCTGCTAAGCAACATTTCCTAAAGGTGATGGGTTTTGGTGGAAGCGGCCCCACATTCAAAGTATCCCCCCCCCCCAATATCATGGTATGTGGAGTACTTAGCAGAGAGGTTTGTACGACAGTGTTAAAAACAGAACCACCCCCATCTCTTTCTCTTTCTCACACAAACCTGAAATAAACGTTTTTTAAAGCTGAAAGAGGAAGTCTCCCTTTAAGACAGGCGGGTGCCTAACACTATGAGGAAGTAGGAGAGTTCAAAGATCTAACCCCCCACTCCACGCCCCAGTTCCTCAAGGGTGTCGCTGTTGCTTTCCAGCCCCAAACGACACCTCGATTAAACAAACCAATGATTTTGCCCACCACAATAGCCCTAGCACTGGAAATAGCCCTTAGGTGGGTGAGTCCCACACTCATCCCCAGGCCATCTTCACACACCTACGGAGGAGACCTACTCTTGGCCCTCAGCTGACATACAGCCCGCCCGTCTCAGATGGATCGCGTCTCGGGCTGGGGGTGAGCCCAAGCCACTGCACGTCTGGCCCCCCATGGACAGCCCATCTGTGCATTGCAGAGGCATGTGGAACGGAGGGTGGGGGAGGGACATTCTCGCCCCTGCTTCTTTCACCGCATCCACCCAGGAGCAGTGGCTCGGCTTCTCCCGTAGCTTTCTCTCGCCAGAGGTGAAGCTTTTCATGCATATGCATTGTGTGGGGAGCGTCTCCGTAGGGCGGCTCGGTAACGGGTATGGAGGACACACATGCACCCACAGGCGGATCTATAAACGCACATCTAGGCGGCGTGGGGAGCCTTGCTTTCTCCTTGCACCTTACTTAGGCAGATGAAGCACCATCACATCCCTGCAAAATGCCAGCCCGATAAATAATCCTGCCCCACACCGAGCAGCTCGCTGCCTCCCTCCCCGCGCTGCGAGCGATTGGCATAGAGCCGCAAGAGGAAATCAAGCGGATCGCACTGAATAAAATAAGGTCACGGTACCTTGCGCCGGGAGCGGAGCAAGAAGCGAAGTAGCCGCTGGAAGAGGCAGCAGCTGCCGCCAAATGCCAAAGGAACCGCTGGTTTCTGCACCAGTAACAGGCTACAGCCCAGGCTTCCGGGTTGGTCACTTTCAACGTCACTGCCACAGGTTTGCAAAGAGGCAGCGGCAGCATGAAAAATAACTATAAAAGGAAGAGGCACACGCGGAGGAAGAGGAAACCCTGTTTACCTTTGAAAAGCTCAACTGCCCTGCCTGTCAGAAAAGGCAGATTCTTTACAAACCCTGCTAGGATGCGCATGAGCTGGTCGGTGCATGTGCAGTATGGAAGCAGAGATTCCCCCCTCACACACAGCTCAAAAAGCAGGGAGCGCTCCCGGGGGTGACCTATCACGCTAAGGATTTGATCCTGCAAGCTGCTGAGCAGCTCCTGGAAATACAAAGCACCCTAACTCCCACTGGGAGTTGACTAGCACTGAGCACCTTGCAGGATGGTGCGGTGAAGTTTACTATTGGTAAAGCACTACCAGATCTTCAGGTGACAAGTGCAATAGAAAGCATTTGTTTAATGCTGGATTTATTTCACCTTTAGTGGTACTACAGGTACACTCACATGGGTGACACTAAAGTCCATTCATTGTTTCTCAGAGGGAAGAATAACCCACACTGCAACTAGACTCTGATTTTTTTTCCCACTCACCTGAATGCACCCACTGAGGGTCTGATTTTCACAGCTGCTGAGCACCCACAGTTCCACCTGAACTGGCCAACGAGCCTGATTCTCTTCTCACTTACACTGGCCTAATCCATTAACTTCAATGGTATTGCTCCTGTTTTACATTACAGTGAGAGGAAAAATAAGCCAAATGAGAGTGTTTAGCAGATCTGAAAATGAGGCTCTAAGCATCCCTGGAAGGTGGTTCTTGTGAATGGTTATGGGACCACCAAGTCATGTGTGTAATGAAATAGCAGCACTGCCTGTCATGGATTCCAACTTTCTCATTACCTGTCAGGCTACATGCAGACATGCTTGCAGGAGTTAATACCTAGTGAGCAGAATGGGGTTGAAATAAACCCCACCTTTCAGACTCTTAAGTGCACAGCTAATTTTATGGAGATGGGCTCCCATCTAGGAGAAACCTTAAGCATGTGTTAAGTTCATCCCTATTAAACAAAACACTTAAGTTTGTGCTCAACTTTAAATGTGCTTAAATCCCACTGAAATCAACGGTACATAAACTCATGCCTAAATAGAAGCATTCACTTAAGTACTTACTGAATCGGGATCAATTGCTGAGTCAGAGGTTGAACTCAATGGTATTCCTCACCTGTATTAAATTTGTCCCAGGTGTAAGTGTTTGCAGGATCAGAGCAGAAGGCAATCAGAGGTTTAGTGCTGGCTTTACAGAGCAGGGTTAGAGACTCAGTTGGCTGCTCACAAGGCTCAAGCTATAAATGTCAAGTCTTTTTTGCATGCTTGAGTATTACTGTCTTAGCACCAAGCCAGAGTACAGGACTGGTATAAGTAAATGCTACAAGTGAAACCACAACTGAAAAAGAAGGATCGTGTGATAGACACACTAACACACAGGGGTTAGTGCTTGCATACAGGCAGTCACCAATTGAGACACTATCAACTGCAGCCTGCAGTTTTAATTTTTCTTCTCATTTATTATACCCTCTTGAAAGCTTTTCTATTAAAGAAATATTAACAGCCCCTCTGGCTTTTCCCCTCTCTCTTCTGGCAGCAGAAGTCAGGGTAGCTCTGTACAGCTTGTGTCCTCCAGCACAATGGCTGATGTAACCAGGATCACACAGAGCTCTAGAAATCCAGGAGAATTCTGTCATGTCACCCTTCCTCGTGGAGCTGCACTTTGCTTCTTAAACAGTCCCACTGATACAAATGGGAGCCACAGATGACTCCTTGTGAGTATGTGTGGCAGAATCAGGCCCCTAGTTTGTTAATTCATTGTAGCAGATAAAAGATCATAAAACCATAGCATTGTGGGAACAGCAAAGAAACAATCTGCCACCAAAATACTTCTAAATTCTGCAAACACTTATACACATGCTTAATTGTAGGTACATGAGTATTTCCATTGACTTCAGTGGGACCACTCCTGTGTTTAAAGTTCAGGGTTTGCAGGACATGTTGGATATTCTTTTCTGCATACAAAATAAAACCAAGTTCTTAATGGTAGTTAAGAACTTCATGGTACTTCACCCCATGCCACTCCCCAACCAAGAACGGTGATATCAGACCCCAGCATCGTATTCTGATGCCAGTTTCTTAATAATACTACAACAACACTCAGAGGCCTTGATCAGGATTGGGGCTCTATTGTGCTAGAGAGAGCACACACACATATGCTAACAGACAATCCCTACTCTGAAGAGTTTGCAATGTTAGGCCTTGATCCAGCAAACCCTGATGCAACTTTATATAAGACAGGATACAGGAGGACTTAACCAATCCTCTGAGAGCAGAACAGGCCTACGGAGACAGGAGTGTGTGGTTAGAAACACTATGTTCACTGTGAGTTGGTTTCAAGTCATTTAAAGAGATTTTTAAGGAGCATTAACAATATATGAACAAAAATAGCAGCTATAAGTAATACCTAGATCGTAAAGTCTTTGAGGTACAGCGCTGTCTTCTTACAAGTCTGTAAAATGCCCTGCACACACCTGGTGCTATATAAATTATGCAATAATTTTTTTTAACATGGATAAGGCCACATTTTTCCCTAATCTTCTCTGACCATTTTGCTGAAACTTTCCAAAAACAGTTCAACCTGAGGCAGATATCTGGAAAATTTCAGCCCAAACAGCTTAAGTTTGGCAAAGCTATATACAAGTGAAAACAGGGTCTTCTAACGGAAAGTGTTAAGGAACCTTACCTATAAATGGTACTACCAGTGCTGCCTGTAATAAGGATAATTTACATGGGCTCTGATCCTGCAATAGGTACAGCCCTTGTAGATCTCCACTGACTTCAGTGGGGTTCTGCAGTTGCCGGTATCAGCCTATGTGGATCCAATCACAGCATCAGCAGCTAAGGTTCATAGTAAATACTTTCCCACACTTGCAAACTGCCCGTGTATTATTCCTATATGGCCCCTTTCACCACAGTATCTGAGCTCATAATCATGAATGGACTTATTCTCACAACTCCTCTGTGAAGTAAGGAAGAAATATTATTCCAGTTTTACAGATGGGACCTGAGGCAGAGAAGCTAAGGCTTAGATTTGCAAAGGAACCTCACTCCCATGGATTGCAATGCCAATTAAGGACATAACTAGCTTTGAAAATCTTGTTTACTGTCACACTAGAGGGAATTGAACCTGTCTTCCAAGTTCTAGCCCAGTGCCCTAACTACTGGACTATCCTGCTACATGAACAGCTTGCAGTATCAGTGCCTTGGCTATGACAATTAAAGAGACTAAGGTGAAAGGACTGTACTTGATGCTTCCTTAGTTTACTCAGTTATATTACTCTGATATCACTCGCATTATGGTAGCAGCCAGGAGCCCTAATCATGGACCAAGACCACCTAGTGCAAGGTGCTGCACAATACAGAACAAACATAGGATCTCTGCCCCAAAGAGCCAGCAATCTATATAAATATTAGCAGTAGATTGTATGTAAAATGTGTAAGAAAGACACTGTCATGCTAAAATGACATTTAAAGAAACCCCTTACTCATGTTAGAGCTTTAACATTACAGTATTTTTCCAATCTAGTCTACTTCCCATCTCGTATGCTCTTTACTTCATATTGGACTTTCATTGTCTCCAGTTTGGAAAATGAGAATAGGGAGTCTGTTGTTCTTTAGGCTTCGATTCTGCAATCAGTTCCATGCCGACAGACCCATATCTCCACTCTAGGACCCACTGACACCAAAGGGTAGGAACAGGACCTTTGTTGTGTTCATCTTCTAGGTCTATGCATTAGCACATTGCATCTGTGATTGGTGGCAAACAGTGCAGGGGACTGTTGAAATCCAGTGACAAACCATCTTTACTAAAAGGGTAAAAATATCCCAGGAACTGGGCTCCATGATTTTTAAAAAATGTAAATGTTGGGCTGAAATTATGTCACTTTAATACCAGAAAGAACACATGGCAATGCCTTATTATGGTTATAGCGAAGAAAGTACTTTAGCAAATACCCGAGGAAGAGTATGACTTGCCATGAAATTCTAGCCTCCTCTGACTGAAAATCAATTACTGGCTGCCTATACAGACGACCAGTGGGCTTTGGAAGATTCAATTTCTTTTAGCTAATTATAAAGATGACATCTACAGATGTCAGGAGGTCAGACTAGATCAGGGGTAGGCAACCTATGGCATGCGTGCTGAAGGCAGCATGCAAGCTGATTTTCAGCGGCACTCAAACTGCCTGGGTCCTGGCCACCGGTCTGGGGGGCTCTGCATTTTAATTTAGTTTTAAATGAAACTTCTCAAATGTGTTAAAAACCTTATTTACTTTACATACAACAATAGTTTAGTTACATCTTCTAGACTTAGAGACCTTCTAAAAACGTTACAATGTATTACTGTCACGCAAAACCTTAAATGAGAAGGAACAACTGAAGACTGGGCACCCCACTTCTGAAAGGTTGCCAACCCATGGACTAGATAATCATGATGGTCCATCCCTTCAGGTCCTAAAGTCTCTGAGAGGACAGTAGGAACAGCCGGTGATCTAGGGGGAGGGAGACTCAGATAACCTGGAAAAGTCCCCAGTGAAGTTGCCTGTGAGAAGAAGATCCAGTTATTCTCTTTGGGAACAAAGACAAGGGCAGCTATTACCTGGGGCCAGCTTGGCAGGGTTTGAGCTGCTTTTCTCTTTTAAGTAACTTTCCAGGTACATGCTCGCTCCGGAGCACTGGCCCCACAGGGGGACACCAGCCTTGCGCCCTGGCGGGAAGCTGCCCTCTGGGCAGAGGCACCAGCACAACACAGGGCGTCAGAGGGGCCTGAGAGCCCAGCAGTGCCTGAAACGCTGCTGCTGCCCTGAGGGGAGCGGCCTGGCCCAGCAGGTGCGGGCCCGCGCCCATCAGCGCGCCCTATAAAGGCGGAGCCAGCGGCGGAGGCGCCTCCAGCGATCCCGGCAGGATGGGGGAGCCGGAGTCAGAGCCGGTTCGCAAGATCCACATGAACATTGTGATCATCGGCCACGTGGACTCGGGTAAATCCACCACCACCGGCCACCTCATCTACCAGTGCGGGGGGCTGGAGCCCCGGCTGCTGGAGAAGCTGGAGGCCGCGGCTAGCCAGGTACACCCACCCCCTTCTAGCCCCATTGCGGGGTCGCCCTTCCCCGGCGCCCAGCGCACACAGCCCCTAGCGGCGCGGCTGCAGGCCGGGGGCTGAGCCGTCCCCATGTGCCCTGACCGCCGCCCGCCCTGCTCGCCCCGCAGGTGGGGAAAGGCTCCTTCAAGTTCGCCTGGGTGCTAGACAAGCTGAAGGTGGAGCGGGAGCGGGGCATCACCATCGACATCTCGCTGTGGAAGTTCCACACGCGCCGCTTCTCCATCACCATCATCGACGCGCCGGGCCACCGCGACTTCATCAAGAACATGCTGACCGGCACCTCCCAGGTAGCGGGGCCCGGGCAGCAGGGGCCCCTCCCTCGCCCCGGGGGCGGTACGGCAGGTCCCCCCGGCGGTGGAGCGGCGCCGATCCTGCCTCCGGCTGAGCTGGGGGCGGTGTTACAGGGGGCTGGGCGCCCGGGTTGCAGCCATGTGGGCGCACGGAGCGGCCCCGATCCTACCCTAGGCTGAGCTGGGCGCGGTGTTACAGGGGGTAGGCGGGTGGCAGCCCCGTGGGCGCATGGAGCGGCCCGGATCTTACCCTAGGCTGAGCTGGGCGCGGTGTTACAGGGGGTAGGCGGGTGGCAGCCCCGTGGGCGCACGGAGCGGCCCGGATCCTACCCTAGGCTGAGCTGGGCGCGGTGTTACAGGGGCTAGGCGGGTGGCAGCCCCGTGGGCGCATGGAGCGGCCCGGATCCTACCCTAGGCTGAGCTTGGGGCGGTGTTACAGGGGCTGGGCGCCCGGGTTGCAGCCATGTGGGCGCACGGAACGGCCCCGATCCTGCCCGGGCTGAGCTGGGGGCGGTGTTACAGGGGGTAGGCGGGTGGCAGCGCCGCCGGGCGCACGGAGCGGGCCCCCCACCCTCACACGGCCCCTCTCTGCCCCAGGCGGACGCCGCGGTGCTGATGGTCTCGGCCGCGCCCGGGGAGTTCGAGGCCGGCGTGTCCCGGCAGGGGCAGACCCGCGAGCACGCCCTGCTGGCCTATACTCTGGGCGTCAAGCAGCTGCTGCTCTGCGTCAACAAGATGGACCTGACCGAGCCGCCCTATAGCCAGCGGCGCTTCGAGGAGGTGGTGCGGGGCGTCAGCCTCTACCTGCGCAGGATCGGCTACAGCCCGGCCGCGGTGCCCTGCGTGCCGGTGTCCGGCTGGGCCGGCGAGAACGTCACCCTGCCCAGCTCCAAGGTGGGGGATCCATAGGGGGAGGGGGAGCTCAGGGCAGCTGCTGGTGGGAGGGAGCCATGTGGTGCTCAGTTCCGCGGAGGGGCTGCCCCCTTCCAGCAGAGCTCTGGGCCCTCTGCCATGCCCAGTGGATAGGAGGGAAGGAGATGGGCTTTGCTTCCTGGGCCAGAGGTGCCACGCAGTTGGAGGTGTGGATGGTGAGGCTGAATGCTGCAGCCATGTGGGGAAGGGACAGGCCTAGGGGCACCCTTTAGGGTGAGTTCAGGGGGAACAGCCCTTCTGCTTGGGCTAATGGCCAGACCTCAGGTCCCAGCCCCAGGCTGCATTTCCTGTAGCCAAAGGCTGCCAAGCATCTCCTTGGCTTCCCCCTGCAGATGCCCTGGTTCAAAGGCTGGAAGGTCAAACGGAAGGAAGGCTTTGGGAAGGGGCAGACACTCCTGGAAGCACTAGATTCTCTCCTGCCTCCTGTGCGGCCCAGTAACAAACCCCTGAGGGTGCCTCTGCAGGATGTCTACAAGATTGGAGGTCAGTCCAGGCAGGAATGGGACCCTGGGATATGCTGATCTACAGCTGGGTTCTGTATGGGGAGGGTCTCTGAGATGATTGACTGGTCCCCTGGGGGCAGGGCCCAAGTCCTACATAAAGCATACTGGGTGCTGGCCTCTTTGCTGTTCTGGCCTTGGTTAGTGAAGGCTTAACTTCATGAAAGAAACACTTCTGAGAGGACTCTCCTTCAAACTAAGTGGTCTGCTTGCTGTGGTGATTATGGGCTTTCCACAGTCAGCTCTGACTTGCTCTTCCCCTGTCTCCTCCCAGGAATTGGCACAGTACCAGTGGGGAAGATAGAGACAGGCATCCTCAAGCCAGGCATGAACATCTCCTTTGCCCCTTCAAACCTCTCGGCAGAGGTCAGAACCATTGAAATGCACCATGAGCCACTGCAGGTGGCTTTTCCTGGTTACAATGTGGGCTTCAACATAAAGAACATTGCTGTCAAGAACTTGAGACGCGGCCATGTAGCTGGCAACTCCAGGAGTGACCCCCCAGCAGCAGCAGCCCACTTCACTGCTCAGGTGCAGAGACTTGTTTCTTTGGGGCTTACATGGTTCATAAGGTGTTGGCCTCTCGTGTGTGCAGCAGGGAGGCCACAGTTCTTGTAGGAGTGTGACCTTTGGTAGCACCATTGGGAGGTTTGGAATAGGTGTGAGGAGAAGGTTAGGGGAGTCAGTCAGACTGGACTCTGCAGAATATAGTAATTGCTACAGACACTCCTCCTCAGTGCTGGTGTTTGTTGGCTTAGGCAGCTTCTAACAGTATCTGCTGCCCAAATTTGAGGGCACTACTCTCCATAAATGTCTGGGCATTTAAAACAGCAATGAGAGGGTTGGGGAACTCTTAAAGCACAGATTCTTTGTTCCTGGAACAAACCCTTCCTTTGATCCTAGGTGATCATCCTGAATCATCCTGGCTTTATCAAGGCTGGCTACTCCCCAGTGGTAGACTGTCACACTGCTCATGTCACCTGCCAGTTTGCTGAGCTCTTTGAGAAGATTGACCGTCGATCTGGGGAGAAACTGGAGGACAATCCTTCCGTGCTGAAGTCTGGAGATTCTGCTACTGTCAAACTTATACCTAAGAAGCCTCTGTGTGTGGAGAGGTTTTTTGACTATCCCCCTTTAGGCAAGTGTCTGAAGTAAAGTCTGCTCTACCTATTTGCTACTAATCACATACACAGGATGTGATGAGTCACCTTAGCTAAACCCTAGGAGCTTCCATTTCCATTGTCTGTTTATCATGGTCTTGTGTATTTTGATGGACTGAGCAGGGAAGTAGAAGCTGACTGTAAACTGCAGACTTCAGCTAAGCAACCTAAATAAACAGACTGTTACTGCACTAAAGGTGGCCTAGCAGCCTGAACTGCTTGAATTGTAACACTTGAGTCCAGTCATGGACTAGGCCCCCATTGGTTAATGCTGTACAAACACAGAACAAAGATGGTCCCTTGCCCCAGAGAACTTGAACCTCATTATAAGATAACGATAGGAGTAGGGGGCTGGAGGAAGTACAAAGTGACTGCATGAATATAAGCAGTAGTACAACCTTCTTGGTTTGAAAGGCAACTAAAATATTTAACTTCATTTCAGGTCGCTTTGCAGCTCGGGACTTGAAGCAGACTGTTGCAGTTGGAGTCATCAAATCTGTGGAAAAGAAGCCTGTGGGTGTCACTAGAAAACAGGCGCAGAAAGCTCTGCTTATTAAGTGAAATGGGTTCCTTTTTTTTGTTTTGTTTAAAGCCAATTTAATTGAAAGATATCTTTAATGTAATAACGTTAATTTGAGATGGACTTCTTGTTTTGCTTAACTCCAAATTGGGATGATTGTTTGTTTGGTTTTTTATGGTTGGTTCAGAGCCAGCAACATTATCTGAATATTTAAAAGCCTCTTCATCTCAGAGGCCTGCATCTAGCTTAATAAAGAAATCACTTGAGACACAGCTTGGTGCCTCCTTCCTTATTCTAAGCTTCTAGAAAAATGTCTCAGCTCTCCAGCTATGGAGACCACAAAGGCGATCTGAACAGGCCTTCAGGACCACTTCAAACCACCACGTGAATCTGTTCAAGCAGGCTTGACAAGTGGCCACAGCTCCAGGAGCCTCAACTACTTCAGAACACTCCAGCAAGCCAGTGAGCCTCAGGGAGCTTTTATGTAAAGGGCTTGCAACTCAAGTATCAAGAGCGTGTTTACTTGTGGGGGAAGCAGTAGCAAGAAGCAGGATGTAATTCTAGTGATTAGTGCTTCCATGAACAGCCACAAACTTTCACTAGGTGAAAAGGGAGGTAGGATTAGATTTAAACTAGGGCTGTCAGGTGACTGAGAATTGTGATTAATAGCACTGCTAAACAATAGAATACCATTTATTAAATATTTTGGATTTTATAAATTTTCAAATGTATTGATCTCAATTACAACACAAAATATGAAGCGTACAGTGCTTACTTCATAACTTTTAATTAGAAATACTTGCACTGTAAGAAAGATACAGCATTTTTCAATTTACCTAGACAAATCTCTCATGAGTTAAACTTGCAAATGTAGAATTTTATGTACAAAAAATAAATGCATTCAAAAATAAAACAATGTGGAACTTTAGAACCTACAAGTCCACTCAGTCCTACTTCAGCTAATCGCTCAGACAAACAGTTTGGTTACAATTTGCAGGAGATAATGTTGCCTATGTCTTGTTGACAGTGTCACCTGGAAGTGAACAGATGTTCACATGGCATTGTAGCTGGCATCACAAGATATTTATGTGCTAACAATTTGTGTCCCTTCATGCTTCAACCACCATTCCTTAAGACATGCCCATGCTGATGATGGGTTCTGCTCAGTAATCAAAAGCAGAGCAGACTGATGCATGTTCATTTTCATCATCTTAATCAAATGCCACCTGAGAAGGTTGGTGTTTTTTGTGGTTTGGGGTCTGTAGTTTCCATATTAATTTATTAATATTTTGAGCGTTGCTCCTTTAAGATATCTGGAAGGATGTGCGACACCTTCTCCCTCTCAGATTTGGAAGGCACTTCAGATTCTTAAACCATGGGAAACATGTCCTCTGGAATGGTGGCTGAAGCATGAAGGAGCATATGAATATTTAGCATATCTGGCATGTAAATACCTTGCAATGCCAGCGACAGCTGGCTTTTAGCTCATGCGGTAGAGAGTCATGTACTAAACTTCTGAGGTCCCAGGTTCAATCCCAGCAACCAGCGTCTGTCAGTGTTACACCTGCACACTAACTGAATGCCAGCTACAAAAGTGTTATGTAAATGCCAGTTCTTGTTTTCAGGTGACATTTGTAAATAAGCAGTCAGCAGTATCTCCTGTAAATGTAAACAGACTTGTGTCTTAACAATTGGCTAAACAAGAAGTAAGACTGAGAGAACTTATAGGCTCTAAAGTTTTTTAGTGTTTTGTTTTTGAGTGCAGTTACGGAACAACAAAAATCTACATTTGTAAGTTGCATTTTCAGGACAAAGATTTCATTATAGTATGTGTATGAAGTGAATTGAAATACTCATTTTTACAGTGCAAATATTTATTACAAATATAAGGTGAGTACTGTACACTTTCTACTGTGTAATAGAAATCAATATATTTGAAATTTAGAAACATCCAACATTTAATATATTTTCAATTGGTATTTATATTGTTTTAATGGTAACTCATCAACAGTCCTAGTTTAAATGTAATTTTGTTGCTAAACAACTTAGGGCACTTCTAAGACTCCTAATTGATTTTCCCCTACAGTATCCTTTAGCGTTCTCTTTCAAAAGTCTTCCTTTAATTTTAATCTTGAAGAGGCCAAACTCTTACTCCTGCCCTCCTCTAGTGTCAAATGCCAGAGAAAGTGAAGCAGCCTAACAAGGTATTACTGTACCTCTTACAAGCAACACTTTGTTTAGTATCCCTTCTAATTACTGATATTCTTTAACTAAAGTCCACCCTCTAGTTCTCAGTAATGGGTGTACTATGGCTTAGGTCAGAGGTTCCCCAAGGTGTGAAGCATGCTCCTGAGCTGATCACCATATTTGGGGTCGGGAAGGAATTTTCCTCCAGGGCAGATTGGCTGATGCTCTGGAGGTTTTTCGCCTTCCCCTGCAGCATGAGGCAGGGGTCACTTGCTGGTGGATTCTCTGCTTGAGGTCTTCAAACCACAATTTGAAGACTTCAATAACTCGGACATAAGTTAGGGGTTTGTATAGAAGTGGATGGGTAGGGTTCTGTGGCCTGCTTTGCGCAGGAGGTCAGACCAGATGATCATGTTGGTCCCTTCTGACCTATGAGTATGCAGGGCATGTGTGGTATGGCAGAGTCTAAGCCAGCCCCCAAAGGGGGAGGGGAAAGAGCACCGCCCTGACCCTAGTCTTGGCATAGACCCATACATGGCTGCCAGCCCCCACTGAAGCCCTGCTTCTAGCCCCACAACCCATCTACATCCACCCACAGCTGGTTCCTAGCTCGGGTGGGGGCAGGGCATGACCCTCACGTTTGGGCCTGCTGGCTTAAGTGTTCTTGGAATAAACTTAACACAAGATATTTTGCATAAGTCTAGCAGCTTTAGTTTTACCTGTGATCAAGTACAGTTAATCTTTCACAGCTGTTAGCCTAAGATAACTCTCCAACGTGTGCACCTTTGGTACAAGCCTACTTGATAAAGATAGGCAATACGGCTAGACTAATCCTCTACTCTTGGCTAGGAAGCTATATCTGAGATTATGGCCTAGTCTTGCAAGGGGGGCTTTTCTAATGGGGCAGGAGAATAGTTAAGATTTTGTAGGTGCTGATCTGATAAGAAATGGAATCTTCTAAACTGTCTACAAATGCAGACAAGTTTAAAATGCTTGCGGTCAAACTTTACTGATGAGCTTAAGTGAAATAGGAGTAAAAAGTAGAGGGGTGGTTCTGGTCAATTTGCAGTTCCTAGACCAGCTGCCATTTGTCCTGTAATCATGTACATTAAACCAGTTGTGCATTAGTACTAACCTAATCTCTTGTTTGTGACAGGTGCAAGGAAGTAAAATTACACTAACAGCTGTTTACAAAGTCTTAATGTTTAGCTTCAATATCTCAACTTAAAGTCACCAGCAAAGTCGACTGGTGTAAGTTCCCACTAACTCTGTGCTTATCACACATACTCTAGAAACAAAATCTTGAACTAGGCAACACTTAAGCTTTAAGCCTGGGGTTGTGCAATATTAGCAACTTCTACAGAATCCTGAACCTGCAGCATCTAGTGGGCCTTAAATTCTAACAAGGGCCAAGCAGTCTCAGGGCCTCTCCAATGTTTTGCAGTATAACAAAGTTGGTGTATTTTAAGTAGACTTACATATCACAAATTAGTTTCCAAGTAGTCAGTGCATTTTTAGTTAGGGTTTAGATATATCCACTAATTAACAGTATTCATATTTCCTGAAGTTGAAGGATGATTAGTGCTCACTGTGCACATGCACAGCACATCTTTAAACACTTGAGGGCTTTCCCTCAACTACACTTCATGGACATACTTTCTTCCTGTTCTAACTTGGCCATTTGAAATGTAGCATATGACTGACTACTTTGGGGGAGGTGGTTTGAAGGATTTATTCTACTGAGCAACCTCCAATATTGAATTGCAAACTTTTAACCCTTTATCTTTCAGTAGGTAATATGTACAATAGCCTTTAAGTGAATACAGTAAATATTAAGGATTAGATTTAGTCTGTTTATAGCAGGCTTACTGCTCAGCATCTGGCTGATCAGTAGCAATTGGTGATTAGGTTCAATCGTCGTTCAGCTTAAAGCTTCCATTTTCTTTGCTGGTATTGAATAGGGTAAGCAGATCATACAAATCTGAACAGCAGCCTGAGGAATTTGAGTGAACAAATATTAGCTTTCTTGTGCAAGGAGAGGGCAGGTCTACTTAAAAATTTGAGCTCTAAGCAGGAAAGTGCCTGTACTTTTTTGCTCAACGAGGATTCAAAGACCCTCTACACCATCTGTCAAAAACTGTCTGTTCTTGAATTGGAAACCTCATGTTGTGCACACCGTTTTGTTTTGTTTTTGCCAAGGTATACCTAGTGAACTCAAGAGCCCAAACTATTACCACAAGTCATTGTGAAAGAGTCAAACGCTGCTTTCCTTTGAGTTATAGGATGAGAGAATGTCAACCCCACTGTGTGAACAGGTCAGGGAAGTAGAAATTCAAGGCTATTAAAAGGAAATGTCTTATACAGGATATCAGTAAGACCAAGTGTCTAGCACAGTGCAAAGATATTGTACATTTATATGGATAACAAAAAATGTCCAGAGTTATAGTAAATATTGAACAAAAATTTTGCAAGAGATACAACCTCATGCTGCCAGATGTAGTCTCTCACATTATTGAGGGTTAGAAGGGATTTTTTTCCTATGGGCAGGTTATCCTATAATTACTTGCTGCAGAGGTTCTTGCATCTTTCTCTGAAGTAATGAGTTACTGGCCACTATTAGGATAATTGGAGCACAGGAATTACCATACAGCCTCAACCCAATTTACCTAATATTTGATATCTCAGGTTGGGAAAAAAAACAGAAAAAAAAATCCATTCTTTTGTATAGATGGAAGAAAAGTGATTTTTTTCCCTTTGCAAATCACCTTTACTGTGGATTCATAACCAATTACTTCCCTTTGAATCCTAGCAACCGCTCCGTCCCCCTGCCCAAATCTCTCTAATATCACTGAAGTACTGTTTAACAGGGGACTTCTCCCAGGGCATTACAGAATCTAAAGAGAGAGGGGAAATAGATACCACACCAGAAGTTCCATAGTAGTTAGGTTTCCCTGCTAAAATAATCAGCTATGAAATAGTTAAAAATAATTTAAATGACTGGTATCTGGAGCCCAGCAATGTGACCCAGTATCTCTGAAAGAGCTATGAACTTTCAGTCTATCTGCAGCCACAGAAAGATAGCACTCTGTTAGGGCACATTTTGAATTTTTTTCTTCACAATCAGAAGGGCTAGTCATTTTTTAAAATATTAACACTTTATTCTGCAGAAGCTGATTGGGCCATCAGAGAAGCTTAATTCCACTCAGGAAAGAATGAGTGTATTTTGATACTAGCACGCAGTAGCTAAAAGTTTTAGGATAAAACTAAGTGCATTCATATTTAACAAATAGATTACACATATACATGTATTATCAACTTAAAGAATACTTATATTGATAATTCAGCGCTCTACTCAATAGCTTAAAATGAGTTCTCTCTCAAAAGCCACCTACGTGAGATGTAGACTTTCCTCCTACAGGAGATTCCAACTGACAAAAGGGCCTTGTTCAGATGTCTGGGATCAACTGAATACATTTATTTCAAAGCAGTTTTAAATATTAAAAAAGTAGAAATTAACACATACAGTACTCAAAAACTGTCACATTTAAATACATGTGAATAGACAAGTGTACTGATGTTTGATCTTAACATTCAAATGAGAAGTCAAAATTTTAACTACTGGCACTACCAAATCTGATTTCTATACAACATGTTGATGTATTATTTAATAAAAAAAATAAATAGCAATCGCTGTTCAACAGTAAAATAAGACATCATTTGCAGAACATCCTCATCCCAGGGGGAAAAGAAACTAATTATTAGCTATTTGTCTATAAAGATCTAAACTTTCCAAATATTATTTCATGTACAAAATTGCAGATAGTGGCTCATTGAGTTTAAATATATTGTACTTAAACTCAATCAATATAACACACAATGAATTTTAGATTTCCTATGACCCACAATAAGCCAGAACAAACAGAACCCTTGTTCCTGATGGAACTAATCTCATTTTAACAATGCCTATGTATACTACTGCAGAGAGTGTACAAAAGAATAGACATTTGCTTCTACATCATTTTACATGTCTAAGTTTTCCTTATGTGTTCAGCTTTTACCAGATTATTCTGAGATCACTTAAAAATACACTTGACCACAAAGTGAATAGTTTTTCTTTGTTTAATGCAACTTAAAACACTGTATTAATGGATAAAATGGAATGCTAAATAAACTCAGGTCCTAACTGCTTTCCATAAAAAAACAGTACAAGTCTGAAATACTGAAACTGATAACACTGTGGATTAGATGTGAACAGCCTCACTCACCGGTGTATTTGCTTTTTAATACACTTTTGTCATGACACTGATAAAGCAATAGTTTAAAAGCTACTTTCCAGTAACAGTTGATAAATATTTTGGAATATTTTTTTCATGCAAGGTTTATTTGATATTTAAAGTTCTCATAATCATATAAATAGAATTAAATATTCACTGACTACAGCCTTGTAAAACTGCACTAAAAATGAAAACTTTGAGAAGGTTTTTTTGAGTTGTGCTTTTATGAAATGAAAAATCGTCCTATGTAGCAAGACTGTCTGCTGTAACATATTAGTAATATGTACTGTTGCCAAAGTAACATTTTAAGCAATATAATACCAGTTCTACATATGAAAATCATAGAACCTGATCAATACAGTTATCTGATCACAGACAATAACAATTTTATTCTGTTCCAAAATTAAAAATGATATAGAAAATGAAGTAAATTAATGTTTTTAATAATACATTTAATGCTGTGATTAGAAAAAAAGGAGACTAAGTGAATTAACTGCAAGGAATGTGTTTTTCACTAATGCAATTTTATAACAACTTTGACGCTACCAGAAGTCAAACGCATTCTTCCAAAGACTTATTAGAAATTAATTTTATGGTAATGTGTTTGTTGGCTGGTGCTTGGAGTTAAGACTATGAAATACAAAGATAGTTTAATGAAGACAGTTAATATACAACTTGATACTAGTGATTAGTTTCTATAATTAATAGCCTGACAAACTGCATGAAAGGTCAACCTTTCACTCTGATTTCCTAAACAATTTTTTATAATGTAATAGTTTATATTTATCCAGACAGTAACACTGAGGAAATTTTACACACGTTAATTATAACCTTCAGCAAAGCTGAAGACATTTTTTTTAAAATAAGTGATTTTCAAAGAGAGCCAATTAGCTATAAATAAATACTGTTGCAAGCTCATATTTCAATCTGAATAGTTATCAAATTAAAATGTTCTTTTGTTCCAACTTAGCTATGTGACTACAGTACTATTCCTGTACAAAGGACAAGTTTCAAGTAAGATTCTAAATCAGTGGTTCTCAACCTGCAGGCAGCCCAATTAGCACACAGTTGCGGCCCAGCTGTGTGCTAAAGGCCGCTGGGCCGTGCGGCTGGGTCTGGGTTCCCGGCTGCCCGGCCACCCAGTGTGACAGAGTCTGGGCTGCTCAGCCTGGGTGGGGTTGACATCACTGGCCAGTTTTGTATGGCAAGGGTCCGGGGCTGCTGACCAGTCCCGTACAGTCTGGGATCAAGGGCTGCCGGCTGGCCCTGCAGAGTCCTGGATCCGGAGCTGCTGCCCAGCCCTACAAACTCCAGGGCTACAGGCTGACCCCATGGGTTTGGGGTCTGGGCTGTTGCCTGTCTGCCCAGCCACCCGGCCATGCACTGCCCAGCTCTGCACAGCAAGGTCTGGGGTCCCTGCCACCTGACCCCCTGCCCAGGACTCCACTCCTGACCCCACTCTGTGGAGGGGTCTCTGGGCAGGTGGCAGTGGGTCTGTGGGGAGTGCTGTGGTTCTCAACCTGCGGCCCAGATAACACATTTTGGGCCACATATACGGCCCACAATGATAAACAGGTTGAGAACCACTGTTTTAAATGCATGCATAATATAAACAGTGTAATATTTTCTAGAAGTCCTTGGTTACTAAAAATTCAGTGAAAAACCTTCAGCAAATTTCACATACATATAAGGAAAGACAGTATGACTAATTTTTTATCAAAATAAATTTTCAGATGGAAGTAATTTGTAATTGTCTTAAAGTGAGGTAATATCACAGGGAAACTGCAATCAGAGTTTGGCATAAGTCCACATAATATAAACATGAAATGCTGTGTGCACATCATAAAATGCTACTGCTTTTCTGTAAAGTCAGTGAATATTCCTTTTGCTTTCAAACTTAAATTTAACTGAGCACTTTCTTTAATCAATACCAAAGTGGACTTCATAGCTGTAAACTGTGTACTCTTAATTGTAGATTGGTTTTTAAGTGGGCCAAAACCATTCACTTTGAAAACAGAATCTTAACTCTGCTAATTATATAATTGAGAATACTGAGTTCTTAGGAACAGTCATTTCTACAAAGTTACATGGTTGATGGAAACCTATGTTTGGAAAGCTGGCAGTTGATACACATTTTTAACAGCATAGACAGAGATGTAAGTGCTAGATGCCAAGGATGGCTTCAGCAAACCCAATAAGGCATGCCAGGTTCCAAGGCTACCATAATACTGGCAAAGGCAGAATAACACAGTATATTTACAATACATATAATTCACCTCATGAGGTGAACCTTAAATGAATTCTTATTTTGTAACAGCAGCTATATATACAATTGTGCACAGGATTACAGGGAGGCAGCAGCCATTAGCTTTTGCTAAAAAGCCTGTCTTGCATGAAGGATGTGCAATGCTCAAGTTTTGAATTTGATTAATCTGACAAAATGTGCACAAAGGACACCGGGAAGACTCCTTTCCTCTCTGGCTGTCCTTCGACATGGCCAATCTGCAACAAAGGAGAAAAACATTGTGGGTTTCTCACTCACTCCATATAACAAAACACTGTTCCTCGTGCATATCAGTACAAGCCTTGTGATGGTTCTTGGACATTTCACAGCATGCCATCTAAATCCTTGCCAAGGAAGCTACATTTTGATGTATGTTACTCTTCAGTATCTCCCACTGTCAAACACAGACATCAGAGTTTTATTTTGTTTTATTTGGATTAATATAATCCTCTGTCTACCTTGATTACAACAATATTTGGATTTGTAAAGAGATCAATAACCACCACCAAACATTGTTGTAACTGGGATAAATAGGGGGACAAGTTAAATGAACTAGAACAAAAGGATCATGGTTGGAATGGGAGATCTGGAAGAGTCACATATTCCACTGAACCAAACACAGAGAGGAGAGGTTCTCTTGGCTGTCAGATTAACCTATAGTTATACTGTATCTTGTAAGAGAACTGAATTAATACTACAAACTCACTCCAGAATGAGGAATCTTGGGACTATCCTACCCTAGGAAGCTGACTGTGGATGCGAAGAGCAAAAGAGAAACCTACAAGTTGCTAAAAATGGGAAGTTACCTGGAATAATTCTATATATGTGGGTAGAAAATCCTAGCAAAGCATTACATACCAAACATGGAAGAGGAGCAAGTGATAAAGGACCCCTGCCTTACCCCTCTCTGCAAGCAAATTAGAGGATCAATGATGTCTGTCACTCATGTTTACAAAAGGATAGATCCAACAAATCTCAATTACTTGGAAATGAGGGGAACAACCATACCATACACACCAAATTTGTATGGGAAACAGTTTGCAAGCAATCCATAGCATAATATACATACATGAAGAGGTATCTAAGCAGTTTCAAATCATGAATAAGACATTATCTTGTGTGTGGACATTTCACAAACCGGAGAAAGCTACATAATTTGTCCACTACACACATTTTGCCCAACTCTAGTTAACAGTGTCAGAACAGCATGCCTTGATTTATCATACAGTCAGTCCTGCTTCTTTCTAGATTGAAGATTTACCTTCTGGTTCACTGTTTTCAGAATAGTAATATGCCTCTCACTGCTCTATGGGTTACCAAAATGGAGAGGGGTAATAGGCGAGCCCATTGTTACCCTCTATGAAGCCAAGACTTTGAAGCAAATGGCCCAACAGCCCTCATCCCCCAATCCCAGAAGCACCAGGTGATTCACAGTCCTTCATGGAATTTCCCAGGGGAATGGCCTTTTAAGAAGGTCCCAGCATCCTTCATGAAGGAGAGACTCAGCAACCACTGCCAACAGTGTCAAAAGATGGGGCAAGGGGACAAGCAGAGGCTACCTCTCTCTAATGGTGCTAAGACTTTGGGGGCACATGGCCCCAGCAAAAGTCTTCTCTTTCCCAGCAGTACAAGGTGATGATTCATTCACAGCCTTGGGAGCCCTGATGAGGTCCACCATTCTGGAATTTGTCACCTGTTTTGGGGACCTGTTAGATTGACTTGGGTGTGTGTGGAGGGGTAACCGAGTAAGGAGTCAGGTAATGGGCACAACTCAGTGTAACCTTCCCAGCCTCAAATTGTAGTTGCCACACCTTAAACTCCATAAATCATCAGTGTACTTTCTGCCTTCTGTACCTGACATCAACAGGACCCACCCCTGTCCTCTGAAGAGCAGTAGGAAATGGAACCCTGATTCTAACTGTGGCCTTTGAGTGCTGCTGTAATAACACCACTGTCACAATATCTGAGTTCCTGCGAGCCATTTCCGCACTCTGAAGATAGGCAAAATCAAGAGTTATCAAGTTTACAAACTGAATGGTCCAGAAAAGCCACAATAAATTCAGAAAAAATTAGTGCTCCCATGTAATTACACAAATTAGGTAGAGTATCTCTGCTAGAGATTTGAATTGCCTAAGGCACAGTCCTGCATTATTAGGTAGATGGAACAGATGACATAATAGGTCTTTTCAGTATCTAACTTCTATGATGTGTCAATTGCTTCTTGGTTCACCTTGTCATACTTACATATGGACTGCAGAATATACAGGGCTCAATTAAAAAAAGACACTGTTCAATGGTTTTGGACAAAAATAGGTATTTTTGTTTGTAAAAGATGCATTGACATACATAGATGCAAGTGTCACACTGGGAAATTGCAATTGTGCATGCAGCTGCATCTTTTGCTAACAAAATCTTAGGTACACATTTCTGAAAATTAGGCATTATTTTAGCACTATCCATTGTTTTTAGCTTCTTACAATCCAAAAGCTACATACATTGATGAAAGAGAATGAATGGCAACCTTAACTCCAAATAATTCCAAAGGTCAATCTTCAACTTTAAATAATGCATATGAAATATAATTTCCTTTTTTTTAAAGAATGTATAAACAAATATAAATAAATTAAAGCAGATACAAGAAATGTTTCCACATGTATTGTAAGTGAATACTAGATGTTGGAATCACGAAGACAAAAGAGCCATTAAACTGTCAGTTTGGCTTTGAATCAAAGACACAAGGGATTAATGTATTAGAAATCTGCAAGATGGATGGCCCATGACACTGAAAAACAACAGGATCTTATACATTATCAATGTGAATGGAATTGTTACTACTGACATTCACAGGACATACAACATATCTATCCATTTATCAGTGATTCATTGTCAATACAAATGAATGAGGCACATCTATTGGCCTAATTATAACTGCATGTCCAGACAGACAGACAATATAATGGACAAGTTCGATAAATTCCATTTTCAAGATCTGTTTCAACAGCTGTTTAATGATCTTTATTTTGACTGTATGTAATTATAAACAGATTGGGAGAACAGCCATATGTAGCAGTGCAGTTACCTGCATTAGCACTGTAAGAGAACCTCTGTTTCCCTTCCCTGCTGTTTCCTCCTCATTGTGAGGAAAAGAAACTAAAAAAAGCAAAATGTTTTAGCATCTTTCATCTGAGCACCAGTCCTTTAATATTTTCTTCTGAGTCTGAATTTTGACAGGAAATCCTGAGTGTGGTTATCAGTGAGAAGAAACTGCATTTGGCCCAGACCTGAGACATTATGGACAGCACTGCAGCTGGACTGGTGCATTAACACCCACTGGGACAGTGCAGCAGTTAGAATTGCATTTTTATTGGTAAAATTTGTCTCATTTCTCTTCCTTACAGCTGTAGCCTGGGGAAGCAGGATTCACTAGGGCCTGGGAGGAAGCTAGCAGAGGATGAAGGAAGGATTGGGCCTCAGGCTAGGTTTGAGAAACAGTGAGGTTAGCAACAGATTGAAGATTGGATCAGGCCCAGGAACACAGAAGCAGGGGAGTGGGATCTCAGAGGAAGACAGAGGGTAAAACAAGGCTAAACTGCAGATTAAGGACAAAATTGATCAATTGCATGTAATTTTGGAGGGGAAACCAGCAGTGCATGGGAGTAATTACAACAATCATATTCATAGCAACTATTGTAACTAGCTTAATGCTGCTGGTGCATTCAGACAAGAACCACGTTATCATTTATCAACAAAGGTACACACAGTGTTTAAATGGAATGATATGCAGGGGTCAGGAGGGAAAATTTGAGAATGCCTCATTTGGTGGAAAGCTTCTGAATTCCAAAGGCAATGAAATATTGCCTCTGAGGCTGGCAGGTATAGTTCTAGCAGTATCCAGGGAAGACTGTCTCACCACAAAGGCAGGTAAATTCCTTGCCTGCACACACCCATTCTCCTTCAATTTGAAAGCTGGATGCAAGTTTACATAAATGCTGTTGCATAATTTTTTGACAAAAGATGAAAATATTAATGCAAATTACGTACAATACATGGTATGTTGTCACTGCCCAGTTAGTTTCCTCTAGTCTAGGGTAAAGGAAGGAATCAAATAAAACTGGAATAGCAGCAGTACAAGAATCAAAGAGAATACAGGTCTCTCAGTAAGTTCAATCATCTGAAAACCTATGAAATGGGGTCAGTTTTTGCTGCTGTCCCTAGTAGTTGCTAACACCATTAAGAATGGGAGTCCGCACTTAAGTCCCTGTGAAGCACAAAATAATTGGATTTCTCAATGAAGTATGACTGGTCTGGTGTTAAGGAGCTTTAAGCAGGTCAAATAAGGTGTAGCATATAGAAACTATGAGTAAGCTAACTGCTACTCAGCTGAGAGTAATGCCCAATAAAGTGTAAATTATACAGAATTTTCATAAAAGCAGAGATACATACCCACCACTCTTGGTCCTCTTCACCAGTTACTATAATTATTTCTCCTTCAACAAATGTAAGCTCATCATCATTGTCTGCTTGACAGTCGTAAATGGTCTTCACCCTCCTAACTTTGTTTTTCCCCTAAAAAGTAAATATAATTTTAGCTGAAAGAGCTGAGACAGGGGATAAATATATAGAATTTAAATTTTGGGTTTTGGCTATGATTTATTCGACAAATCATTTACCCATAGTTTGTATCTCTGATTGCAGGGGGAACTCTGCCTTCCCCATCTCCTCTGCCTGCTCCCCAGCCCATCATGCCAAAGTGCCTTGTTTCATCAAAGTTTTTAAACAACTATATCTGGATTATATAGTCTGTATTCAAAAATACAATGTTAGAAAACCTGACATCTAACTACTGCCTAATTAAATGATTTAGGCCCCACCTATACTTAGACCAGAAAGTAGTTTTAACAACCATTCTGACATGGTTTTAGTCTATATACACTATCCCTTTAATGTATATTAGAATTAAGAATAGGGCAAAACCAAAATTGAAATCCGGTCGCCAATTAAATTCAGAAAGATAGGGGAATTGAGGAAGTTACAGAATTCAAACCCCAGTATCTATACTTCTACTAAAGTTTTGGTTCCAAGGCCAGTGCAAAACCAAAATGAACCTATTCTTTGGTTCTGGAACAGACACAGACTAAATCTAGCAAGACAATATTTTCATTAAATTTTATCTGAATGGCAGAAACTCCACATGAAGATCTACTCTAAGACAAGTGGCACTATTTTGGGCTGATCTCTCATGAGAATGGCTTGTGTTAACTATTCTGAACCCAAATACAATCAGTAGGTCTGATTCTGCCCTAGACTACCAATTCAGATCCAAACACTGCCCCTTCTCTAGATGCACCTTATTTTTCTGGGAACTGTGTAAATAGTTTCCAAACTTGACTACCTTGGAAGTATATGATGTATTATTATACATCACATTTCAAACAACACTCAAAGACTAAAGGAAGGCAAATAATGATAAAAGCTTCAGAAAGCAACAACTAAGAAGAATGGTAAGCAAACCATGCAAGCTTAGTCAATAAGACAATGTGAGACCCAGAAAAAATAAGATTGAGGTGGAGATGGCACCTGTTTGCAAATATATAAAGGAATGTTGAATAAAAGGGAAGGGATCCATTAGTTAACACTGGACTTAATATACTGTACTAAAAATCATATTAAATAAACTTCCAACCAGTTAGGCAACAGAGGTTGACAGGAGAGGTTGACAGTCACCATTAATAGATACCCAAGGTGAGAGTAGGCATCCAGCGCTTAGTCATATTTATACATCATGAATAATGAAATCAATCATGAAATGATGCAGGGGAATGGACTTTTCCCACCAACTAGACTGTATTAATTTTTCTAGTTCAAGTGAATTTCTATAGAAAGCTAGATTTCCATACACGTCTCAAGTTATAAAGACGTGAGGGAAAGTGACTGACATTGCTCCAGGTAGTCAGTGCTTTCTTATTAATACATGGGTGACATTTTAATAATCTGCCCACTTTAACTCATTAAAATGATGGAAAGGTGAATACCAGCCTGTGGTGGTGGTGGTGTGTGTGTGTGTGTGTGTGTGTGTCTATATATATGGAAAGGACTATGGGCTGGATTTTAAATGAATGCACATTAAGAGCATAGTTTGGGGTTGTGATGTGTAAAGAAACAAGTATTTTCAAGGCATCCAATTTTTGCATCAAATGCAATTAATAATAATTTTCTCTCTTTGTGCACCCAAATCTGTAACCCCATCCTAAAATGTCCATATATCAAAATATTCAGAAGAGGTTTTTGTGCTCACAACTCACAATGATAGTTGCTGCTTTGCTAATTAATGGACATGACCCCTCCAATTTGTGCTCTCATTTACACTTCTAAAGGAACAGCTTCTAATAGGGTATTTTTCTCTCTGTTGAAACAATGGTGTTTATAGCCAAGGAAAAATGTGACTATTAGTACTAGGTGTAATTTTAATGATACTGAGACCAAATTTTATTTATCTTCAAATCTCATTTAATTCCTTAAATATTAGTGGCACTTTGTCATATCTACTGTATGCTTCTAAAATACCCGATTCCTTCAGACTGTTAAGAAACAAATACTTTTGCCTGCACAGCAGGTGGTTAAAGTCCCACAGATATTGGTAGCTGTCCTCATAGGTGTTGTTATGATGTGGTGATGCAGCATTCCATCATCTTGTGGTGACAGAACACAGTTAGGGAACCAGATGAGAAATGTATTTGGAGTTCATGTCTCTAAGCAGCTCCACTGCCAGCCAAACACATGAGTGTGAGCATGCAGGCACAGAACCTGGAGCAGTGTAGACACACATTTCTGGTGCTCCCTCCTCATTTCTATAAATATCATTTAGATTAAATCAGAACAGTGAGTCTACACTGATGTAAAAACAAATATAAATGGAAGGCCCAGTAGTTCATCCTCAGAACATTTGGAAATATCTAGTGTGATTTTCTGTATTTTGGAAGATATTAATCAAAAGATTAATGGGTTATTTGCCTCTTTCCTCATAGAGGGAAGAGGGAGCTTGCAGTAGTGAGTCTCCCCCCAGCTTTAAAGTAAGTGAATAGGCAACCCTTGCCTGGGAGACCTCTTGTGGCCCTTCTGCTATCCCACCTACTGGTAGGAAAGCAAGGGAATCCAAAAGACAAAAACTTCTGTTGCTCTCACTTCAGATTACCCTGACTGGTGAGGCCCTGTCTCACCAGTCAGGCAGGAATGGTGAGCTGAAGAGAAAGAGTATGTTCTCCTAAGCCCAGGAGAGGAGGAGGAGCTCTCCCCCTTCAATCAGCAAAGGAGAGGAAGCTGTGTATCTATCTACCTCAACCGTTTGTATACCCAGCTTGCTGGATAAAACACTTCCTCTATTATTTTTTGAGTAGTTCACAGAATGAAAATCTTATAAAAGTATGTTTAACATCTTTTCTTTATCTACTTGGATTGTGAGATAAACAATAAAAACAACTCTACAAGAATAACTAGTGTGCAGTCTGAATAAGTGTCTTAGTAAATTAGACTAGGATAAATCGTTCCTACAATACCTAAGTTTGTTAGATGTGAATTACATTAAAGCGTAGTGGTGAGAACTCCAGACTGGGTTCCAATTCTGTTCCCAATTATAAGTGTTTTGCCACTGACTTATTACATGACCTTTGGTAAGTCAAAATTTCCCTTTGTACCTCAATGGGCCCTTCGGTAAATACAGTGATACTTATGCACCTTTATTAATCATATAGGTGCTAAATATTTGAATTATTACATTGCCAATGTTGATTTTTGTGGTTGACATTTCAAGTTTTGTAACAATTATTAAAAAGGAAGTTTAAAATAAAACCTATTAAACCCTTTTCTAAATATGTTCAAAATCAAATATACGTCCCAGTTATTTTATGTGTAGGAAACAGAGAGCAAAGAATTAAAGACAGAAAGCTTTAAAAATGTTTTTAACTTCTTAATGCACAGAAAGCCACCACTTATTGCAGAAACATAATTTGCACCCTTAACTGTGCCAAAAATACTCTGGTGAATTTAAGTTGAGTGCCTTGCTCCCAGGCCCGATCTTTATGTTTCTGTATTCTTTTTGGCATGCAATAGGCTTTACCATCAGAAGCATTATTTCTTGAAACCGTTCAAAAGCATACATCTGTGCTCAAATCTGTGAGCTGTCACTTGTTTCGTGCACATAACTCAGTGCAGTCTTTCTGCAAATTTAGCTTTAGGAGAAATTCAAAGCTTGCCACGAGGCTTTCAGCACACTGGAATACTAGAACTACCCACCATATTTATTTTCCTGGGAAGCGGCACTGGGGTCTCTGGCAGGGTATGCGTCACATCATTAGAATCTTCAGATACTTGCTTTTGGACGGTATCTCTAGAGTGTACATTTGGAGAAAGATCTATGGAGTGAGATTTCTGATTTGCCTCTGAGGGCTGAGGCTTTGGTGATGATTCTCCAGCTTGAGTTTTAGCCAATACCTCTCCTAGCTGAGGTTTTGGAGGAAGATCCTTCATGTGTGGCTTTGGCGGTAAGTCTCCAAGTTGTGGTTTTGGTGGCAAATCTCCTAGCTGAGGTTTTGGGGGTAGTTCTCCTGGTTTTGGGGGTAGTTCTCCAACTAGAGGTTTCTGGGCGAGTTCCACAGGCTGAGGCTTTGGGGGCAAGTCTCCAGGTTGTGGTTTCTGTGGCAGATCGACCGACTGTGAAGACTTCTGAAAGATTTCCAGGTGTTGATTAGATCTATCTATTGAAAGATGATGACTGGTTTCTATTTTTCTTAGTGCCACTAAAAACAGAAAGCAAAATCAGGATATTTTCACATGTATTTCATAGACAGAAAATCTCATTTCCCCATATTACATTTAAGAAGAATCTGAAATATGCAAGACAACTTCTTTTCTTCCAGAAAGATTTATTTCCATCATACAAAATGTAGAAAGAGAATTTCTATTTCAGGCTAACTCCAAGTACAGATATCTACAATGAAAGAAGCTAAAAAAGCTCAAAACCTAGCAGTTATCTTCAATAACTGAAAATGTCAGATATACTCTGAGTTACCTTTCACACATTTTAAATAAAACACAATTTCCCAACAGTTGAAATTAATAAGTAATATTATATTTGTGATTTAAAAGAAAGACTGAAATTTTAAAAAATGATATTGCCTTGCAGTTTATTTATAAGAGGTGGAAAATACGAAGGTCCTTTCAAACAACATTTATTTTTACATTTTCTTAGTTTCACTGCTCTTTCTTCCTTAGACTCGTCAATTAAGTGTGCCAAGCAAAACTCCACTGGCATGACTGTATTTAGCTATATTAAACAGGTATATAGGTATGAAACCTGATACTAGGAGAGTAAGCTCCTTGATGAAAGTACCACGTCTTTTTGACTCAGAAGAATGGATAATTTCATACTGTGTTCAACATTTGCTTTAAGGTCAAGCAACACTGTCAACACATTTAAACCTACCACAAAATAATATCACATATACACTATTTATAATATAACCTACTACAAAAACACATTCACATCATTATATATGATGATTCTTATTTTTAGATGAGAATTGTGCACACATTACTACAAATGAGAGACGATTTAGCCATACATGTACATAAGAATGACTTCTACACACATGTGATAACACATATGCAAATAAGGCACAAATGAACCAGGTTCAGGCTGAAAATCAGGCCAAACAATTTATTTTAACTGCACTTCTGATATTAAATACATTTTTATTAGCTCTCCAAAATGAGGGTTTCAAATAAGACAAAATATCAGATTTGTTGCTAGGTAACACACCCCTCAGAAATGGTGGAACAACCACTTGCTATGGTTTGAGAGTTCTATATATGGCCCAAAAGTAATTTCAGCTCATGATGACAGTCAACTCTAACCTAACTTCTTTTGTAGTGATACCTGTCTTCTCAATGACATCTTAAAAGGACACTGTTGAACTGAATTAGTTTTCTTACCTGTAAAACTGAATTTTTAAAATTTGTATTTAGTTTTTGCCACTAATGCTTTGCATTCCTCTTATCTTGCAGAATGAAGTTAGACTGGCCAGATTCATTCTTTGATTCTCCTACTTTGGAACAATACAGTTGTAATATCCTTTGACACACACACTGGCACATGTAAAATTGTGCTATACTGTATATGCTTACACTCAGTATTTGCGCTCACATGTGTGTGCGCGTGCAGGGGGAGTATGTATATTTCTCTGTTTCTCCAGTTCTTCAATTAATTCTGGCACATCACTCAGAAAAAGAGGCTTCCACTGACCACCTTTTCCTCCCAACCTTCTACTGTCTTTGTTTCTCAAAATGTTCCACTCTACAGACTATCTTTCAGAGTGGTAGCTGTGTTAGACTGTATCAGCAAAAAGAATGAGGAGAACTTGTGGCACTTTACAGACTAACGAATTTATTAGAGCATAAACTTTTGTGGGCTAAAGCCCACTTCATCAGATGCATGCAGTGGAAAATACAGTAGGAAGATATCGATATCTATATCTATATATCTATCTAGATAGATAGATAGATAAAGAGAAAATGAAAAAAAGGATGTTGCCATACCAACTCTAATGAGACTAATTGATTAAGGTGGACTATTATCAGCAGGAGAAAAAAAAACTTTCAAACAGTTACCTTCTTGTTAACTGTTTGAAATGGGACATCCTGAACTTGACAGAACAAAAAGGGAAGATTTTTAACCTCTCTTCTTGGCCCAAGAACCTAAGTGACTCAGGAGCCTGAAGCACACTTTCAGAAGTGACTTAAGTTCCACTGATTTTCAAGTAACTTTTGTAAATGAGATTTAGGCTTCCAAGTAACTTAGACAGACAATTACCCCTCGATCAGTATTATTTAACATTTATATTGCAGTAATAACACCAGACCCCAATCAGTGTCATTGGTCCATTGTGCTAAGCACTGTACAAATACATGTGAATATGTGGTTCTTCTGTAAGGAGCTTATGATCTTGGAATAAATCAGTAATGAAGGAGGACAATAAAAATACACAGATTCTTACTGATTTTCCTTCACGTTCTGCAGGATTTCAGCTTTTGCGCTAAAATACATGTTTAGTTTTTTGACAAAATCCTTGCTGATTTAGAGAGAAAAATCCCTATAGATTTTGCCATAATTTCCAGATTTGTGTTGTCCCATAAATAAATGTCTTTTGCTGAAAACACCAAATTTATGAAGACCCTCATGACTGATCATCACTTGTTTCACACACACACACAAATATTCAACTATGCATATATCTTTTAAAAAGCTCTTACCTTTTGGAGGTAGTTTAGGAAGAACTCTTGGGCCAAATGCAGTCTTTGCAGTCCCCATGCTAATCAACAGATATGAACTATCAGTACTTAATCTTACTGAACAATGAGCTTACTGTGTCCCATTTCTAGTGCCCACCCACTATTTAGAAAAAAAAAATATAGTAAGAGTTTATGCATAGCCAGGACACACAGTGTTGTCCATGAAATAGCCCTGAAACTCAAAGCAGTGTTGGCATTAGGTCTGGATTATTCAAATAAAGGAAAAAGCTGTGCAAAGCCTACACATTGTTAATGCTGCATGGCACATCTGTTCCATGGATAACAAGGTGTGCATACATGTATATTTAGAAAGCTGCTTAAATTGAGAGGGCAATTCAACTGACAGATTCTGTTTAAAGAAGCAGCAATAAAAGCACAAGTCAAGAATTTAAATTAGCACATTAAAATAACCATATTAAGTACATAGGTAATACAGTCCAAAAGCATGCAATTATGGTCTAAGATAGTCTATCTTGCTTTGGGTGCTTCACAGTTCACTCCATGTATATACTATTGTAATACACACACACCGTAGCTAGAGTATCACTATCTGTTATAGATAAGTTTGCAAAACATTCCATCTGTTTTTCCAGTTGTGGATAACTTTTCAAAATCTTTACCAATTAAGCTCAAGTTTTTCAAGCCTGGTCTTGGTCCAAGGCTGAAACTTTCTGAAAGTCTGAACAACAAAATTTGAGTAACTTGTATACAAGGAATATGAAAAAATACACACTCCCCAATAAAAATGCCTTATGACCTTTTCTTGAACCCGATTTGCACAGAAACAATTTGGGGATTAAAAGATTAAATTTGGCAGGGAGATAACTCTTCTTGATAAATGTTTTTGAGTATTCTGGTAAAAACTGGTTTTGATTTGGTTAAGTTATGAGATTCTGAAAATTGCATTTTGTGCATGCTTCATAGATAATGAAAGAGATTTCACAACCATGTGCCAACATGCCATAGGAAGACAGACTGCTCTCCATCAGACAGATCCTCAGCTACTGTGAGTTTTCATAGGTCCATTGACTTCAATGAGGTAGAGCTCCATATGAGTCCGACTGATTTTATTCCATATTAAAATGATGAGTGAATGAAGCAAAGCTTTGATCTTCCAGTAAATGTTGCTCAGGGAAGTGAAAAATGAATTAAGCAATTTTTAAAGAAATTATTTTCCTTGCCCCTCTACTTTTCCTCCACTATTACTTTGTTCTCCTTTCCGCTACACTTCCCCTTTATTTGACACCCTATGTGAAAGTGCCATCTGACATGGTAAACTGACAATGAACAGCATATTTGAATCATTCAAACAAGTGAGATCATTTTTCATGGATTTTTTTTTTTTTACACAAGAACTGCAGCGTGTTTAAACACTATAGTTTATTCAATAATTATTGTAATTTTCATTTTTTTTCTAAGGGTACACCACTTTCTGCACAATCATAGAATTATATCAATGCTTCCCTAAGTATAAAATTTCCACTTCAAGGGGTTACATGTTTTAAACTGGTATAGTACATATAAAAAGAGTTGTATTTTGCATTTAACATGTCATACATGTCTAACATACAAATACAAGAAAGACAACAAAAACAGTGTTCTAATAAGTTCCCACTATGAACCTTTTTTTAAGATCATGCATAGATGCTATAAGCATTAGACCTATTCAGGAGCATAATTCAAGGATAAAACCATGTTGCAAAGAGATACAAGAACATAATCTCCATGTGTGGTGTAAAACTGTCCAAAATACACACTATAAGATGATGATGAAGGTGCATTTAAGAGATTATTATGGTTTTGAATCTGAATGGTCACCTTATGGAACATTCCACAAAATGAGAGTATGAGTCTTACGTTTTAATAGAGAAAAACCACTGAACAAATATATTATCAGATTAGGGGATTTAACTACTGTATGTTAGTGAGCAGATACTGTTAGAATTGGAAGGGTTCCACTTCCCAGCTGACCCAAACACAATGGCTGACCATGTTAGTTCAGGCTACTGACCTTATAAAAGCATTTGCCTCATTAACTCAATATATTCCTAACCAAATTACTATTTGGCCTGCGACCAGCGAAACACTGCCAAGAAAAGGGAAAATTACTGACCTGTTATTCTGCTTTTCTGAAGCTATCATTCTGACAAGCTTCTCACTTCTGGGTCACAGCTCCTTAACATGAGACTCAAGGAACTCTACAAGCTCTTAAGTGTTATGGCACTTAGGACAATGGTAGCAAAGTGGGAAAAAAAAAAAGCCACACTCTCAAGTGGCTGTCCTGTACCACCATGACTTTAACTAAACATTCCTGAGGCAGTAGTTATTTCCAACTGCCTGGGAGGCGAAGAACACACAGAAAAAAGCAAGCCAACTGGAGTTATAAAAAATAACAACGCCTAAAAATAAAAATCCAGGTGCAAAAATTCAGTAGCACCCCAATAAAGATTAATATAAAACAATGAGGGCAGATGATCAGCTGAGTAAGAATCTTGTCAGAATATTTTTCAATAAGCAGAATTCAATCAATCCTCTGATGCACAGGCAGCCTCAATTCTGGCATTTGTTAACCTGTGAGTGTTTGATTTTGTAACATGAATAAAGATTTTTAGATGTAGTTTTCTAGTGTTTTTTTTTTTTAAATGACATGCAACTGTAACAATCATCACACAACCACCTCCAAAAAACAAGTGGTCATCTGTGTTTGAACTTGGGGCTTCGCAATCAAAGCTCAATCCTCTATCATTTTTGCTAAAAGAGCAACTCCATTGGCTGGCAGTAGCTGAAGGGTGCACTGGGCAGGACAGTATGGGGAGGAAGTGAGCAGCCCTCTGTGGTGAAAGAACAGGTTAAGGACTATTTAGAAAAGCTGGACATGCACAAGTCCACGGGGCCGGATGCAATGCATCCAAGGGTGCTGAGGGAGTTGGCTGATGTGATTGTAGAGCCACTGACCATTATCTTTGAAAACTCGTGGCGATTGGGGGAGGTCCCGGACGATTGGAAAAAGGCAAATCTAGTACCCATCTTTAAAAAAGGGAAGAAGGAGAATCCGGGGAACTATAGATCAGCCTCATCTCTGTCCTCGGAAAAATCATGGAGCAGGTCCTCAAGGAATCCATTTTGAAGCACTTGGAGGAGAGGAAGGTGATCAGGAACAGTCAACATGGATTCACCAAGGGCAAGTCATACCTGACCACCCTGATTGCCTTCTATGATAGGATAACTGGCTCTGCGGATATGGGGAAAGTGATGGACGTGATATACCTTGACTTTAGCAAAGCTTTTGATGCGGTCTCCCACAGTATTTTTGCCAGCAAGTTAAAGAAGTATGGATTGGACAAATGGACTATAAGGTGGGTAGAAAGCTGGCTAGATTTTTGGGCTCAACAGGTAGTGATCAATGGCTCAATGTCTAGTTGGGAGCAGATATCAAGCAGAGTGCCCCAGGGGTCGGTCCTGGGGCTGGTTTTGTTCACCATCTTCGTTAATGAGCTGAATGATGGGATGGATTGCACCCTCAGCAAGTTTGTGGATGACCCTAAGCTTGGGGGGAAAGGAAGATATGCTGGAGAGTAGGGATAGGGTCCAGAGTAACCTAGACAAATTATAGGATTGGGCCAAAAGAAATCTGATGAGGTTTAACAAGGACAAGTGCAGAGTCCTGCACTTCGGATGGAAGAATCCCATGCACTGCTACAGGCTGGGGACCGATTGGCTAAGCAGCAGTTCTGCAGAAAAGGACCTGGAGATAACAGCAGACGAGAAGCTGGATATGAATCAACAGCGTACTCCTGTTGCCAAGAAGGCTAATGGCATATTGGGCTGCATTAGCAGGAGCATTGCCAGCAGATCAAGGGAAGTAATCATTCCCTTCTATTCAGCACTGGTAAGACCATGTCTGGAGTACTGTGTCCAGTTTTGGGCTCCCCACTACAGAAAGGACGTGGACAAATTGGAGAGAGTCCAGTGGAGGGCAATGGAAATGATTAGGGGGCTGGAGCACATGGCTTATGAGGAGAGGCTGAGGGAACTGGGGTTATTTCGTCTGCAGAAGAGAAGAGTGAGGAGGGATTTGACAGCAGCCTTCGACTACCTGCTGGGTGTTCCAAAGAGGATGGAGCTAGGCGGTTCTCAGTGGTGGCAGATGACAGAACAAGAAGCAATGATCTCAAGTTGCAGTGAGGGAGATCTAGGCTGGATATTAGGAAAAACTATTTCACTAGAATGTGGTGAAGCAGTAGAACGGGTTACCTAGGGAGGTGGTGGAATCTCCATCCTTAAACGTTTTTAAGGCCCAGCTTGACAAAGCCTTGACTGGGATGATTTAGTTGGTGTTGGTCCTACTTTGAGAAGGGGGTTGGACGAGATGACCTCTTGAGGTCTCTTCCAACCCTAATCCTCTATGATTCTAGGATCTTTTTATGTTGCAGCTAGTAGAGTGTTATTTTTTGCATCGATGCATAATGCATCAAACCAGTGGGTTGTATATGCAAGAGTAGCTTATATTACAGACAGTACATCCAAATGCACAGATCAGTCAGATTGAGAAATATGTGGTTAAATGAATGAGAGTTATATATGTGATATTAGGGAACCAGGTTCTGTTCCAAGCTATGCCAAGAGTGAACTTGTGTAAACTCGTGTTAGTGTATGGTAGGGGCACAAGACCTGGCACAGTAATGAGGATGGTGAAGTACACAAAATTATTTAGTGTCAGCAGAAGACACAAGAATAAAACTCCTGGATCACAGCCTAGTGCAACTTTCTCTAGTTCCAATGGTATTTTGATGAGAGAAAACAACAGCAGCATCTGCTGCCATAATTTTGTCTGTACCATCCAGAGCTTCAGTTCTGCGTGTCTGTTTCAAACTGATTCAAGAGGTTTGGCAGAGCCTGAGAGCAAGAATGCATTGTATAGTTGGAATATTGAGAAAATTAACAGGTGATTTTGCATAGTTTATAAATTGGCCACATCACGCACAATTTTACTATATGCAAATACATAAAATCTTACCTTGACTGCTGAGACATTCCCTCAAACTTGTTTGCAGTCTTAGTTGAGGGTGGACCCAAATCATTACCTAAGGGGATACAAATTACTTAGACTTTTAAAAATGAAGAATAAAAGAACAGAAACATACAGGTAGCGGATATCATCATATAAAACAAAAATATGCAGCTTTCCCAGTATTTTCCATATAAACCTAAGTATATTTAAATGAGTATTTTTCATTCGCAGATTCAGACGTTTTAAGGCCAGAAGAGACCACTAATATAATCTATTTTGACTCCTGCAGACGATGTGTTTGAAAAACTGTCATTGATAGTATCTATCTGCTGGCAAGAAAAAGCAAGTCAGACTATAGTAACTACTTCAGAGCATTTATTTTGTCTCTGAAACAAGAAAAAAATACTGCACAACATTGTCCCTCAACAATTTTGTTGTAAGGCACTACAAGGAAAGGGCAAAAAAAGAGTAGCATCTTGCTTTGGAAGTACACACTATTTTGTAAAAGCCATCATGAATTAGCCCTTATTCATAAAACAAATATTGATTTTGTAAGGATTGTTACATTATTCTAAGAAACAGTTCATTTACTCAGTTCTGCCAGTAAGTGGAGGAAGAAAAAATTGAAGTCAGAATATCTGTACCTTCAATATCAAACTTGGCTTCGTAATCACTAAAATCTCCAAGTCTTGAGCAGCTGCAATTACAGTACCTTCTCTGTATAAGAGACCCTATTATTATCATCAACTCCTCCTACTATAACCCTATTCCCGCAGATCCTTAAGTGTGATATTAAAAGTGTTTCATTCATATCATTTGATCCCGATACCAAAACTTCAGTTAAATTCATTCCACAAAAAGTGAATTTACTGAAGTTATATCTAATGATCAAAGTCAAGAAGAAAGCACAGAATTTACTACACAAAGAAAATAAAATTTCATACAGAGTTATGAACACCAAAGTTACCAATTGACCGGTCAACCATTAGGACCGAAAGCATGCCATCAGGCAGCAGCAGAGACCAAAAACAAACAAACAAAAGCAAATACCGTACAGAACTGTGTTAAATGTAAATTACTAAAAAAATAAAGGGAAAGTTTATTAAAAATAGATTTGACAAAATAAGGAAACTATGTGCTCTACCCCATGACTAGATTTGATGGTGATGCAGTCTCTGCACTGCAAACTGGCTTGGCAAGCTCCACATTCGATAAGAAGATTACACTGAGATTTTCAAAACCATTCAGCAACAGCCTGATTGAGCTTCCACTGAAGTCAATGGTAAAGAAATTCCCATTAACTTCAAAAGGGAGCAGAGTTAGGCTAATCTGTTAGAGTAGGTAGGCCCCAAGACACAGTAACTCAAAGTGTTGGACAATGAAGGGTTTTTATATCATGAATAAAAAGCCTTTTTTGTTTTGTGTTTTGCTGAGACCTGCCTGCTTGAAGACAAACTGTCCAGCTTGTAGCTGTTGGAGAAAGAATTTTCTGAGTTCTACGAAGCAATTTCACTCAGAACCGGAGTTAGAGGATCTGACTTCCTGACTGATAATGTTCAGTTAGGGGCCTGATTAGTTAACTGAACTATCCATCCAGTAAAGAAAGTTTTTTGTTAGTTTGTTTTTCACTAGCTCTAAAATCTCAAAGTGTGTTCTTTGTGAGGGTCCCGGACTTTGGTTTACCGGGAAAGTGAAGGCAGCTATAAAAAAAACAAAACATAACAAATGGAAGATATGAATATAAATCAAAATTAGGAATTGCAGAAAATTGATAAGGGAAGCAAATGAAGATAAGGAGAAATGTATGGCCAGAAGAGTTAACAATAAGAAGATGTTTTTAAAATATATGAGGCAGAGCTTTGGAGCTGTACTCCAGCTCTGCTCCAGCTCCAGGCAAACACCTGCAGCTCCACTGCTCTGGGCTCCAGCTCCGGGCTCTGCTCCAAAGCCCTGATATTAGGAACAAAAAGAATCCTGACAACGTATTGCTCCATTATGAGACTGAAATGATGGAATTATCAATAATAATGCAGAAAAGGCAGAAGTGTTCAATAAATAGTGGTGTTCTGTATTTGGGGAAAAACTGAAGATACAGTCTCATCATATGATGATGATAACACATTAGTATCTCTGGAGGATGTTAGCCAGAAGTGTAGCCACTGAATTTGACATTCTTTCCATTTTGTATGTTCAAACACTGCCAGCTAAAACCCAATCATCACACAGCTGGAAATAGTTTTAGGACCATGAGAGGCAAGGCCATGCAGCTGCATGTTTGCAGTTTTGCTAATCAGAATGGGAGGCTGGGACAAAGAGTTAAGTTTCCAGGAAAATAGAAGGAATGTTTCGACAGCCTTGGTTTTAGGTGCCTCTGACATGTAAGTTTTGTTATTATGACTAGAAATGCTTTGGTGATAAGAAGAATACTGCATTTTTATTGGCTGTTGCTATGGAAATTGTTATCCTATTAGGGGCTATTATGATTTATGTGCTTTGTCTGGAGAAAATTTATAAAAAGTTTAGTCAGAAAGTGTTCTTTGGAGCAGTCAGAGGAAGCTTTTTCTTGGGAAAAGATCTGACACCTAAGTTCCTCAGCAGCTAGATAGAAGGAGGGGGCCACTTGAAGCCTGGCTGCTGATTTTTTGAAACAATTTCAGACTTTTTGGGTAACTATAAATGTTTGGAATACTCTGAATTTACTGGATCAGTAGATATATGTGTGTGTGTGTGTGCGCGCACGCGCTTGCGCTTGAGACCTAACTAAAAAGTAGTTTGAGGTAAAAGCATTTTGGTTTTTATCAATCATGTATCAGATGGAGGAGGTGTGCCCCCATTGATTTATTCCTGATATCACCCGGACAGAAACAGTTAAATTACCACTGCTTTGAGTCTGAAAACTCAGGGTAACAGAAGCTACTAAAGTAAGATGTTTTTTAAATCAGCAGGTTCATTTAACTTGCATCTAAGAGTTTAAAAGAGCTGGCTGAGGAGCCCACAGGACTATTATGTTGATTTTCAATACGTCTTGGAGCACTGAGGAAGTTCCACAAGACTGGAAGAAAGGTAATGTGCCAATTTTTAAAAAAGATAAAGGAGATGACCCAGACCTGTCAGCCTGACATCAATCCTGGGCAAAATAATGGAGCAGCTGATACAGGACTCTGTTAATAAAAAATAAAAGGAGGGTAATGTAATTAATGAAAATCAACATGATTTTATGGACAATAGATCCTGTTAAACTAAACGAACTTGACATCTTTTTTTGATGAGATTACAAGTTTGGTCAATAATGATAATAGTGTTGACGTAACATATTTAGACTTCTCTAAGGCGTTCGATTTTGGTACCACACAACATTTTGATTACAAAACTAGAATGATATAAAATTAACATGACACACATTGAATTAATTAAAAATTGGCTAAAATTGTCTCAAAATATAAACAGGGAATTGTCATTGAACAGGTATGTTTCCAGTGGGGTCCCAGAAGGATCGTTTTTTGGCCCTATTCTAGTTAATATTTTTATCACTGACCTGAAAGAAAACATGAAGTCATCACTGATAAAAGTTTGCAATGACACACAAACTGGAGGAGTGGTAAATAATGAAGAGGATGGGTCACTGATTCAGAGCAATCTGGATTGCTTGGCAAATGCGGTGCAACCAAACAATATGCGTTTTAATATGGCTAACTGTGAATGTATATATCTAGGAACAAAGAATTGTAGACCACACTTACAAAATGGGGGAATGACTCTATTCCTGGAAGCAATGACTGAAAAAGATTTGAAGGATAATCAGCAGAACATTAACTCCCTGTGTGATGCTGTGGCCAAAGAGCTAATGTGATCCGGGAATGCATAAACAGGGGAATCGTAAGCAGGAGTAGAAAGGTAACCTTATCTCTATATTGGGCACTGGTGCGATCGCTGCTGGAATACTACACAAGTCCTAGAGCCCAGAATTAAGAGGGATGTTGATAAATTGGGGAGGGGTCAGAGAAGAGCCACAAGAATGATTATAATGATAGACTGAAATAGCTCAATTTATTTATTTTAACAAAGAGAAGGTTAAGGGGTGACTTGATTACAGTCTATTAGCATCTACACGAGGAACAAATATTTAAAAATGGGTTCTTTAATCTAGCAGAGACAGGTATAATACAATCCAATGGCTGGAAGTTGAAGTTAAACAAATTCAGATTGGAAATAAAGTGTAAATTTTTAACAGTGAGAATAATTAATAATTGGAACAATTTACCAAAGGCTGTGATGGATTCTCCATCACTGACAATTTTTAAATCAAGATCAGATGTTTTTCTAAAACATATGATTTAGAAATTATTAAGGGGGAAGTTCTATGCCATGTGTAATACAGGCAGTCAGACTAGATGATCAGAATGGCCCCTTATGGCCTTTCAATCTATGAATGCACTCCCCACTTTGTCCTGAAATAGCCCAAGGACGTGCTTCAGGGCATGCTGCAAAGCCTCTCTTCACTTCAAGTTTTTAAGAAAGTAGAGATATGATGAATGTAACAAAGAGGTGAATATTTTCTTCTTTAGATAGCAACTTTCACTTTCATTGGACTTTTTCATCTCTCATACTGGAATCTGACTTGAGTCTCAAATACAGATGACTGACAAATCAGTACTGGAATCAGACGGGATCTAGTAAGCCCAAAGGTTGCTGACTGGACTAATTATATGGCTTTTATGTTTGTCAGAGATTTTAGCTTTAGAATAGGACAGCCATAGCAATCTGAGTAAAGTGTGAGTGACCCACTAAACATTTTTTGAACCTAAATCCTAAAGTTAAAGGGGCTTAGGGAAGTCCTGCCAGCTGGACTCAGTGCAGAGTAAAATCATATGAGCCTGAGATGCAGCGTCCAAAAAGCTAGGTTTGGCACAAAAAAACATTTGGGACATCTGTGATAGTCACTTGGAAATACCCCAGAAAAATACATCAATCTATATTTACTTGCAGCAGTATCAAATGTTTACTGCACATAGTATTATGCCGACAGATACCGGTGACTGCATCAATCACAAACCTCTTCGAGAGTGGGTGTGAACACATCCTTCAATCAATATAATTGTCAGGATAAGTTAATCTGAAGCCTCCCACCTAAGATGAAATGGTGTTGACTGGAAAAGGCATTTTTTGTTCAGTGGCCATTGGACTGAAACATCTCTCTTGGTATAGATTTGAAACAAAAAACAAAAAACACTGACTCAATGTATCATCAGTGCCAAACACTTTCACTAGTATCTGTTAGTAATGTCTACAGACTCTTTTAAATGGTTGATCAAAATATTAAATGAGGTTTGATTTATTGTCTCTTCCATACATGCATGTTTACCTATAATAAAAACAAAAAACAAAAAAAAGCAGGTGTGAATCTGCCCAGGAATTTAGACTGTATGGGTAGAGAGTTTTGCTGAGTATTGTTTGTGGTCTGTGTGTATGTAGGCAGAACACAGAGAAACTGAAAACAGACTGGACTGAGAGAGACGCAGAGGGAAAAAAAACAAGAAAGCCCAGCAGTAGCCGGCGAACAGAGCATGACACTGGAAAAAGCAGGGAGCGAGCTTTTGGGTCTGTTAGCAAAAGAGGTTGTAACGTAAGAAACTGCTCCTCTTGTTCTTGATTCCTCCTGTGTTCGGAGAAACAGAGATTTTGTACGTTTCACATAAGTAAACAAGATTACATGAAAGAAAATGCAAGACTATCAACTTCTACTAGTCAAAGTCAAACTCTGACTAGCCGATCTGGTTGAAAAGGGGGAACCACAGCATTTTGCTTTACACCAATTCCTTCCCTCATTTTTTCTAAGCGCTCCTCTTCACATACTGTACAATGCTGCTGGTGCACCACTGCAGTGCTTTAGTGAACATGCTACTATGCCAACAGGAGAGCTTCTCTTGTCAATATAGTTAATCCACCTCCATGAGAGGAGGTAGCTATATACATAGTGCTGTCTACTAGGGAGGGGAGGAGGGTTAGGTCAGTATAACTATGTCGCTCAGAGGTGTGGATTTTTCACACCCTTGAGCAATGTAGTGATACCAATATAGGTCTGCATTATAGACCTGGACTTAGGCTAAAGAAGAATGTGGTATGCTGGCGCTCGTTTTATGAAAGGTGGCAGCTTTCCCTCCGAAAAATTTGTCTTTATCATGACAAAGGAATTCTTCTAAGAGCGTCAGCTATCAGGAGTAGGCAGGATTTACAAATAGAAGCAAAAGATTGACTGGGCTAGTTAGTCTTTACTATGAAAAGAAAGGGCCTATTTGGATAGGTCTGTAATAAATGTTTCTATAAAGTTTCTCTCAGTAAAGTATCCTGTTATACAAATACTTAGTCTGTTTTTTACCTCCTTTACTGGCAGAAAGGTGTAAACCCTGCAAGACTCTGGACTGGTCCAGGCAACATCACAGAGAGCCTGGGGATTCATTTGAGGATGGAATTGTTGTGAAATTCCACAAAATATAGCAGCAATACCAACAATGGAAAGATAGCACTGACTAAGAGATGCAAGTAACATACACCACTCATCTGAAGTTTTGTTTTATTTTGCATTTCTACAACTCACCCCAAGGAATTGGACCCTTATTCTGGGGTCCATGAGGTAGTGGGCTTGGTGGGTCAGAGAGGGTTCTTTTATGTCCAGGCGGTGGGGGAGGTGGTCTCTTCTTGGAAAGAGTGGAGCTGCCACTGGAGGGTTGAGTGCTTAGAGGAAGGGTTGAAGGTGGACCTGTAAAATGAACAAAAAATCATCTTATCAGTACAGAATGTGTAACATCAAAATAGCACCAAAGAATTAAAAATCAGAATATAGTAAAATGGAGCAAAGCCATGCCAAAACACTGTTGAGATTAATGACATACCCATCACCTGTTAGCCATTTTAATTGTAACAGGACAGTATGCAATTTGACAATAAATGACATACATATATTTTAAAATGTACATTCACATCAGGTTAATCACTACAGGATTTATAATTTTAGGCATTGTTAAAAACAGCAGAAAATGTTTTAAATCTTTATAAACTATTTATTGAAGATAAAGTACTTCAATTAGGGTTTAAGAATTACTGTTTATAAAATCTCCATACCACAATGAAACAACAAACTAAATCTTGCATGCTGTCAGTATTGTAGATTCAGAGATTCATATCATAGCTAATGTGATTAACAAGGTTTTTACAATTTTTTTCCCTTTAGCAAACTTTCCTTAAATGCTGAGATACAGGTTTCCAAAATAAATTCATTTTTCTATTGTCAATTGCTATTGTTTTTGTGCAGATTAAATATATCATGCATGACAAAGTGTTAAACCTAGTGAATAACAAACAGACATTACAAAACCTCATTACAAACATATATAGTAGTACACTGGAATTTGTTTAGAAGGCTCAAAATACTCTTGCAGCTAATAAAGTAATAATGCATTTTTGGGCCATGATCCTGAAATGAGCTCTGCATGGGCCTTTGGCTAGATAGCCCTACTAGTCCGAGACTCTGTTCAGATGCAGGGATCTTCCCACATAGCACTTATTGCAAGGTTTAGGCATTAAAGATATCATCTATCTACGAATATTTAATCATTCCTCCATTCAAAACCTGCCTACATATACACTGAATATTACTTATGATTTAAATAATAATATGGTCTCTTGTTTAAGTCATAGAGTAGAACGTTGCTAGTTTGCTAATATATATACCCCATAATTTGCACACAAGCAGTGCTGTTTCCTCCATCAGAAAATACAGAGCTCTGAGTGAATATTATGAAGACTATGTTACTTTTACAAGTGTACTGCAAAACATGTATGTAAAAATAATGCGAACCAAATTACACATCAAATGTGCGAACAAATCACTATAAATTTTGCAATGAATTATCCTTGCTATTTTTAACTTATTCACCAATTCAGTAATTTGCAAGTCTCCCAAATTAATGCACTTCTTCTATACTGATTTTATCATATAGTTTCTATGTGAATAATTTCACATTATTAGGGGGAGGAAGAGATAGCTCAGTGGTTTGAGCACTGGCCTGCTAAACGCATGGTTGTACGTTCAATCCTTGAGGGAGCCATTTAAGGATCTAGGGCAAAAATCTGTCTGGGAATTGGTCCTGCTTTAAGCAGGGGATTAGACTAGATGACTTCCTGAGGTCCCTTCCAATCCTGATATTCTATGTATTTCTGTATCTTTTAAAATTTCATTATAAAAAAAGCTAAAATATAGACAGCTTTGGTGCTATAAATCTGGATTGAGGATCCCGTAGACTTATGCAACACAGAAGCTCTTCATTTTATTTTTTTTATGAATGATTGTGTGAAGTCAGGGCAGGTGCAAGGATGTTTCGCACCCTAGGCAAAACAACAACCTTGCACACACACACTCCCGAGCCCGGTGGCAGCTGCCCATCCCTCCTCCACCCTGAGGTGCTCACCCCCCAGGCAGCTCCCTGCCCCAGCTCACCTCTGCTCCACCTCCTCCCCGAGCACGCCATCACCGCTCCACTTCTCCCACTTCCCAGGCTTGCGGCGCCAATCAGCTGTTTGGCGCCACAAGCCTGGGAGGGAGAGAAGCAGAGCAGAGCAGCGTGCTCAGAGGAGGAGGCCGAGCAGAGGTAAGCTGGGATGGGGAGTGGTTCCCCTGTGTGCCGCGCCCCCCCTTACTTGCTGCAGTCAGCCCTCCCCACACCCTCCTGCCCCAGGTCCCTCCGCCTAAATGCCAACGATGACCGAGGCGGCAAAGATCCGGCCGCCACGGTCACCGCCGAAGGACCTGAAATGCCGCCCCCCAAATGCTAGCGCCCTAGGCGACCGCCTATGTCGCCTAATGGGTTGCACTGGCCCTGTGTGAAGTGCTACAAACCAACAGCAGCGCAAAATATAACCGTAAAAGGACTTCAGTACTCATTGTGCTGCTGCTAACACTATTCTAAAGTCACAGTTAATACAATATACTTGTTTTCTGCACAAGGACAGAAGAAAAGAGGTAGTTATTTGAAATCTCCACTTTGGAGCTACATGTGCTGACACATGGATCTGATAAATGCAAACCACTGAAGTTCTTACAGTTTTACCCCATCACCCCTTAATGACCAATTGATGGAAGCGCATACCATCTTTATCAGTCACTAATCAGAAGTTTCCTTCCAGCTGAATTACAGTACAAACAATCCAAGCTTCATTCAAAAAATGGTGAAAGCATCCTGAATTGGCACTGTATACTCATTTAAATTAAGGCAACATAAAGCTTCAAATTCAAGTGGAAGTAAACTGAGTAAGATCTCTCTCTTTTATATAAAACAAGAGCTTGACTAAGAATAAATATTTCAACAGCTGAAAGTAAAATTAAATAGAAAAAACTTGTGACTAAAACTGAGATAGAGTGTACACATTTTTAATACCTCATGATACTAACATGTAGGGTGACCAGATAGCAACTGTGAAAAAACAGGTCAGCGGGTGGGACTTTCCTACTACTAACATGTCTATAGATATCACAGAAAGAGTTTAAAACTTTTATAATTTTATAGTTTTCAAAGGTTCACATTCTAGCATGTGAAACTTATGGATGGTACAACAGCAATAATTAACATACAATTCCTTTCAGTAGAAGGATTTCAAATCATTTTGCAAATTTTAAGACTTGCAACATACATTCTGAGGTAGGTAGCGTTATACCCATTTTATAGATGTGTGATATAGCATGGCCAGAGGGCAGCAGGAGAGTGTTAGAAGGGAGCCTTATTCCCTGTAAGGGGAAGAAAGTTTGCAATGGATTAACTAGAGCACCTGAAGCCAATTAGATCACCTGCAGTCAGTCACATGAAAAAAACCCCCTGCTTCAACCAGACAGTGTGGGAGTTGGAGCAGAGAACAGTTTGAAGAGAAGCAGAGGAAAGTTTGGAGGAGTGTTGCCGTGGGCTAAGAAGTCCAAGACCCTAGGTAAGGGGCACCTGACTTGTGCAGAGGGAGGGCAGGAAGCCCCCACCACAAGTTGAAGGGCAGGAGAGGGAAGTAGCCCAGGGGAAGGAACCGCCAGTTCAAGTGGTTCACCACTACCCTCAGGGCCTCTGGGCTGGGACCTGGAGTACAGGGCGGACCCAGGTCCCTCCCTCTCCACTCCCCTCCTCAACGACACTAGCGGGGCAATTAATATTCCAATTCAGGAGCAAGAAATGGCGCCCTGAACCCCCACCCCAAAGAAGAGAAAGCATAAGACCCATCATAATAGTGCTGGCAATTTGCCACAGATGGCATAAACAGACACAGAGAAGTTTTGCCTAAAAAACAGTTACACTGTTGGTTTGCAGAGACAACTGGTTATCATACTGACCAATTCTGTCTCATTGTTTCCTTTTTATTCCCTGTGTGTAGCCATTTGTGGTCTTGTCTTATACTTAAGTTGTAAACTCCTTGGGGGCAGGGACTGCCTTTTTGTTCTGTATGTACAGCAGCTAACACAATGGGGGTCCTAATCTATGACTAGGCCTCCTAGCTGTTACAGTAATACAAATAAATAATAATAAATACTCAGTGACTTTCCCAATGCTAAGAAACCCAACCACTCTCCTGCTCTAATCACTAAACAGCACACTCTTCTTTTAGGAAAGTAGTGGGTAACATTTACCAAGATATTTTCCTGAAAAGAAACTAAGGAATATAGGGGAAATCATCTAAAATATATTCAGGGCAATAGCTAGTTTCAGAATGACAGAAAGGCAAATGGTTGGATTTTCAGGAAACACTTTTGAGGAAAAAATGAACTGAAATCTATAATTTATTACTGAAACAGGTGATGGAATGATACTACAGTCTGTAACGACAGGTTCAGTACAGGTTGAACCACTCTAATATGACACTCTTGGGACCTCACCGGTCCCATATCAGAGAATATGCCAAATTACAGGAGGTCAATGCAGAGTGCCAGCGGGTCTCCATAGGTGTGGGAAAGTAGGGCTGCGGGAGGTGCTGCAGCACCCCCAGGCTTTGCACCCAGTGTAATCCCCCGCCCGCGATCCCCACTGCCACCCAGGATCCTGGCCGCCAGTCCTTGCCCCAGGGGCTCCGATGCTGGTCCCAGATCCTCCCCCTCACTCCCAGAGCTTCAATGCTGCGAATCATCTGTTCGTGGCGCTCTGGAAGCACTGGGAGGGAGGAGGAGGAATTAGTAAGTGTGGGGCTGTTTGTGCGCCAAAGGCTTAGGGGCAGGAGGGCAGAGGGGGGAAGTTGGCGCTGCTGGATGCTCCACATCCACTAATTTTTCCCCACAGGTGCCCTGGAGCACCCACAGAGTCGGCACCTATGCCAGACCGCAGATGCTGCCAGACCAGGGAGTGCCGAATTAGAGAGGTTCAACCTGTACTAATAGTAATATTTTTATCTGCCTCGTAACTATCAAAACTCAGAACAGCATAAAGTTGCACAAGATAAATTAGAAAACATTTAATAGAATATGTAATTTAAAATTAAATTTTCCAGCCTTAAAATAGTTATCTATGAAGCAATTAAAAACATTCTGTGGTAAGTTAAAATAATTGTAAGAGACCTGCAATTAGCAGTGTGTGTACTTTAGCTTTTGTGGAGTTAGTACATGTTCTACATATTAATTTGTGTACCAGTGACGACATGCAAAGCTGTTACTATCCATCAATTTTTTTAATAGTGGGAGATCCTAAAGTGTATATATTTTTTACCACTGCATGAGAGATATGGGAGAACCAGTATTCCAGTTAATGGTAGGACACGTACTGCAAAGGAAAGTGATAAATTTGTGTTAAAAATGGCACTTTCATAACATATATTGCTATTTTTTCCCAAAATTCTTATAATTTCAGACAATATATTTTCTTTACTTGTCAAGGTCTTACTGCCAACATTTGAGAAATTCTGATCATAAGCACACTACTACTCTTCAGGGCATGAGCAGAATAAATTGACTGGACATTAACTTACAATAGTCAACTCTAAATTTGTTCTGTAAAGTGAGACAAAACCTACAATTAACTACTTATATCAAGTTACTTCATAGAGATTTTCATATATTTATAAGAGCGTGCCATCAGGTCTCTGTTTCTATTAAAAATACTGGAAAATTAACAGTATAGTGAATCAAGACTAACAAAACAAGATATAAACGAGAGTGAAATAGCTCGTTTTACCAAAATCAAAAACCCAAGGCACTGTAATACAACAAAACACATAGCTAGAAGCACTTTTCTTTACAAATGAGTTGTGTATGCATTTAGTAAGGAAAGACTGTCATAATACAGTCTGAGAACATTAAAGTCAGAGCTGTGCTTTCAATGTGTATGGGTTGACATACTGCATTTTGCTTTAAGTTTGGAAATCAAATGAATGCAGCAGCTCAGAATCCAAACAGACCTAATTGGAGGGTTCTGATTAGGTTTTCTGAGGGAAACTGGCAAAGTCACTTAGATTATCTTAATTTTCACCTAAAATTGTGAAAATGACCCATATTTGCCCCAAACCTTTACAACAGGACTAGAAGAACTAGCTGGCAACATCAGTGACAAACCCAATATTCAGACTAAACATTTGCAGAGATTTAATTAAGATCAGTGAAACTAATGTGTTCAACCATGCTACTCCTTGGCTGTCATTACAAAAACAACACACAAACCAGCAGACCTATCTGACAACTGACGCTTGCTAGAATTATGGAAACTCAACTTCAACTGACTTTCTCACTACGTATTATTGAGGATTTGTTTTTATGTGAGAAAGTTGAGCCAGTTTAACTAAAGATGTGATTTTTAAACCAATTTATTTGAAGTAGACACATTTATTTCAGTTTAAGCCACGCTTATTTTGAGTTAGTTTAAATTAAGTAAGTAATCAGTTTTAGCTAAATCAAAATAAGCCAACCTTTTAACAAAATAAGAATGTTTGCATACCTATTTAACTTCAACTGGTGCAACTTTATCACATAGACAAGACCTAACATACCCTTTTTCCTCAATGAAATGTGGGGAGCAAACACATCAACTTCAGCAACTTTTAAAACTCCAGCTGAAAAGTTACCAAATCGAAAGACCCAGTCTTACATTAACTAATATATGTAGAAATATATAAGTAACTTGCAAATACATTAGCTATACACACACACAAATTGACATACTGTAATTTATAAACCCCTATACATGCACACAGTTTTAAGAAATAAACCAAGTTAACTTTTAGACAGCAAATGCACTAAAAACCATGCGTAAGAGGGGGCATTCAGTACAGAAATGATTTTTAACTTGCCTTCCTTCCCCCACACTGTAGGCTAGAACAGGGTTGAATTAGCTTAGTTAAATGAAAAAATGCTTCGTAGTTTGTGCGTACAATGCTGGTTTTGCTAGCAGTTGTGAGAAGACCTTGAAACAATATGGGTTAACTGGAAAAGCTAGGCCTGAAAAGTAACTGAAAGATAAATGGAAGAAAAAACCCCAGTTATTATATAGATAGTTACTAATAAGAAAAAATTGTGCACATTGAACCAGCAATGACCCCAATCTGGCCCCAACATGGTTTTTAACTAAGTTAGTAACAGGCAATGCCATCACTGGTTTATGAAAAGGGTACAAAAGTGTGAACTTCTGAAGTGTCATTGATAATGCCTGACTGACTAAATTGAGTCTAATACTCCTGGGTTTAGCCCATCTGTAAATATTTTGATCAAATGCTTATAAATGTTTTGTTACTATTTGGATGTAGTAAATTGCTTATTATTCAGGCTTTTTAGGCATGTTTAGAGCAATTGTATAAATACGATCAGCCTTTGGATTTAATAAAGGAATCTGCAGTTAAATTAGTGTCATGATAATATCCCCTACAAAAATAATAATAATTCCAACACACATAAAGCTCAGATTTGATGGTTTCCAGTTCACTGTGACATCTCAGCAAACACCATGGAACCTTGCTACTAAGGAACTTCACTGGAGAATGAAGCCAGCTTACGACGGACTAAAGAATACGGCATGCTTTAGAAAAGATTTATTATATTTATATCCCAAAGGATACAAAACAATATTAAGAAACTTTTCAAAATGATACCACTTGCTAAATAATGGAACCCAACACCTACCTGCTCCTTACAGACTGGCTCCACACTCTAGCACAGTCCCATGGTAGCTGTTGGAACCTTACAGCAGACAAGGAGCTAATGAGATTAGATTTGGGGGGAATGGAAATAATGGGAAATAAAGTAAGTTTAAAATCATTTATGGACTGGATGCTCCTCTAACTCTTACCATATGGGGCACTCAGCCCATAAAATACATTAAAAATATTTGCAGATCACCTGTAATCAAATGGATGTAATGTCTAAAATGAAAAGCAAAAGTAATTTTTCTATAAAAATAACCATACATATTAATATGGTAATTTAATAGACAAGCTCAATGAGGGCAAATTGAGAGTAAGGAGGATCTGAAAAGGTAAGGTGATGTGCTTTTTTCCTAAAGCTGGGGTGGGGGTGGGGGGGAGATGAAATCTAAAAATCAGTACCAACACATCTTTCTCTTCTTTGAGGGACAGGTAGCAGAGTCTAATTTTGTTTAGAGCCATTAAATACTAACATGAAAAACAAACAATGTTTAGGATAATTTATTGTACATTAGTAACCACTTTGAAGGTGATATTTCATAGAATCATAGAATCAAAAGGATGGAAGGGACCTCATGAGGTCATCTAGTCCAACCCCCTGCTAAAGGCAGGACCATTTTCCCTAAATAATCCCAGCCAGGGTGCGGTCTAGCACGATCTTAACTAGTTAAGAGGGTTTACCAGCCTCTAGGTAACCATTCATACTTTCACACTTCCTGTCAAAAGTTTTTTTCTCATATCCAGCCTCGGACTTCCGCAACTGCAACTTCAACCATGCTCCGTTCTGTCTACTGGCATTCCTCACTATGCGCACAACTTGAGAACAGCACTAAGCTCCTATCCTCGCTTGGAGCCATCCCTCACGTGTTGAAAGGTGACTCATCATCCCCCCTTAAGTCTTCTCATCTCGCGCTAAATATAGCCCAGTTCTTCAGTTCTCTCTTCATAAGCATGTGCTCGCAGTCCTCTATATCATTTTTGTTGCCTCGGACTCTCTCCAATTTTCCAATGTCCTTGTTGTTGCCTTGGTCCGCCAAAAAGACACAAGATTCCATATCGCTCACCAGTGCGATAGAGGACATATCCTCCTCTACTGGCTGGCAAACACTCCACTAATACAGCCAGATGCTATTAGCCTTTTTGCTTACACGATCATGTAGCTAGTTCAACTTTCCATCTACCGTAACCCCAAGTCCTTTTCTCAGCATTCACTTAGCCAAACAGTCCCAGCCTGTAGCAGTCATATGGGTTTTCTGTCTAAGGGCAGGATTTGCACTTTCCTTGTGAACTATGAGGTTTTTGTGGGCCATATTCTTCTCCAATTTGTCTAAGTCTCTGATCGTTTCCTCCTCCAGCGTCATCCATCCACTCCCCCATTGGGTGTCATCCTGAAATTTTACTTTATATGTGCAGTATCCGTCATTCAAGATTTAATGGACTAAGTAGGAACGTCGGGCCTAGACAGACCTTGGGGCATCACATTTTATGTGCCCACGAGAGTCGTGCCTATCTGATACCCTACCGCGCTGAGCCCATTGATCAAACAGTTTTTAGCCATTCACAGTCCGGATTCCTCCAACTCATAACTTCCTTCGTTTGCTGATGAAATGCTGTGGAACCGTGTGTCAAAAGCCTTACTACATCAGTATATACAACTTAAACGCTTTGCCCCATCCACAAGGTCAGTCATCTCATTTAGAAAGCATCATTGTCAAGCAAGATTTACCTTGGGAATCCATGCTCGCTTGCGTATCACCTTGTTTTCCTCTAGTGTTTCGAGATGATTCCTTCGCACCTGCTCATATTTACATTTGTTGGGACTGAGTGGACTGATTGGTCTGTAGTTCCTGTCTCCTTTGTCTCTTTCTTAAAGATATGGTATATATTTGCTTTTCATTCGCTCGGCCTCTCTCCGTTCACCATGAGTTTCAAATAATGGTTCCAACGCTCTGCATCAATCAGCAAATCTCTCAGGCTTCGTGCTGTCCGGTCCCATTAGACTTGTGACGTTTAACGTCTTAAGTGTCCCAACCTACCCTCACTCACACGTGGCGCTCTCATCTCTCCCTCTCTGCTTCTCCCTAGTTAGTGTTGGAGTGATCCCTGCCCGTTAAAGACTGAAGTGAAAGAATTTGATACTCGCCTTATCCATATCTTCCACTAGTACCTGCCTCATTGAGAAGCGGCCTCACCATCCTAGTCCTCCTTCTTGTTGCTCATACTTGTCAAACCTTCCTATTCCTTCACTCCTTCTAGTTCAACTCAAATTGCCCTTTCTTTTGATTCTTCCCTGCAGGCACCGAGCTATCTTATTCATCCCCAGTCACTGTGTCCAAGTCCATTTTTTTAAGCTTCCTTCTTTTGCTTCGCCTCCCCTGGTCCCTTTAACCATGTGGCATTTACGCTTGTCGTTCTTTTCTTGCCATCGGTATGTATTTTCTGTGCTACTAGCATGGTTTCTTTAAACGCGAGCTCTCCTAACCCATCCCTTCAGTTCAACTTCAGGGATCCTGCCCCATTCATTTCTCTAAGGAGCTGAATCGCTTTTGAAATCCGCTTTGCGTCTGCTTCTTCCCTTCTTCTTTGCCAGTTTGAAATCACATTCTAATCCATGCTGCCAGTTCTGTTCACCCTACTTCCCCATAAGCTCTTCCTGCTTTTGAGAGAGTGAGAGGCGCAAGGCCTGTGCTCCCCAGACTTTTACAGGAGTGTCGCTCAGCCATCTCCAAACTTCTGGTGCCTGTTGCACTGCTGTTATTTCCTCCAGAGATATCAGGGATAATGAATCTCCCATGAAGAACAGGCCTGTGAATCTACTGGACTTCTGCTAGTTGCTGTAAAAAAGCTTCATCACTTTCTTTCTGTTCTTTCTGTAGGCACCCCCGTAACATCCACCATTTCCTATATTAGCGTGTGTTTCAGTGTCTTTACTGTTAGATTATTGACTTCATCTTTACTTATCTTTATCCAGCCCAACTTTATTATTATAACCACTGGTAAATATGTCTTAGCATGTACATTATTATAGAGAAAGGTGGTGAGTCTTAGAAGCTAGACTGTTCTGACGTTTTGAAGCAAGACAAAATAGTTTAAAATTAAACTTACTTCGCTCAACCCATTCCTCTTACACGCATTAGTCTGACATTTCCTGTTCTCTAAATGCAGGATATACACACCCCCATAAATTTTCAAGCTCAGGTTTACAAACTTCGTTTTTTGTACCCGAATACTCATATTGGAATGCTGTTTCGAAACTTCATTCTCTGTCATTAGAACACTTTGTTTATGTAAGCCTAACTTGTGCATGACTTTTATAATAACATGTATTCAACACAAATTTACATCACTTTGCACACTACATAATAATACCATAACTAGGCGACCAAAGTATATTCCACTAGTATCTGTCTACTCCAGTTGCAAAGAGAATGCCCAGAGGGAATGACACGCTAAAATGTGTTATCAATTATCTCTCTCCTGCCGTCCCTCTCTACCCTTGACAAAACCAGAGGGCTGGGAACATTCCTTACCCATCCTTGCTAACAGCACTCACATGGACTTAACTCCACTGCTTATCTATTCTTGTGAAACTACTGTTTGTCTGCTCTTCTCAGTCTCAGACCAAGGAGTCACTTATGAATGCACGGTGGAAGAACACTATCCCTTTTATTCGTTTTTAAACCTGCTGCCCTCTAATGCCATTGTGGCTCCTTCTTCTAATTCTGCGACAAGTAGTAACTCTTCTTATTCACGTGCTCGCACACACTCATGATTTTTATACTCTAATATCCTTCCTTACGCTCTCTTTTTAAAGCGTTAGTCTTTCATTTCTCCTCAATGACCGTCCAACCTTAATTTTAGTCCTTTTGAAACTTTTTAATGGCCATATATCTTTTTTGAGATAGGGACCCCATTTCTGTCGCAGTATTCAGATAGTGGCGTCCATATTTTATATCAAGTCTATAGATACTCGTCTTCTCCTATCCTGTTAATGTCCTTTACATCCCTGTTTGCCGCTGTACATGCATGAATCTGCATGAGACTATCCACATGACTCCAAGTCTTCTCCTGGATAGTTGTATAAATTAGCCCTCAGCTGTACTAAGTTGGGTTATTTTTTCCAATGGCAGTACTTTACATTTACACATTTGAATTTCTTGTCATTTTGTTGTTAATACTTGTGTGTGGTCTTCTTGACATTCTCCAGTCTGCTGGGTCTTAACTATCTGAGCATTTTAGTTCTATCTGCACACTGCCACCTAACTGTTTACCCCTTTCTCCCAGATATTTTAGAATAGTTGAAATAGGATTGGTCTAAGATGAACTCCTGGACACCACTATTCCCCTCTCATTCTAGAATTACCAAAATTCCTACCCTTTGTTCCCTGTCTTTTAACCATTCTCAATTCATCGAAAGACCTTCCTCTTTTATCCATGACTACTTATTAGTTAATGAGCTTTGGTGAGGATTTTGCTCAAAGCTTTCTGGAAATCTAAATACACTATGTCCACTGGATCCCCCTGTCTACATGTTTGTTGAACCCTTCAAAGAACTCTAATAGATTAATAAGACATGATTTCCCTTTACAGAAACCATGTTGACTTTTGTGCGTTCTTCTGTGTGTCTAACAATTTTATTCTTTATTATTGTTTCAACTAACTTGCCTAGTACTGACGTTAGACTTACCGGTCTGTAAGTGCCGGGATCACCCTTCAAAGAACTCTAATAGATTAATAAGACATGATTGTCCCCACTCAACCAGGTTTCTGTGATACCTATTATATCAATATCCTCCTTTAACACGAGGCACTCTAGTTCACCCATCTTATTATTTAGACTTCTAGCATTTGTGTACAAGCACTTTAAAAACTTGTCCCTGTTTATCAGTCTGCTCTTTTCTGATGTGTCAGATTCTTTTTTATGTGAATGTTTCTAATTTGATCTGGCCCGTACTTTATTCTCTTCCCTCCTCTCCTCCTGACTAAAAACTAGTGAATCTCTATCAGTAGTCTCTCCTCTAAGAAAAGTCTCAGTCTGATTCACGTGCTCCACTGCAGTAATCGGCTTTCCCCCATCTCTTAGTTTAAAAACTGCTCTGCAACCTTTTTAATGTTACCTGCTTGCAGTCTGGATCCACTTTGTGAGATCTTGTAGTCAAATACTCTTTGTCATGCTGAGGACTTAGTTGGTTTGGAGGAAAAATTATCTAGGTTCCTCTGGAAACTTCCGCTCCAGATTTTCCCCTCTGCCAGAGTAATAGTTACTTCCTGAACACCCTTGGTGTTGGTAGCAGCCACTGGATTGCTATGCTGGCTTCAACAATGAGAGCTGAGGCCACTCTGAAATCTCAGCTAGTAATTTCTCTAACAATTCCCCCAATAGCTCCCCACCAACAAGTTCGCATGCACAAGATATCCATTTAGGATGAAGCTATTCATGGATGTAACACAGCTTCCTTGTAGCCACCAAAACAGAATCCATTACTTAACAAAAAGCACATTAAGGATCTGACCAGGACAGAACTTGTGATGCCTTACTCTAAGCTAGGGTCATACCTTTAGACAATATGCCACTTTTTTGCCACAAAGAGGGCATTCCTTGCTAAATATGTGAAGAACCTGTGATCTGAAAGGCTATAGCTGAGGTTTGAAATTGCTGTGCATTGTCATCATTCCTATGGTCTATTGGTCTTTTGGAAAGAAGTCCCCTCCTGAAGATGTGACTATGTCTTTGACTGGTGGAGCTACTGTTGCACCACCTTAGGCTCCTCAAATTTATAAAATTTCTTTGATATAAATATTTTAGATTAACATTTGGTTTAATCAGGTGCCCCCATTTCGCTCTTATGAGGCCTCAAAGGAGGCATTAACAGGGAAGTTTGTATCTAATAATGTTTGAAGGCCATAATAGTATATGGAGATATACCTATCTCATAGAACTGGAAGGAACTTTGAAAGGTCATAAAGTCCAGTCCCCTGCCTTCACTAGCAGGACCAAGTACTGTCCCTGACAGTTTTTTTTGGTCCCAGACCCCTAAATGGCTCCCTCAAGGACTGAACTCACAATCTCAGGTTTAGCAGGCCCATGCTCAAACCACTGAGCTATCCTTCCCCTGAAGGTGAAGAGATGTTATTAATATTAATGAGTTCCTTGCAAGCCACTGACTGACATCCTGTCCTGAAAAAATCTTGTAGGTTGGCAGTATGTTTTGTTGTTTTCCCTGGGCTGTTTACAGAAGGAAGGTAGTACATTATTCATTCAGACATAGGATCACACAACAGAGAAGGTTATTGGTACATATACCTCAATTGTGGAAGTAGCTTGCTAGATGTCCCTGGAAGGTTAAATGGCTGCTGCCTGCTCCCCAGGCTGGCTAGCATCCAAATATTGTACTAGGTTGCTCCTACTAGGATTATTTTGAAAATGAGAAGGGATTTTTCATCTACTTCCCTGTAATCCCATGATGGTGCAGTTTTGTGGGGAGCCTCTGTTCTGGTCACAGACTGCTTGAAGTGCTGCTCCTAGGGCTTTAATGTGGAATGGTAGAGAGAGAGAATTTTTCCTGCCTTTCAGAGTCTGACTCTGTCATGGTACAATTCCCCACTCTGAACCTTAGCGTCCAAAAGATGGGGTACCAGCATGAATTCCTCTAAGCTTAATTACCAGCTTAGAACCTGTTGCGCTGCCACCAACCAGGAATTCCAGTGCCTGGTACACTCTGGTCCCCCCAAACCTCGTCTTGTTGCTGGGACCCAAACCAGATCGCTGCTCTGGTAACACAAGAGTAAACCTTTCTACCACCGTTGCATCCCCAGGTTCCCTCCTGGCTTACTGGAAAACTCACTGTTGATTCAAAACTCCTGATCTTTAAACAGGAGGAAAAGTACCTTCCCTCTCCTCTCCCCTCCGGCGACTCTCCTGAGAGAGAGTAATCTACAGAGGGAAATTACTCTCTCTCCCCCTTCCCTACTTTCTCCCACCATTCCTTGGTGATCCAGCCCGATCTCTGGAGTCTCACCGAATAAAAAAACAATCAGGTTCTATTACCAGAGAACATTTTAATTAAAGAAAGAAAACAGTTAAAATTTCTTTTGTAAATGTAGGTACGGTTAGTACAGGGATTTGTCTATGACACTGGGAAATTACCCCCACCTAAGTATTCAAGACAAATAAAATCCTTTCGCAAATACAATTTGAACTCCTATTCCAGCCAAATGCACATTTGCAAATAAAGAAAAACATAACCTTAACTGTCTATCTACTATTACTATACTATTTGATCTATATAGAACTCTTGTGTCAGGGAGAGTATGAGAGAACCTGTTGGCAACAACTGGTTCCCTTCTGAGCCCCCAGAGTGAACAAAGCCACCAAAAAACTAACAGCACCCAACTTCTCCCTCAGATTGAAACTTCCTGTCTCCTGATTGTCCTGTCCTTGGAACGCCCCAGGCTACGAACTTTGTTAACCCTTTACAGTTAAAAGAGATATAAAGTACTTCTGTTCTATTAACTCCTACTATCTGTTTATGACAGACCCTCTTTCCCTGGCAGAGCAAGGCTCAATCCCAATTAGGCTTCAGTCTGAGACAGAATTGCATAGGAGGAACACAGGCTTCTCTGCATGTCCAGAGGGCATGGTGGAGTGGCAGTGAGTATGGTAAAGAAGACTGTGAAAGAAACTCTGTGTATGACAAAAGCCCCAGCAAACACTCCCTCGTGAAGAGAAGACAAGGGAAGAGGAGACTAACCCCATATTTCTTCCCCATTTGTTCATTACTAATAGTAATCACTGCCTTGTGAAGGACACATTTGCTTCTGTCTTTCTGGGAGTCTATGGGATTTGTAGGACTTACCCTGAGTACCATGAGAATCTCAATTCATAGTGGGAGCAAAGAGAGCTGTGTAGGAGCCCTGCTTCTTTTCCCAGAGAGTTGAGGACCCACTTCACTATCTGGGAGGGACTCTGGATCCTTTCAGGATTTTTCCCACTCCAGTTCAGGTCTGTTACAAGATTTATCTCCTAAGCTGACCAGATAGCTTTCTCCTCATCCTTAGACTCTCTCCCCAAAAGCTCAGAAGCTCCTGATCAGGCTTTTCTGTGTTGTAGTTGCAAGACACTGGGAAAGGGTTGGGACTCGTCTTGCTGGTCTGACTCTGAGCTCCATGCCCTAGTAAGGCAATGGTCAGCTGGCTGGCAACTGGCAGGTCATAACTCATCCTCTGTAGATCTTGTAAGTGCTGCCTCATGTAAGGAACACCGCTTAGATTTAAGTCTGGTGTTTTTAGGGCAGCTCTGCAGAGGAGTCTAGCAGGAGGTGCTGCAGTAGCAGATCCAGGTGGTTGAAACCACTCTGCTGCTATTCATCTCATTGAGGGGAGGAGGGAGATAAGTCAAAACTGCATGAAAAATAATAATAATAAAGGCTTTAAAACAAAATGGTTTGGAGAAACTGAACTACCAGCTTGCTCCATTACCAGAGACAGAAAATCTGGTGGCTTCAGCTGAAGGGTGGGGCTTAGTCCTGGAGCCTCCAGCAACAACACTGGACTACCTCCGAAATCCACAGTAGGGGGAGCATTAGCTCATGAGTAATGGATGAAGACAGAAGCTGTGTAACAGACCGACAAGGCTAGTTAGGCAGTCAATTGGCAACTTTCCTATATTAAAAAAACAAAACAATCCAGGAAACACTAAAATCACCAATACATGACTAATGCTGCCTTTGGAACAGTATTTCCCAAGCATGGTATCTGAATCATGCAACTGGTGTTCTATAAAGCAAACAGAGACTACTGCATCCAGTGTCACACTGTACATTTTAATGAGATCTTTTCTTTATTCCTTTTGAAAATTGAAACTAAAGTAAGAGCCAAGAAAATGAAATGCAAATAGTTATGTAACAGCTTTGTAACTCAAGGGGGCAAATTCACTTAAGGCTTTTAGCCTCACATTATGCTGTTAGCCACTAAGCACATTTTACATAAGTCTAGTTTAAAAACAAATAAAAATCAAAATAAACAAACAAAAACCGTTTGTCTCTGTTTAAGCTGCAGGAAAGAAAAAAGTAGAAAATGTGATGGTAGCAAAGCTTCAAGATTAGATTTAAGTGAATTACAGAAAACTAGCAATTATATTCCATAGTTGAATAGCCCACTCCAAACTATAATGTTATGAGTATGGTATAAATGGATTAACAAACTATTAACATCTCTTACAGCAACAATACATCAAGTATGAAAAAATCTTCAGGACTAATATAGTTGTAAGAGACTCTCTTCCCTTTTAAACACTATTATAAAATTTATTATTTCATCATAAAAAAGGCAACATTAAATATCTCATGGCTTTACATTAAGTGCACATGATGGTGATTACACAACTTTAGCACAAACCCGTACTACTTCTTCATAGATAATCCTACAAAACCAAGCGGTTGTTTCACTCACTGAAGACCTGGGGCCTCTTGCTCAGTTTTTCAGTGAATATGCGGTTTGCTGGACACCTAGTGCAGGGCTTAGGACCTTCCCTTCCACTCCATTAGTGCTCAGCAGAGCCATTCTAGCAGCTCCACATGTGGAAAGCCTCGTATGATAAGTGGGGACCTCATCAGCCTGCTCATGGTCTGGCTGTCTTCTCTGCCAGAAGCTGCACAGCATTTTAACCTGAAGCATCACTCATTAGTTACCAACACGCACCAGATTTGAGATTTTGGTTTGGGTTCATGTCTAGTATGCACTATTAAAATAATGGATTTAAATAACAAGCATAACATGAGCAGAATTAGTTTTATATAGAATGAATTAGCTGCTTTTTAGAAAACAAAATAGTAGTACATATTTGTTATTCTTAACAATTCATGTCGGATGCAACTTAAATACAAATCTACTGTAAACTTTTCATTTCAGCACTGTAAAATGCAAGCTTTCAGTATGTGAACTTAATCAGATTAAAAAGCATTATACAAAATGAAGGAAAAACACACTAAATCTTGAAAGAACATAAAGTGTTCAAGTTGGTTACGATAACCATCGAACAATCATTTTTGGTTTCCATCACATTTTTGCAAACAGACTTACCTTTTCCAGCATTTCTAGGAGGGAGAGGAGGAGCATCTGCTGTTGGAGAAGCTGGAGAATCTGAGCTTGTAGAGACAAAAATCTGATTTGTAAAGGCTCCATAGGACAGTCTTTGTTTGTCTCTAGGAGTGCTAAATCCTGGCAGAGTCATTTTGTCTTGGGGGGAAAGACTGGAAGAGTGACAAAAGCTCTGGGGTCTTGGAGAACGTTCTTTCTTTATAGGACTAGGCTAAGAAAAGAGAGAAAAATTACATTATAGCATGGATTTAGTATAGGAGGGACAATATATTCAAAATATAAACACATTGGGGTTTGTTATCTTTTTTACAATATTATACAAAATGTGAATGCCACTCTGTGTGTGTGTGTGTGTGTGTGTGTGTGTGTGTATATATATATATATATACACACACACACACAGAAAGGATGTGTGTGTGTGTGTGTATATGATTAAATACAGATAAAATATTTGTACGATTACAACAGAACTAGTTCCTGACATACATATAAACAGATACCAATATGGCTTCCTTGCTTATTGGTTAGATAACTTCAGCTCATCCCTTTAAAGTATCCTCATTCGTGAAACTCCCACTCCTTTCACATAAATTAATGGCTGTGGCTTTAGCAGATTAACATTTACAAGTTGTAATTACATTACTGGCACTGAAAACTATATATATGTAGTGCTATACAGTTATGCTATTCACCTCGCTTGGCTTTTAACAAAATATTATTTAGGAGGTAACAGTAAATCTTCAGTTTGAATTGCACTTAAAATCCTGGCCCAAATGAAGTCAAGGGGGAAGACTACCAGTGGGGCCAGGATATTAAGTTAATATTACATGTGATGCTAGAATGAATTATAAATGCATAGAGAAATAAAGAGAGAACTTTTCAGGCAAACAAGTTTCGCATGCTTCCTGCAGTAGCCATTTACAAGATGCTATATTTTCTTTTCCTAATATATGTGTCATTTTCTATTTTGAAGATCCCTAAGGTCCCCATTTTTGGTAATAATGGGGCAACTTCCAACATTTTTAGTGAATTTCTCCTCATATCTGTGTGAGGTAGGGAAGTACTATTATCCCCATTTTACAGATGGGGAACAGAGCACCCAGAGCAATTAAGTGACTTAGCTAAGATCACACAGGAAGTCTGTGGGAGAGCACAGAATTGAAACCTGGTCTCCCAAGACCCAGACTAGCACTCTAACCACTAGGAAATCATTCCTTTTTTCCTGAAATTGGTTCTTTCATCCTTCCTTTTTCCAGAACTGTGCAACACAGTTCTTGAAAAACAAACAAGTCTGTTGATGCAACAAGTAAAAACAAATTATGGATTTGTAGAAAAAGTTTATTTATCACAAAAAGTTCATCTTTTGTGAATTAAAAAACCCTAACCTATCTCAATTTGGATGGGAAAAATCAGCATAAAAAAGGACAACTATATTGATTTAATTAAATTCATTTTCTTCTGGTGGCTAAAATTAAAACTGAAAGTAAAAATGAGCAACTTCTGTTTTTAATTACATACATGCATTTTACATTAAAGATATGTCCCATCTTCAATGTGCATATTTTAACATCTATGAATAAACATTTTAATGAAAGAAGAAATGGTTACCTGACTTTCTGTAACTGTTGTTCTTTGAGATGTGTTTCACATGTCCATTCTACTGAAAATGTGTGTGTGCCTCATACACAGTTGTCAGAACTGTGATACTTGTCGGGTAGTTCAGGCACCCTCTGTCACCACAGAGGCACTCCCTCCCAGTTACTTCTTATTGGATCGATTCCGACAGAGAGGAGAAGGAGGACCAGTCATTGAATGGACATGTGCTATATATCTCAAAGAAAAAGTTACAGAAAGGTAGGTAACCCTTTTTCCCCTTCTTTGCGTGATTGCACATGTTCATTCTTCTGTAGGTGACTCACAAGCAGATTAACATGGAGACAAGCTTGGAATCTATCTGAATGACTGTACAACAACCCACCCAAAACTGGCATGATTCCTGGACCAATGCGAAATGGTATAATGAGCAGCAAATGTGTGAACTGATGACCAGGTTGCTGCTTTGTAAATGTCTCAAATAGGTATTTGCACTAGGAAAGCTGAAGCTGATTGCACTCTAATTGAATGACCCATTGACATTAGCTAACTGGTAGCAAAACGAACGCAAGAGGAAATCCAAGAGGAAATCTTCTGAGTGTAGCCAATTTACCTTTCACCTTGTCTGCAACTGCTACAAATAACTGTGCTGAGAATCTAAAGATTCTGATGCAGTCAATTGGATGGCTAATCCCATCCTCAGATCCAGTAAATGAAGCTTCTGCTCATGTGTATGCTTGTGAAGCTTCAGGAAAAAAAGTTGACAAATAAGTTGTTTGGTTAACGTGGAAATTGGAAAACACCTTTGTAAAGAATTTTGGGTGAGGGTGGAGGTAAACTTTATCCTTATGGAAAACTGACTAAGGAGCTTCTGAAACCAAGGCTCTCAATTCACCAACTCTCCTTGCTGAGGTTATCGCAATCAGAAACACCATTTTCGTGGAGAGGTGGAGTCAGAAGCAAGTCACAAGAGGTTCAAAGGGAGGTCCCATTAATTTTGTTAGCATGATGCTGAGATCTCATGGGGAAACAGGTTCTTGCACCTGAGGGTATAATGGGTCCAACTTTTTAGAAACCTGACAGTTATGGGATTGGAAAAACGCAATCTATTACTCACTGGAGGGATGGAATGCTGAAATTGTTGACAAATATATTTTAATGGAACTGCCAGACCTTGACGTTTCAGGAGCAACAGACAATTCAAAACATGATTAATGGAAGCCTGCACTGGAGAGAGACTTTTCTGTTGAGATCATATAGAAAAACATTTTAATTTGGTCAGGTAAGTATGTCTAGTTGAAGGCTTTCTGCAATTCAAAAGCTTTCTGAACATCTTTCAAGCAACTATTTCCACTGTGCTAGCCATGAAGCATCCACACTGCCAAGTGGAAGGCCTGTAGTTTGGTGTGGAGCAGATGGCCATGGTCTTGAGAAATCACATGGGAATTCAATGGAAGAGGTAGAGGAGGCCTCACTAACAACACTAGCAGGATCGAGAATCAATGTTGCCAAGACCAAGCTGGTGGTGTTAGTATAAGGCAAGCATGATCTTGCTTGGCCTTGAACAGGGCTATGAGTAGTAATGGTATCAGAGGAAAGGCAGAAAGTATCTGTCAAAGACCCTGAGCTGTGACCCCCATGGGAACAGAACTGATGGCACTTTCTGTTGGCCTTTGTTGCAAACAGGTCCATTTAGGGAGTTCCCCTCACAGCTGGAAGATGAGCAAAGATCTGCTTAGGTGATTTGCCAACATGTTCTGTTCTTCTGGAAGGTACGCAGCTTAAAGGTGAATGGAATTGGTTATGCAGAACTCCCTAAGTAGAACTGCCTCCTTGTACATTCTGATTACTGTGATGGGGCAAGGCCAGATGGCTACAGTAAAGTACTGAGAAACAGGTATGTTAGCCCCAGGCTAAACAAATCCCTAGTACCCTGGTAACCAAATGGCAGTTGCTCCAGGTTAATAAGGAACCATGGAGCCAATTAAGATCTTTCTAGAAGGCAGTAGAGAGAGCTACTTTAATTAGAACACCTGCAGCCATCAAGGCAGGCTAATCAGGGCACCTGGGTTTAAAAGGAGCTCACTCCAGTCAGGCAGGGAGGAGCCTGTGTGAGGAGCTGGGAGCAGAAAGGCAAGGAGCTGAGAGTGAGAGAGTTACTGCTGGAGGATTGAGGACAAGCGTATTCAGACAGCAGGAGAAGGTCCTGCGGTGAGGATAAAGAGGTGTTTGAGGGAGGCCATGGGGAAGTAGCCCAGGGAGTTGTAGCTGTTCATGCAGCTGTTACAGGAGGCACTATAGACAGCTGTGATCCACAGGGCCTGGGCTGGAACCGGAGTAGGGGCGGGCCCAGGTTCCCCCCAAACCTCCCAACTCCTGATCAGACACAGGAGGAGCTTGACCCGAACTGTGGGTTCCACACGGAGGGGAAGATCACTCAGGTGAACAAATCCGCCAATAAGCACAGGACCCACCAAGGTAGAGGAGGAACTTTGTCACATACATAAAACAAAGTTGCTGTGTTGTCTGTTAAAACTAGCAGATATGTTCCCAGAATACATGGCTGGAAGGCCAAGTAGGTTAGATGGATAGCACATAGATCCCTGAAGTTTATATGCATCCTCAGATCATGTGGCAACCAAAACCATTGCGTTTGCAGGATTCCGATATGTATACCACAATACAGGGACGAGGCATCTGTGACTAAAATGAGATTTAGTTGTGGAGAAACAAAGAAAACTCCCATAGAAACGTTCCAAGGGTCTGTCCACCAGTCAAGAGCAGACAAAATTACCTCTGGAATGTGAATCACTCTGTTTAGACTATGTTGACAGGGGAAATATACTGAGAAATGTAACCATCCCTGAAGCCTCCTGAGGAGTATTCTGTCGTGCTGTATTACACAGGTAGGTACATATGCTGCCACGTGCCCCAAAAGTCTGGGGAAATGTGCACTGTGGTAATGGCGTGTGCTTTTAGATCCAAGATGGTCTCAGAGTGTTTTGAACCTTGAATGGGGCACAAAACACTTTGGTTTTTGTAGCATCCAGGAGTGCTCTGGTAAACTCTATTCTCTACACAGATTTTAAAATTGGTTTGTCCAGACTGAGTAAGAGCCCCAGTGCATTGAAGGTGGACTAAATGATGGTCACATTGGACAGCAATTGAGACTCAGACCGGCCTCTCACTAGCCAGTTGTGCAGGCAGGGAAACACGGATTCCCAGGCTCCTCAGATACGCAGCTACCAGTACCATTTGCTTTGTGAAAACATATGGGGCTGATAGGCCGAATGGAAGTACCATGAATTGATAGTGTCCCACTCACTACAAACCTGAGAAACTTCCCATGGTCTGGACAGATCACTCTGTGGAAGTAAGCATCCTGTAAGCCAAGAGCAGCATATCAGTTGCCCTGTTCCAGGGAAGAAATGATGGAAGCTAGGGTAACCATATGGAACTTTATTTTCTTCAGGTACTTGTTTAACTCTCTTAGGTCTAAAATAGAACTGAGAGTGCCTTTTGATTTGGGAATAAGGAAAGAGCAGGAATAAAAACAATTTTCCCCTGAGGAACTTTCTCTGTCGCTCCCACTAGAAGGAGAGATTGGACCTCCCGCTGATTAATGGTCTCATGAATAGTCCCTGAAGGAGTTGGAAACGAATGGAGGGAATAGCCCAGATCCACTATGCTTAGGGCCCACCAATAAGATGTGATGTGACTCCAAGCATGAAGGACTGGGAAGGATAAGGCTAGGATCAGATTGGCTTATAAGTACTGGCATGCTGCCTTTGACAAACCTTTGAAAATGCATATTTAAACTGGATCGCTGCTTGTCACAGATGACCATGGGGGCTGTGGCCTCCTGTAATTCCTGTCTCTTTTTCCTCTGCAGGTCTTGGGGCCTCAGGTCTTCTGATACCTGTGAGCCTGATGGGGCCAGAACTGCTTCCTCTTTGTCACCCGTGTGTAGATTCCAAGTGACTTCAATGTTGTCCTGGAATCATTTAGATTATGCGACCTATCATCCATCTTTTCCAAAAAGTGGGAGAGACCATCCTATGGCAAATCCTGGATGATGTGCTGTACTTCGGGAGAGAGACCGGAAGATTGCAGCCATGAACACCTCCTTACAGACATGGCAGATACCATGGATTGAGCTGCTGAGTCCACCGCATCCAAGCAATCCTGAAGAACTGTCCTTGCCACCAGTTTACCCTTCTCTATCACAAGAGTGAACTGCCTGGAGTCCTCCAGTAGCTGTCTTTAAATGCTGTGATGTTTTATAGACTCATAGACTTTAAGGCCAGAAGAGACCACCATGATCATCTACTCTGATCTTCTGCACACTGCAGGCCATAGAACCTCACTCACCCACTCCTGTAATAGACTCAGAACCTCTGGCTGCATTTCTAAAAAGTCTTCAAATCATGATTTAAAGACTTCAAGTTACAGAGAATCCACCTTTTACACTTGTTTAACCCTGAAAGTGACCTGTGCCCCATTCTGTAGGGGAAGGCCAAAAAATCCCAGGATCCCTGCCAGGGGAAAATTCCTTCCTGACCCCAAATATGGCAGTCAGTTAGATCCTGAGCATGTGGGCAAGACCCACCAGCCAAACAACTGGGAAAGAACTCTCTGTAGTAACTCAGCACCCTCACCATTTAGTGTCCCATCACAGCCCTGCTGGAGATATTTGCCACTAGCAATTGCAGATCGACTACATGCCATCGTAGGCAGTCTAATCATACCATCCCCTCCATAAACTTATTAAGCTAAGTCAAGCCAGTTAGGTTTTTTTTGCCCCCACTGCTCCCCATAAGGTGAAGTCATAGCGACAGAGGAGAGCTTGCTGGTTAGTAATTCTAAGCAATAGACCTCCTGTCAGATAAAGTTTACAATCAAACAAATTCAGCCTCTTTGATTCATTACTCTTTGCTGCCTCTTTCACTCATTAGCTAGTGCCACAACCAAAGAGACTGGGAGCAGGTGAAATCAGATTTCAAAACCCTTAAAAGGACATAGTGTCTCTATTCTGCCTGTTTAGCCATAGGCAGGAGGGAAGAAGGGGTCTGTCAAAGTTTTTTAGCTGGCTCCAGAATTGCTTCATTAATTGGAATAGCTACTCTGGAGTGCTCCCACAGATACTAATATGTTCACTAGCTTGTGGTATTTTTCATGGACCGCTTCCACTTGACTGTCTAAAACCAAGGCCACCCTTTTAAGCAGTCCTTAGTGAGCATGGTAATTCTCTGGTTGTGGAGAATCACTCACCATCTCTATAGCCTCACTGGGTGATGAGGAAGAAGATGCACCATAGGAACACAGTGCAATGCTGAGGGACTGGCTGATCTGCCTCTTGCAGTGGAGGTGCTGTCTGAGCAATTTCCATTTGCTCAGTACCGCTCCTGGTACTGGGCACCAGAAACCATTGTCTGTGGTGCTGACGATCTCTGTGCATCCTCGAGGAAGTCAACCAGACAGGTGAAGAGAGGACTTAACAGGAGGGAGGGACACCCCACCTTCCAGAATGGCCACTGACATGGTGGTGGGCCCCATCATTATGCAGGCCATTGCCCTTTGCAATGTGCCCACTGCTGGGACTGATGTGACATTCATGTACCTTAAGGCTCTTATGGAACGTCAACTGCTGGTCTGGTATGGGACACAAAAGACCCCACTTCCAAATCTGACTCTGAGTCCTGTGATAATGGTGGAGCAGAACCCAGGTGGACAGGGCACAGGTAAGCCAAACCAGGGGACGGTGGGGTAATGGGGATATTAACAGTAGCTTGCCCCTGGAATAAACAGGCCTTCTAGGTACTGGAAGTGGCATTGGCACTGCATGGTCTTGAGAAGCTGGTGCAGGAACTACAGTCACCAGGATCAGCTGAAACCGTTCCTGCATCGCCAGGGACACCAATACAGAAAGGTTAAACAATTCTTTGGCAGCAGCATTATGTCTCTGGCATTGTCAGTACTGGAACAGGGTCTTGAATCCAGTGTATAGAAACTTCAGGGGTTGGCCTCGACAGACCTGGCACAGGTTCTGGAGTTGACAAATATTCCCCCTTTGTAGTAGAGGAACACTCTGGAGATTGATTCTCCTCAGCGTCCCTCTCAGAATTCTTGCTTCTAGCTGGCCTCAGTACCAAAGGTCTTGCTGTATGAGGTACTATGTCCTTGGAAGATCTGTCTCTTCTTCATTTTCGGAGACACAGAATGTAGCACCGAAGTCATCTCAGGAGACACACTGCGTACTGATGGTGCTGTGCTCAGCGTCTGACGGTTCCCATAGAGGGCGAAGTGTCACTTCCGTAAGGAGACACTTGGTTCTTGCTGCTCTATCTTTTTTAGAGCTAGGTTTAAACCCTCTGTGTGACACTTGTCACTGATATGGGACTCCTCCAAACATTTTAGGCAGCTGGGATGTGGGTAGGGTGATATGTGCCAATATTATCTGGACCATACTGATATTAGGGGCTTTGTCTTATATATGAGACCTATTACACCCTTGTCCCAATTTTTTCACACTTGCTATCTGGTCACCCTAGGTGTGGGTCACTAACCAGCATCAGTTTGGGTTACAACGGGCAGGATTTGAATGAAAGAGGGTGAGGCATGGTTCTAGCCCCAGTCCTGGGCCTGAGAATCAAATTTGCTCCAAAAGAACCTAAAAACTGAAACTTAAGACTAGCATGAACTATATACTATATCCAACTAACTACTAAATGAGAAACAGACTATATACAGAGTGAGGGAAATAAACTTGTGATAGCAAGACTGGGAGTACTCCAACAACTGTCACTGGTGGTAAGAAGGAACTGAGGAGGGTTGGGGATGGCTCCACATTCTTATACAGCATGCAGTGGGACGTGGCAACAGAAGGCGCACAAGCTACCCTGATGAGTACTGCTGAGGGAAAAAGTTTTCTGACAATTGTGCACTGAGTATCCTACAGTGGAATGCAGATGTGCAATTACTCGAAAAACTGGGACAGGATACAGATTTCAGCATTAGTTTCAAATGGCTAAGTAGCAACTACTGAATTTCATATTAAATTTAAATTAAAAATATTTTCTTACATTTCCACAAAACTAGCCAACTTTGAGAACTTCTTGGAAACCCATGTCAGTCATTCAAAATTCGCTTTTACCTTGTCATCTAAATCATCATCACTTTCATCAATTTCTTCCTGTCGAAGGTTCCACTCATACTCTACATGTACATGTGGATTTAGCTTCCCTGCCTTGGCTTGGGAAAGCTGAAAAGCAAAAATGTAACAGTATCAAAATGCTTATTGCTTTGTCAATCTCTGCTTCCTATTCCAAAAAGTGTACAGTAAGAATTTTTAATATTTAAGAGTTTGAACAAATGGCAAAAAAACACTTAGTTTTAAACCCTTCTCCAAAATTAAAATCATAAAGCCAAAGAAACAAAAACATCCACATAAACATTTAAATCAAATTTTTTTTAAAGCACTTATTAACCCATGGGAGTTGTAATATTTGATTTAAACATGCTAATACTTTTAACACAACAGAATGTCTGTATAAAGCAGCATACATCTGGACAGTTTCTCTAAAAAACAATTTGCCCTTTTCTGCACAGCTTTTCAGGTCAAACTATTAGAGAATGCTAGTTATTTTTGTGTGTGCCATTTGTGGTGCCATCTATGGAAGAATGGGAAGAAAGGAGCAAAATGAATTTATAAACTGAGACTTTCCTGTCTATGTACTTAGATGGTCCCCATCACCGTTGTATCAAAGCACCTCTTAAGACCAATATGAAGTTGTCATATCCTCCCCCACACACACTACCCCCTACACATGGAATGTCCTCCGAACTCCTGCTGGCCAGTCTATATGACTCACTCAAACCCCACGCAGAGGCCCATATCTTCTGTGTTGACCTTTAAAAAGCAATTTATTGAAATTATAGGGGAGAATAATAAAACTTCTTATCTACTGCCTCATACTTCCCACTATGTGTGTGTGCGTGTTCTTTCACTTATTTCATATTGTAAGCTCTTTGGTGTTGAGGCTGTCTTGCATCATACAACACCAAACATAATGTCAGACCTAAACAACATAAACAACAATTTGTATATTTAAAAAGTACTGCACAGAGGTTACGACATCTTACTTAATTTAACTTAATGAAAATTGTGTGGTTAAGGCTCCAATCCAGCCAAAGAAAGTTTACCCATTGATTCATCTTCATCAGCACAAATACTTTGACACCATAACTTTTTACTTCCTTTATAGTTTACATAGATATTAAGTGTAGCCATTTCCTTTCAACTGTAAACTTTAGTCCCACTGTCAGTTTTCAAAGAAAGAATTCTTTTCTCTTCCCCAAATATGCAAAAATATAAAAATACATGAAATCAGTCTTATTTTTAATTAGCCATGAGAGTCTGAGTAGGTACTTGCAGGATTTCAATTACAATAATAAGCAAATGTAGTGCTGATTAATTAGATCCTTGACTTTAAAGGGTCATTAATGGCATCAAAAAGTTTTTACTGTCAAACTGCCTCAAGTCAACAGTTTAGTATACCTGATGGTTTATTGCTAAGGTTTTCACAGAAGGTACATTTATTACTACACAAAACCATTGTATACACAGTCAAAAAGTTAGCAGCCAGCCCTCAGAATGCTTTTGTGCAGTAGCTCTTCTTTTAATGGATAATGTGTGCAGCACTAGAAAGAGCAAGAGCACTAGAGTAACAGAAGTGATAGTATCTACCAGATGACTCAGGCTCACTAAGCTCAGGTTAAGGCGATGTTTAATTGCTGTGTAGACATTTGGACTCAGGCTGCAGTCCGGGCTCTGGAATCCTTTCACCTCGCAGGGATCCTTTCACCTATAACCCAAGCTCCAGCCCAAACCCAAACGTGTACACTGCATTTAAACAGCCCCTTAGCCCAAGCCCCAAGAGCCTGAGTCAGCTGGCACAGGTTTTTAATGACAGTGTAGACATATCCTTAGAGACCAGAAACATTCCAGCCAGTTTCTTTCAAAAGCAAGAAGGAAAAATTACTTACATGTTATTCTGCTTTGAAAATGTCACCTTGAAGAATTCTCATTATTGGGTTTCTGGTCCAGTGGGAAATTCCCCAAGTTTTAACACTTCTGGCCCTCTCAGATACCTGCAGGTCTACTCAATGACACTGCCCAATAAGAACTCCTGTTACGTGCCCCTGGAACATTCTGTCTGCATTTAACAAAGCAGTTCCCCTACAGGAGATGTCTACAAGTTTTAACCATCACAGCTCCAGCTTACTTCTGTAACCCACACTGGGTGTTAGTTATCCTTACTTTCACTCACTTCCACCTTAGTTTTTTGTTCTTTAGGAGCTCAATATTGATTGTTTCCATTTCTCTTTCCAGGATTCTGAAGATGGAGATGTCTAATTACTCCATCAACAAATACGTTCTGTGCTCCTGGCAGCAAATCTGAGGGGAGATCCAGACCGGACAAGCCTTGATATGTGCACCATCATTTTACTGGCTTGATTTGAGGTCCTGGCAGAAAGGCTGACAGGGAGAACATGTGTCCCATGAGATACAGTGAGGTGCAGGCACGATGCCTCAGACTGGGGAAGAGGCCAGAACTGAGAAAGATGCACAGCTTCTAACCTGGATCTATAAAAGTAAGAGCTTTAGCTGTGCGGGTTAAAATAATTAAAACATTTCTTGTAGAAAGCAAGCTTCTTCACTGACCAGTCATAAAGAAATTGGCTGGAATGTTCTGAGGGTGAAGCATACCTAGCAGGGCAGAACCCTCAAGCTAAGCTACAGAAGACCCAGAGAATACTAAAAAAAACCCCCACCTTAAAAGCAAGGTAATTTCCAGCCTGGATATAGGAAATCCAGAGTGAGACTCCTGCATAGACAGTATCTTTAGAAAAAGAAACTTCTCTTCTTTAATTTGAGACATTATTTAAATTTTAAATATTTTAATAATTTCTGATTTATCTTAATTCTGCAAATGTTTTGAGATGTTGGGTGCTTAAAAAACAGTCTTTTTCTTACCAGTTCTTCACACTGAATAGCTTTCATTCTCTTTGCTATGTCCAGAGCTGTCTCTCCAGCTTGGTTTACTATAAAATAAGTTAAAAAGCGGAATAATTTTATATATACATTATGCTGTAAAACCTCTCTGGAACCATACATTAACTTGCAATTCTTCGAAAGAAAATATTTGAAAAAAATTATTTAAAGCCCATTTCCTAGCTGAATTCCTCTAATAATATAATAATTGGAGATATAACAATCTCCTAGAACTGGAAGGAACCTTGAAAGGTCATTGAGTCCAGCCTCCTGCCTTCACTAGCAGGACCAATTTTTGCCCCAGATCCCTAAGTGGCCCCCTCAAGGACTGAACTCACAACCCTGGGTTTAGCATGCCAATGCTCAAACCACTGAGCTAGCCCTCTCTCAGTCTTCTTGATAGGGCATTTGGGTCATAGATATGTGCTTAATACAATTTTCATTTTTGCTCGTGTCATAAACAGATTGTTACGGGTACATGTCTCTTCTACTTGTAAAGGGTTACAAGCAGGGAACTGGAACAGCTGACCAGAAGACCAATCAGGAGACAAGATACTTTTAAACCTGGGTGGAGGGAAGCTTTTGTGTGTGTTCTTTGTCCGTTGTGTGTTCTTCTCTTGGGGGTCTGAGAGGGACCAGACATTACTACAGGATCTCTAAGTTTCTGTTCAAATAGTAAGTAAAAACAGGCGGTGCTTTTGTTTGTTTTACTCTATTTGCACATGTGGACTGCTGGTTAACTTTTATATGTTAGTTGCTGGGAATATTTTTTGATTTGTATTGGTACTGGGGGGAAAAGTTCTCTCTGTGTCTGTAAGCTATAGGACCCTGTATATTTACATCTTGAAGTTACAGAGATAATTCCTTATTTTTTCCTTTTTTTATTAAAGATTTCTTTTTAGCCTGATTGATTTTTTTCTCTGGTTAAGGCTGAGGACGAAGGGGGGGGATCTCTTTGTGTTAGATTTACAGAGCGTGAACTGTACTGCCTCAGGGAAGGGGGGAGGAAAAAACCTGCTCGGTGGTGTTCATGGAGTTTGAAGCACAGGATCTTCTAGGGGAACCCAGGGATGGGAAGCCTAGGAGTGGCACTAGTGAGGGAAAGAGTTTACTTTCCTGTGTTAAGATCCAGGGGATCTGGGTCTTGGGGGTCCCAGGGAAGGTTTTGGGAACCAGAGTTTATCAAACACTCAGAGTTTTGATTGGTGGCAGCATATCAGATCTAAGCTGGTAATTAAGCTTAGAGGAATTCATGCAGGTACCCAAATTTTGGACGCTAAGGTTCAGATTTGGGAATTATACCTTATGACAGCTCGGTAAATCAGTTTTTACACACTGATATACAAATAAAACTGTTTAAACTCATAGTATAGGAACAAAAATTTCAAGTATCACATATTAGCAAGCTTACCTATATCAATAGTTGGCTTGCCTCTCAAAAGCAATTTCAAACATTCAGGTTTATTATATATACTGCAGTAGTGTAGAACTGTATTCCCCAATGCAGTTTGTTTATCCAGGTTTCCACTAAACAAAGTAAAGAAAAAGATGAGAAAAAAAATCACATACATGTTCCTCCCTCAATCTGTCATCTGTATAGTGTATGTTATTATGGACAACATACATAACTTCTTCAAAGCAAAAGTGTATTTCAACAAGTAACTCCCCTTTTCAGTCTAACAGTAACTCTTGTTCTGCCTCTGCATTACTTTCAGTGAAATATATTGTGGGAGTTGTGTGCCTAGGCAGGTGGCTCTGGAACCTTTTTTGAACAGTATCTGAAAGTTATAGGGTATGCATGTTTTCTCTGCGCCAACATCCCAAAGCCCAAGGGTATGTGTCCTGCTCCTTATACAGGTATCTTACGTTCCTCTCTATTCACCACCAAGAGTGGTCAAACCCAACTCCTCTTTCTCAGTCATGTTAAACTATCAAATCTAACTTTGTATCTTAACAAATACTTTGTATTTAGGGCTCTACCAAATTCATGGCTGTGAAAAACACATCATGGACCGTGAAAACTGATCTATTCCATGAAATCTGGTGCCCAGCCGAGGACTCTTACCCTACGGAGGGCTCCAGCTGTTAGTCCCAGTGGGCATGGGGAGGGATGAGTCTTCCTCTTCCCCTGCAGGGGTCACTCCTAGGGTGGGTCAGACCCACCTCCAGGAACCTCCCCCAATTGCAGGAAGCTCTGCAGTTCCAGCTATCACCTCCTCCCAGTGTAGGGAGAGGCTGTGGCTCCTTGAGCTGTCACCTGCCTCCACTGGAGCAGGAGATTCCTGAGAAAACTGGACATATGGCAATTCACCCCCTAAACCCTGCCACCCTCACTTCTGCACTGCTGCTGCTGGTGGTACTGGCTTTAGAGCTGGCACCCGGCCAGCAGCCTTCCTCTTTGGCTGCCCAGCTCTGAAGACAGCAGGCAAGAAGGATGATAATCCCACGACCATCCTACAATAGCCTTGTCCCCCCTCTTCCCTGACAGCCTTTTGGGTTGGGACTCCAAAAGTTACAACACCATGAAATTTCAAATGTTAACATGTGAAAAAGTGAAATTTTTACTAATTTTAAAAACCTCTGGCCCTGAAATTGACCAAAATGAACAGTGAATTTGGTAGGGCCCTATTTATATTGTTAAATTTAGTTTAGGTTGGAAAGTCACAGCATTTCTTTTTTTCTTTTTGACCATTCCATTCCATTTCTGGTAGTTTTGTGTCATCTTGCACCTTGCCAAAAGTGGTGATCTTGTTTTAAAACAAGGTTTGATATATGTTCCTCTTTTCCTGTGATCTTCCCACATATTTTTATCTAAGAGTGTTAAGCCTGATGGTGGCACACCATTCCCTTACTGGGACTCTGACAATGTCAAAAAGAGAAAATCTTCATTAATGCATTGTAAAGCCACTAAAGATTTTACACATCAGAAGATTGACTTTTTTTTGGAATTTGGCTCCCTTGTGCATATATTGTATTTTTTATTACTGTCTGCTCCACACAGTGACTAGAATAGAATCCTCATCTCAAGCTGGGAGACCTGCATGTTAGCCTTTGCGCTGCAGCAGCCTTTATTACTGCTGTGTCTAGCCTGGACAGCTGGGTCCACCATATAATTAGAACATGAAGCAGCAGAGAGGCTTCAAACTTCCTTATTGGAAGGGATAAGAAAACTAATCCCCATTCTCATGAGTCTTAGAGGTAGCAGGAAGATTAAGCAGGAGTCATCAATGACCAGACATCTTTCAGAGGCTCTCTTTTTCTTTTGCTGGAAGCCCTTGCCTGAAAACAGGGACTTGGAATGAAAGTGTCCACTGATACTGTGTCACTAGCATGACAGGATAATACTCTTCACCATTTCTGGTCGTTTGAGTTTTAACACGTATATTTATGAAAATCAAAGAACAGCCTCAGGGCAGATCTACACTACTGCATAAGTCGATCTAACTTATGTCTCTCCCTCCCCACCTCGCCGAGTGACGCAAGTTTTGCGCTGTGCACACCGGAACTATATTGGCAGGAGATGCCCTCCCTCCGACATAGCTTCTGCTTCTCACTGAGGTGGAGTAATTATGCCAATAGGAGAGTGGTCTTCTGTTGGCATAACACATCTTCACCAGTGGCACAACTGCACTGATGCAGCTAAGCCGATGTAGATCTATAGTGTACACTTGCCCGCAGAAAATTATAAATGACTAGAAGACAGATACATAAGGTGGCTGACCAGTGTTGTTCATAACAAAGAACCAGTAGCTGGCTCTTTTTGTTGCAGAAGTGCACTCCAATTTTGAGTTTAACATGACAAAGAGTGACAACTGACGAAAAAAATCTGGCTATGTAGATGAGAACACTGACATAAAAGATCAACAAGTGCAGATTTCATAACTAAGAAGAATCACTTTAACTAATCACTGTGTAAAGTATCAAACCATCTGCAAAAACCAATAATAATTTGCATTTTTAAAGCATTTTCCAATTGATGGTCTCAAAGTGCTTTGCAAACATTAATAAATTAACCCTTAAAACACTTCTGCAAATGTAGGCAAGTAACATTTATTCCATTTGACAGATGAGAGAAGTGAAGAGTCAGAAAGGCTGAGTGACTTGCTTGGGGACACATAAGTCAACAAGAGATCTAGAAATGGAACCCATTTCTGACTTCAAATCCTGTGCTTTAACCACAAGACTAAGTTTCCTCTCTTATACAGACTATATGAAGTGTGAAATAGGTACATGAGTTACTGGAAAGGGGAAGAGAAAACATGTATAATTCAGACTGTATTCTGAAGGTTAACTGGAAACATCAGCTGTGTTAGAAAAAACAGGCTGTGATGAGCCTACTGATCATCTTCTAGCCCTTTATTACTGCTACTGTGCTAAACCCACAATTTGACAAGACAGCAGCAGCTCTTTGTTTTCTTCACTCAACAGGAAATCATTAAGTGACATAGGATCTATTTAGCCAGCTCGCTGCACACACTGTGAAATCTCGTATCAGAAATAATCATGCTGCATTGTATATGAATTGATTTTATTTCCTTTAGAATGTGCATTTTCACTAAGTTTTTCTTGCCCATCATCACATCCTCTCTACAACATAAAATATCTCAACCACCATTGATAGGTTGAGAACTTGCTACTTAACACTGCTACACCATCTACAGCAGAACCTCAGATTTACGAACACCAGAGTTACAAACTGATCAGTCAACCACACACCTCATTTGGAACTGGAAGTACATAATCAAGCAGCAGAAACAAAAAAAACTGTTTCTGTGTTTGTTTCACTTAAATTAAGATGATTAAAAGCAGCATTTTTCTTATGCATAGTAAATTTTCAAAGCTGTATTAAATAAATGTTCAGTTATAAACTTTTGAAAGAACAACCATAACATTTTGTTCAGCGTTATGAACATTTCAGAGTTACAAACAATCTCCATTCCTGCAGTGTTCATAACTTTGTGGTTCTACTGTATTCCATTTTCCATAGTTTTAAACCTACTTTTATTAAAATGTCCATCTTTTCCTAGGTTACTGTAATTCTTTTAGATCTAATTTTCTGAGAGAAAAAATGTCTATATTTTTGTTTTCACTGTCTTGCTTTCCCTGAATTATTCTATCCCTAATTTTGGAAGCTTTCTTGCCATCTCTTTTCCACATTATCTATTTGCATTGATTTTCCTTTGTCATAAAAGTTCCCTCAGTGTTTTCTCTTTTTTTCTCCTACTCGATCATATAGTGTCTCTTTTCCTACATACTTCATGTACCTAATGTTCATGTTTTTATTTTTTTTCCCTTTTTTGTTGCTTTACAACACAAAGGTCAACTCAAGTTAGTAATTCTATTCAGATGCAACATCAAACATATACTAAATAGTATGATCATTAATAAAAACACCGTACAAAGCAACGTAAATGATGAGAATGATTTTGAATTGGTACATCTGTCATAAAAGTTATTCTGGTTAATAAAGGAGCAATCCATACCAGTTTTGTACAAGGAAGTCAACCAGATGAAGAGAGATTGGGTCAGCAGTCCGGACTGCTAAATGAAGTGCTGTTTCACCTGGCTCCTAAACACATGAAAAAAACGTACAAGATTAAACACTTTTGATTCTCTTCTCTGCAAAGATTATCACAGTTAATATCCTGCTGAAATATACTTCAATCACTTATATTTGTATTAAATATTTAAATAGAGAAACTGTTATGAAAACTATGATGCAAACAGCTTTTGTTTCTCACTCCTTATGGGTGCTTCGGTTCCCAGGAAGTAGTATCACCCTCTCCAACCAGCTTTCTTTTCGTATCAAGTTTGGTCTAATGATTGTGCACAATCCTGAAAGCACTAGTAACCATTACTCCTAGTAACAACTGCAATTAGTCCCTTCTAGCAGGAATATGTCCTTCTTCCCAGTAAGAATTTGTAATACTGGGTCCTTAGACTGTAAGCATCTTCTGGGTAGGGAATCATATGCCTGTAAAACTATGCACAACAAATTGTGATACTGGTGAAAGAAGTAGGATTGATAATGGTGAAATACACAAAGACAATAATAGAAGCCAAAATTTTCAAATACGAGTGCATAAATTTAGAGTCTAAATCAAAGCATTCTGATTTTCAAAGGAACTGAGCACTCAATTCTCCTTGAATTCGACAGGAGCTGCGATTGTTCAGGACTTCTGAAAAAAAAATCAGCCATTTTCCTATTGAAGAAAACAATGTTAATAGAAATATTGTATCATGATTAGCACTTAAGAAAACAGAATTGCTGTTTCATAGTATACAATGCACACAGAGACTTGCATGTATTAATGCTACCACATAACATTTCTTAAGAATACTGTGCATTCAAGTTAGTCACTTTAAAAGGAATACACCTTGCAAGAATTCTGTCATTTTAATAGGGTGTACTGTAGCTGCGCCTGGAATGTAGACCAGGTCATCAACTAGCTAGTCTTTTGTAATGTATTTATCAGACTGCTCTCCGAACATAACAGACACTCCTAACATTTAAACTATAGTATAGAAAGAAAGAGAAAATATGCCATCATTATTTATTATTTCTTTTCCGGTAGTGTCCAGAAGCAGCAGTCAGGATCAAGACCTCTTTCTACTGGGCACATTACAAACATATAAAGATAATCTCTGCTCCAAAGACTTTACAGTCTAGATAGGAAAAAAAATGCAACTACTGAGTGTTGACAACTTCAGTAATAGGAACACCAAGTTGCACATACTAGCTATTTGCGTAAGTTATAGGCTACAAGATTTTTTTTTTGAATACACATAAAATAAAGATTTTGATGGGTCTGTACCAAGCTATCTGCTGAGCCATTATAATTAAGTATCTTACTGTGAGCATCACAGAAGAGGTGATTTTTGAGAAGTGATCTGAAGGAGAAAAGATTAATGGCTTTGTGAATAGATTCAGGGAGGGCATTCAGTGCACATGGAGCAGCAAAGAAGGTGCTTAACATGAATGCTGGAGGCTGCCACTATTGTCAGAGTAAATGCATCAGTTCACAACGTGACACAGTCTGATAAAAAGACGTAGGTAAGTAAGAAGAAGCTGAATTGCGAACAGCCTTGAAGGTACGAACCAGAAGTTTGTGTCTGATGTGAAGAAAGGTAACCTGTTGGAGGGACTCAAAAAGGGGACACACATCAAAAATGACTGATCAGGGAAAAATGTGGATGCCCCTGAATACAACACTCAGATCTGGTCACCACATTATTTACCTTTCAGACTTTTAAAATGTACTAGACTATTCTTTGAGCACAAATACAAACATTCATAACAAATCTTTTAAACTGAACAGGAGAAGGCAAGAGAAAAAACACTGACATAAGCCAGATCAGCTAAGATCTTTTTCATCTATGATTCTAATAAACGTCATTCACCCATGTACTTATAAGTTATATCACAATTTTAATGGATGGCTTCCAAAAATAATGTTCTTAACTTACTCAATATTGTTTATTGAACAAGCTTACCTGTCCAGGCTCTAACAGTGGCTCCATTAGCTCTACCCCCTCTGCATAGACTTGAATTAGTGCAAGTAAATCCCTGGATCTGACAGCCTCAAGTAGTTCATTCAGTTTAGCTGCTGCAGATGCACAAGTCTTCCTAGAAAACTTATGATCTACATACTTAGCAGTGATATATTCTTTACGTGCAGTCCTGGGGGGGAAAAAACAGAACTTGGTCTAGAATTCTGAGCAAAAGGGATCTCAAATGGACTGATAATTTAAGCTTAAAATCAGAACTCAGCTTGCTTAAACTGCAAAGTGAGGGCTGACTATTTTATATATAATAATTTAATCACTATGCATGTGGCACACTATTTGCAAAAAAAAGAGGTGCAAAATGAAGTAAACAAGCATCTTACAGTATCCTGCCTTTTCAATAATACATGAGGTACAGCCTTTGATTTTGGGAAATCAGTTTAATTCAGAAGATACATATAGGAAGATACATGCAAGATGCATCAATTTGTTCAATTGTTCTTCATAATTTTTCTTGTAAAGGGGATTTTCATAATATGAAAAATATAGGCTCCAGGGAACAGAACATTATAATCTAACAGATTTTTGCCATTACTATTTCTGTGATTCTATTTGTTTAAAACAAGGGTTTTCACCTTTCTGACCATCATCTACTTGCCTTATAGTCACTGAACTGATGATATTAAACTAAGTTTATAACAATTATTTCAAGGCAATTGAAATGTATGGATTATGACTTCACTGCATAATCAAGGAGAACAAGGGTTGAGAAGAAATTTCTTTTTCAAACTAAACATCTTCCATAAAAGTAAAGGAAAAAACAAAAATTACTGTCCAATTACTGCTGTTTGTAGAAATGCCCTCTTTTTTCAAGGTTTCCCTGGTATGAAAATCCCACTTTAAGGTTAAAATCCAGATCCCAGTTAGTTTAGTGGCTGGGATGGGTTCTATGGGACCTTACTTCCCCTGACTGCAATGATCCTCTGGTCTTGCACATTTACAGAATAACTAAGCCACTACTTCCATACTCCTCAGGAGCTGAACTTCTCTGCATGACCTCCTCCGCCAGGCAGCAAAACAACACAAGTTCGGCTGCTTAGCTAACCCCCACACCAGAGGAAAATGGGTCTGGATTTATTCATAAATTAATATGAAAATATTTATTATTAGTTAATCCATTACAGTTAATCACATAAGCGTGAATTACAAAACCAAACAAGTACGGAAAATTCTGCAGCATATTCTAAGGAGACACAACCCATCATGTACGAACACTAAGTGTCTGTGAAGTAAATTAAAGAGTAAATTTAAAGAGAAATAATAGCTAAAGAAGGGATCTGGAATTCTGTAATGAGAAATTTAACATTTAAGATTGGCAAGTGGAATGAAAAAATTTTTTTTTCCATCTTCGAACAGCTTTTTCTTATTTACCTTTTCCTTTCACTTGATTATAGTTTAATATATATCTCACTATGGAAAACCTATCTACACATATATACTCCATTCCAACTGTATACTGGGGAAGTGTTCATGTTCAGTACTTACATATCACTTGACGGAGTGGGTTTGGGTGAAGGACTAGGTAAACTCCCTTCCATTATATCATTAAAACAATTATTTCCTACATTCTTGGCCAGCTGTAGCAAAAACAAAAGCACATGTTTCCAGAATTTGCTATTGGTCTCAAATGTTCAAATAAGACTTTTTTTTTTTTTTTTTTTTTTTTTTTAAATATAGTGCATTTTTCTTAGCAGCAGCAGCGGACAGTACAAATAACGAAACACAAAATGAATGTATAGTGTTAAAGTTAAATGTAGGCTATGTCTACATTTGGAAGAGGGTGTGCAATTCCCATCTCAAGCAGACTTAGTCGTGTTAGCTCTGATCGGACTAGCATACTAAAAATAGTGTAACTGTGGTATCAGTTGCACAGGAGAGCCATGCCGAGTATAAGCGTGCCTGGACCCTGTGGGTACGTACTTGAGCTAGCCCATTCTGCCACTTGCCTTACTACTATAGCTACACTCCTATTTTTTAGCACACTAGCTGAATCAGAGCTAGTGCAATTATGTCTCCTTAAGACAGGAATTGCACCCCCAACTCCAAGCACAGACATAGCCTTAATGGATTGAAAAATATTCTTGTCACTTACCTTATAGTAATTGGAGTTCTTCAAGTGGGGACCCTATGTGTATTCCATGCTAGGTGCACATGCGTTGCATATGCCTGAAACAGGAAGATTTTTCATTAGCAGTGTTTGTTGCTCCACATCTGCACCTCTGCCTCCTCATGCTCTGAAACAAGAGCATATGAGGCGGTGTGGACTAGACGTCTCTTCAATTCCTTTTGTACTATGACTCACCTTAGGAAAGAATCCAAAGAAGAGGGGAAGGAGGCAGGGCAGTCGAATACATATAGGGCCCACACATCTTGAAGAACTTGAGTTATATAAGGTATAAGGTAAGTAACCAGATTTTCTTCTCTGAATGATAGTCACTATGTGTATTCCACTTTAGGCAGCTCATAAGCAGTCTTTACTGAGGAGGAGAAGGTACTCTGCTATATCACATATTTCAGGATCGCTGTGCTGAAGGATGCATCTGCTGAAGATGCTTGTGTTAGGGTGTGCACAGAGTCTCATATTGCTGCTCTACAGATTTCCAGGAGGACATCCTGAAAAGATGCCACTGAGGACACCTGGGCGAGTGGGCTCTGACACTCTGTGGAGGAGCTATTGCAGCCAACTCCTAGCATAGCTGGATGCAACCTGAAGCCATTTAAGAAGTCTCAGTGAGAAGATACCCTTTCATATGTTTAGCAAAGGAGATGAATAGTCTAGGAGATTTCCTGAAGGGTTTTGTCATCTGCAAGTAGAACACTAAGGCTCGACAAACATCCAGAGAATTGAACTTCCTATCTTCTCTGGAAAGTATATGAACTGATTTAAGTAGAATTTGGAGGGAATCTCTGGAATTAATGTAAGGTGTTACCTCAAAGAGACCTTATCCTTATGGAACGCCCTGTAGGGAAGGTATATCGCCATAAGAGCCTCAACCTCACCAAACTCTTCTGGCAGACATAACTGCAGTCAGAAAGGCCACCTTTATAGACAGCTGAAGAAAGAAACAGGAGGCTAAAGGTTCAAATGGAGGATTCATGAATGTTGCAAATATGAACAAGACTGAGGTCCCAAGCTGAAGTATGTTTTAGCACCAGAGGAAAGCTTAAGGCCTTTTGAAAAAACTCACTGTCATAGAAAAAAGAATGAGGAGTACTTGTGGCACTTTAGAGACTAAAACTTATTTGAGCATAAGCTTTTGTGGGCTAAAACCCACTTCATCAGATGCATGCAGTGGAAAATACAGTAGGAAGATATATATACACACACAGAGGAAATGAAAAAATGGGTGTTGTCATACTAACTATAACGAGAGTAATCAGCTAAGGTGAGCTATTATCATAGGGTGGGTGAAGACCAAAAAGTTCTCCACCAGAGAAGGGAAGGCATTAATTGTCACCAAATGCATTTGCAGCAAGTTGAGGGACAGACCTGATATTTTTAAAAGAAAGAAGGTAGTCCAGAATGCGTGGTATCTCTGAGCCCTGAGGAGGTCCAGTAACTCCTTACTCAAAGTCATCCCGGTTAATGCTGTTTCGTTGTTACGTTGCTGATCAATTAGAGAACATGCTCATTTAAAGTTGTGCAATGCTCCCTTATAATGTTGTTTGGCAGAAAGAGCAGCCCGTTGGAGCTAAGCTGGTGGACTTTGAAGCAGGGTGGACCGGCAGGCCTGGAAAAAACTCTTATTTTGCAGCAGGACATTTTTACTGCCTTAGAACATGACCTCTCTAAATTCATCATTCATCCAAATACCGAGCTATTAGACAGAGGGATGCTGGATTCGGATGGGTGGTCTTGCCTCTGTCTTCAGTCAGCAGATTAGGAAACAGCTGGTTTTGTATGCATGGACTTGAAGCTATCTAAAGGATGATAGCAAATCAAAGCTACCTTGGACACCAGGGTGCTATTAGGATTATTGAAGCTGTGTCTTGCTTGATTTTCCTCAAGATTTGAGGGGAACGAGTGGGAGAGTGTACATTAGCATCTCCTATCAGTGTATTAGGAACTGTGTCCCTGAGTTGCTCCAGAATAGTAGTCCAGGCAGTTCTTGTTTTCTTCAGACACAAAGGGCATTTCCACTGTCAGATGTGCTGTACCACTGAGTTGTGAAGCATCCAGTCACGGTCTCTGTGGATGTTCCTGCTGAGGCTGTCCCCTAGGTTGTTCAGTACTCCCACAAGGCACACTGCTGAGACACAGATCATAGAATCATAGACTATTAGGCTTGGAAGGGACCTCAGGAGGTCATCTAGTCCAACCCCCTGTTCAAAGCAGGACCAATCCCCATATTTTTACTCCTGTTCCCCAAATGGCTCCCTCAAGGACTGAACTCACAACCCTGGGTTCAGCAGGCCAACGCTCAAACCACTGAGCTATCCCTCCCCCTGGTGTTAGTTGCACCAATTTCACAGCTTGATCACTTCCATGCAAAAAGGCATAGATTTCACTCCTCCCCGTTTGTTTATATAGTATACTATAATCAGTCTTCGTGGGCTAGAACCCACTTCATCAGATGGCACATCAGATCCTGTCTGAATATTCTCCCATGAGAGGGGGTGCCAGAAAGGAGACAGGGAGGGATGTTTTCTGGTACAGATGAACAGAAGTTTTATAAGATATCTGGTGGTGACAATTTCTGGGACCTTTTAATGCACCATGATATGATGCCATGCTGCGGAGAAATGGGCCAGGTGGCTACTGAATAAAGTATGCGTGCAGAAGGGCTGGTTTGTGACTGACTCTCAAGGGTCATCTCAAAAAGATTTCTTGGAAGAAGCTTGGGGCTGGTGAGAGAATGACAGACATTCTGTCTGCTGCACTGCACTCTGGCGCTTCATGGAAGGCTCACAGGCCCTTTTGTAGTAAAAGAGCTGATAAGTGGGATACTGCTTGTATAGTGGTGGTGTGGAGTATTTTCTGCAAGATACATATACCCAGGAAGCAGAGGGTTGCATGACGGTCCTCACAAATATGCAATGACTTATCCATTTTGTCACTGAACAGGTGGTGGCTCTCAAAGTGAGAACCTTCCAAAGCAGCTTGAACTTCCTTTGGAAACCCAGAGGACTGGAGCCATGAAACCTGTCTCATGACAACAGAAGTCTCCATGAAGTGAGAAGAGGTGTCTGTTGTATCGAGCGAAGCTTGAAGGAATGATCTGGCTGTCACCTGACCCTTATCGATCATGGCTTGGAAATGCGATTAAGCTCCTCGGGTAGGTAGTTTGTGAACTCAAAAAACTTCTTACAATTAATAAAATCATACTTAGACATCAAGGCTTGATAATTTGCAATGCAAAACTATAGGCTAACCAAGGTGAAACATTTTCATCTGAAGAGGTCTACTTGTTTGATGTTTTTGTTGTAGGCAGCAGACTTAGGTTGGTGTAGTCCGTTACATTCAGTGATGGCCTACACCACTACAGTGTTCTGGGTGGGGTGTGAAAGTAAGTTTTTCGTCGTCTTAGAAAGAACAAAGTAGTTCTCCATTCTTTTCAGCGCGGGGGTTGGGGGGGAAGTGACTGGGTTGTGCTAGACCTTTTTTGGCCAGCTCTAATATGGCCTCGTTGGGTGTAAGTGCCATTTTGCTAGGGCCTGCACTCTGAAGGATATCTTGCAGCTTACAAGTGGTATCCTGAATTTTTTCAAGGGGAATCTGGAGTGCATCTGCAATTCTCTTCTGGAGATCTTGGAACTGCTTAGTCATTAGATGGTGATGGCGAGGCAGGTGCAGCCACCTTATCAGGAGATGAAAACAAAAACACTGTTGGAGAGAGCAGGTCTGTTGGTTCAAGTTGCTCCTCCTCCACATAGTGCTCCTCAGTGGGTGGAGGTTCTTCCTTATGAGGGGACTCCTGTCTGATCCTCTGTACCCAGGAGGTCTTAGATGCGGATCTCAGCGTGAAGGACCATATGGGTAAGCAGGTGGTGCTATGGGGAAGGATACCATTGGTCCTGAGCTGGGTGGGGTCCTGTGGCATAGGGTGGGTGCTCAAGAGCCTCTGGAACCTCTGTTGGGGGTAATCCTGTATCTTGGTACTGTCGGTGGACCCACTGTCTCAGTCTCAAAGAACAGGAGTCCTCAGATTGCACTGGTGGAGCTGCTGTACTCATTATCTTGTAATGCCTCAGCGGATCATAAGTACCAGCAAATGGCCAACCATGTGGGAAACTCTCTGCTGATTACCGGCTCTGAGAGGACTGGTGACCCCAGGTCAGAATATTCAGCCAGGTCATCAAGCACAGTACATCCAGTCCTTGAGGAAGGGGAGCAGGAGGAGCTTCTACCTCTTGGCAGAGCCAATGATGCTAATTTAGATCAGGCAGTGAGAGCTGGTACTACTGAATCCTTCTTCTTGCTGTGGGATGGTACCAGCCATGTGGGCAGCTGCCTTCTTTCTCTCATCAATGCTGGAGTTGGTCCTGGCCCTTCAGCAGCTAGTAGTTTCAGAACACTCTTGGTTCGAGACAAGCCCATGCTTTCTGTGAGCTCCTGACACACCCACAGGAGGGTGCAGAGTCTCACCAGACTTGGAGGCCGCAGGGGAAGAAGTCCACTTCTTGGATCATGACTTGGGAGGGGATTTCTCTCGTTTTTTGAGAGAGTGCTCACACCTGCTCTACCTCCTACAGTCTGTAGTTCTTCCCTCTGATCTGGAGTCTGGGAGCACTGTGGCTGCATGGGCACAATAAGATACCTTTGGCCAAAGCACAGAGGGGTCTGATGACCCAATGCTGAACTGGGTCATCAGGGAAACTTCCACCAAGAATCTTCTGAATTGCAACACTCGATATTGCTGGGTTCAGAGAGGAAATGAATGACAGATGCTGCACTTGGAGGGGATAAGGCAAGAAAAAAAAGTATTGTGGAAGTCACTAAGCAGGAAGACCAAGGGGCAGGTACACAGGACTTGAAACTGGGGATCTCAGGCATACTAAGTACCCCAAATGAGGGGTAAAACTCCTACTAACACTATCCAGCTAAATACTAAAAACTAAATAACTAGAAAATGGTAAACTATTTACAAAAACTGGAATTTGAAGCAGGAACATTAGCAAAGCTGTAGACACTTGGAGAGGTTCAATCTCATACAAGGAGTGGTAAAAAGGAACTGGAGAGCTGGTCAGTCAGCACCACTCTTTATGCACTCAGTTCAGAGCACAAGGAGGCAGAGGGTTGCAGGTGTGGACCAATGAACACTGCTAATGAAAAATCTTCTGGTCTCAGGCACATGGTGTGCATACGCACCTCAAGTGGAATACACATAGGGACCATCATTCGGAGAACTCCAGAATTACCTTCTCCTCAAATCCTAATAGTGTTCCCTCTCCCCACTCAAACACTTTTCACAGCTTCCTATGCAAAACATAAATCTTTTTCTAGGTCAAACACATTTTGTTTGAAAAATGTCGAACTTCACTTTTGTCTTCTCCTACATCCAGTTCACAGTATCTCTTAACATCAGTGCAGGATCTTTCCCTCCAAATTACAGTTTCATCCAATGAAATTTAATGGCAACATTCTGAACTCTGTTATAGATTGCAATTAGCTTCCTTTTCTCTTATGCAAGGATTTTGTTAGTGGTTTTTGATTCAGGATCAAGACTACCTAACAAAAATAAAATTGGTAAATGGACAAAAGTATAAGTAGTACAAGATAAATGCTTCGTCACACTACTAGCAAAATGTACATTTTTCTGCAAAATATGTCCTTTAAAAAATAAGTACCGGTACATTATTTTATATCTGGAAGTATCCTTTATATGCAGAGTATCTGACTAAAGATATAAAAACCACAGAGACTCACCAAGAGTTCAGACGTTCCTAATTTGTCTAGTTCCAAAGACTGGATTCGAGAAATATGAACACCCATTTCCCTGTGTATTCCAGAACACTCTATACAGGTTAAAATGCCCAGGTTCGTTGACAGCCAAGTTGGATCTGTAGAAAAGGTTGAGAAATAAAATACGAAGCAAATATTAAAAAGAGTGAAAGTTATATTCTGTAAAAAACAATATTCCTCAATGAAAATGACTCTCCTCTTAGGGGGTTAATGAAAGCAACTTAATTATGAATATCTCATGCTTTTTTTCAAAATTCATCACCAAACTGAACCAAAAAGTTAATAAAATGCATTTTTCCATGAATCACATTAAGTCTGTATATTCTAAAAATCCACCACCTATCTACAAACATCTAGGCCAAAATTTTCAAAACCAGTTGCCTAAACACATGTTTAGGCACCTAAATATAGTGCCCATCCCCCAAATGTATCCATTTTGGCCTTAATTTTTAATGCTCAAAGTGTATTTTTTCATAAAGGATTCAATTAAGAAACATTTCACTATGGATGGAATGGACATCTATAGAGGTAACTTTTACACTGTAGGGCTGGCCCAGAAATAGTGCTCTGCACTGCCAAGTGGGCATCCCTAAGTTTAATACCCAAACAGTTCTCATATCATGTATGTTGAAAAATGAGCATGTTCAATGTGTGAAAGCAACTTAACAGCAACAACATGGGCAGATTAGACAAGAAAGACAAATGGTTCAAAATGAACCTGATTCAGTATTCCTTGAACAGATAATTACATGCCCATTATGTGAAGTCCTGAGTCAAGAGTTTAAAGCAAAAACTAAGAGGAGAGATGCTTGGGACTTCATTAAAAAACAACATGGCAAAGGTTAATAAAAAATGTTACCTCAGATTTCCAGAGATTTAAACTAAACTATTTATCATCTTTCAGTACTTAAAAAGCAGTATTTTTCTATGGTTCCAATATTCTACTTACATAGCTATCAATCTAAGCATTTCTAATGTACCCATCATTGTAGAATGTAGCTACCAGTATAATATTGGTATCTGCTACCTGCCAGAGACATTATTCTTAATCTTTCCCAGTCCCCCATTCTGAGGAACTTTCTTATGATATGTAAGCAGCAGCTATCAAGCAGTATAAACTTAGTAGCCCAACAATGATTTATAACTCTTAATTGTCCTCAAGCTCAGACAAGGGAAAATGACTGACCTGTAATTCTGCTGCTCTGAAGATATCATTCCAAAAGGATTCTTACACTGAGTCTTTGCTTCCTGGCACAAGACTGGAAAAACTACCAAAGCTCTGAAGATTTTTGGCACCGATGAGTAAAAGGAAAAAACACAAACCAGGACCCCTATTGACAGTTGTGTCAAGCGCTTAGTTTAATTGCAAATCAATAAGGGGATGTTGTGCATCGTCCTATTACCATTGTCCTTAGGGTCCAGAAATTTTAAGATCTTTGGCGATTCCACGCGTCTCATGCTATGAAGCTGAGATCCAAGAATAAGACTCCTGGAGGATTACATCTTCCTTAATCACTGCCTAAGCATGACTCACATCCAAGCAGCTTACAAAAACAGTGATGCCAAGCAATTTCCATTTCATTGCGATAAGGATCTGGAGAGAGTGCAACATCATCAGCAGTTCAAATCCCACAATGGGGCTTGAATCGCTGAAACTGAGTGCAGACAACACGCAACAGTAATGAATGAGACTCAGAACACTTGCTCTTTTAAACTAGGGTTGAAGGCTGATTTAAATATTGCTTAGAAAGTTAATCTGCACTCTAAATTTTTTTTAAAAAATGAGTTATTTTGCTTGAAATAAGACATTTGGTGACATTCATGTAAATTAAGATACCTGGTGATCCACAATCACAACAGACTTCATTTCCGGGTAATCTCTGTATATCATCAATAATGGCTTTTGTTAGATCCTCTAAACTGTTTTCCCCTGTGCTCTGCTCTCCGCGGAATGCCATGTTTAATGCTTCTTCTTTACTGTTAGTCAATACTGATATCCATCTAGTATAAAATGAAGGGTTTTTATGAAGATTGTTTTGCAAATACAACTTTACCTATAAACTACAGCAAGTTTGCAGGTGAAAGAACAGGGTAGATGTGGAGTGGAGGGAGTATACTAGGGAAGAGACTGAAAAAAGAATGGGGGAAGGGCAGAAGTAAAACAAAAATGAGAGAAGGGGGAAAGATTTTTAAAATTCTCATCAAAAAGTGTTTGAATTAACGTACTGGAAAAATGTGTGCCATCATATGTAATTCCTGGTTTCTGCAAGTGTATCAGAGCCTGGGAGTGGATAGAGACTAAGGGCCAGATTTGGAATGCAGGTACCTAGGCACTTTTGAAAATATCACTAGGCACTTATCTGCATCTTTAGACACCTAAATTATTTTAAAAATCTGGCCCTGAGTTTTTTTTTAATAATAGCCCATATACAAGGCCTGTGAAGGCCAAATAGATTGGACAGGTCAGGAGTAAAAATGGGACAGGATTTTAGAAAAGAGAAGAAAGATAAGAATAGAGAGTAATGGAGTAACAGTAGTGGCCAACATTAAGATTGTAACTGGTAAAATGTGATCTTACAGATATCAACCTGCAACTTAGTCAAGTTAAAACAAATCAACAGATCGTTAAAAGTTGTTTCAGGTATTATACCTTGCCTGAGTCTACCCACTGATTTTTAAAGGTCATACAACAACATTTCCCTATTTTTAAAAGTGTATTTCTCTCACTTGCTGTTGTGTGAAAGACCCAAACTAATAGGAGACACTGACTGACAGCTTTTACAAGGGAATTAGAAAAAATGGCTACACACTAAGTGCTGTCTAATATATCAAATGAGCAAGCTGAAAAAAATCAAAATAAGAACAAAATCCAGGTTTTTTTTCCTCCATTCCCTTTCAGCTACAGTAATTGTTTGTTACTTGGAGCTAAAGCAGATAAAATAGTACACGTCTGCCTAAAAATGCTCTAGCCCCTCTTAACCAATTTCCTGCTTAGATGTTTCAACCTTCTATACTGAATGTGTGATTTTTTTTTTCTTCAGTGTGCTGTAATGTCTAGGTTCAACTGAATCAACTGATGATGAAACTTTAGACTTAATTTCATAGTCTCTAGATTGCAAATACTAACATGTGTAGGTAACTTTAGAGACATAAGTAGTTTAATGGGGAACTCATATGAACAATGTTACATCATAAATGTTTGCAGAATCAGGGCCTGAATTTGTATTTGCACTCACATATCCACTTTTTTATTTTGTGATTAATGTGCAACAGATGAATCTGGGAACCAATTGTCTTTCCAAAGAACTTGCAAAGGAATGTTAGTAAAAGCAAGCTTAACATGTCCCCTTTCCTCCCTGTGGGAAATGTAAGCATTTCTGTGTACGGAAAACAATACATGTGCTACACATCATCTGACTTTGTAAAGTAAAACATATAAACACACACTAGGTGGCAGTCATTTGCAATTTTGCTGATGAAGACCAGTTTGAGAAAGAAAAAGGAAGTATTCTTGGTTTCTGATATTAGCATAATCCAGATAAATTTAGGTAATGTACAAGCTGAAATATTTGTTCATTTAAAAATTGGCAACTGGCTTAAAGAACTTGTCAGCAACTACAGTCATTATAGTTCCAATTTAATTGCAATTAGGATAAATAGATTAACATCCAACCTCAAATATACAATAACAATTTAAAAAAGCAATTTTCAATCACTATTAGAAGTAACAAAAATTAGAAGAAAAATTGGATGCATGAGCTGACCATAAGTTTGATCTAGTGTTTCAAGCATTCTTTTATTTACTACAGTTACATACAGTAATAGCAATTCTCTTTTTATTCCTCTTAGCCAAGGAAATGAAAAATTTCATATAGCTGCATATCACCTGATGCAATCTCTGAAAAATTCAGAGCACAAAGCGTCATGCTGTGTGCTGTAGCTAAAGACTATCAGCAGGGCCAATTTAACACAAACATTCATGCCATTTATATAACAGAACTGATCATTAGCACTCCAAATGGCAGAAATATAATATATACTCTATTCACTGAAGAACTCCCTCCCCCAAAACCTCAAAACAGTAAAATGGCATTTTAATGACATTACCAGGTGTCCTATGGGTCTCTATTTTAATCATAGCTTTGTTGTTTTGTACAGTTTCTGTCTGAGGTACACAGAATGCTTCTGCTTCACTGTATGAAGCCGCTGGATTCAATGTAATATGCAAAGATGATCAGATATAAATTTGTAGTGTTAATGAGAACTGGTTGCACAGTTGTCCAATCTTATTATAGACCAGGGTTCTGCAATCTCTACCACAATTAAGTAGTTGTCCAACTTTCCATGTTGTTTCTTTTTCTCAGGTGTCTAGATATTGGACAGCCTTCTGTTTTCTCCGAGGACTCCCTTATTGCCCACAGGTTTCTGTCATTGGTCTGTGTGCTGAGCCAAGTAGCCTGCTAGGCTAGACTGAGAACTTGCTAATGAGGTTCTAGTTTGCTATCCTTTGATTCCTAATCCCTTTAGGATCCCTTGACAAGATGACTGGGCTAATTCAGGGAGAACGGGAGTTCATAAAAACAGCTTCTAAGCACCTAGAGGAGCTAGCAAACAGGGAAGTTTTGCAAGGGAGTTGAGAGAGGGACTGTGGGACCCAGATACACCTAATAAAAATCCTTTAAACTTAGTACAATAACCACCCTCCACACACACACAATAAAATAAAATAAACAAAAAATAAATAAATCCTGAAAGACTAAAAATAATACAGGCAGAAGTCCAGCAGTATAGTGAATGGCTATCTTAATTTTTGTACTGGATGCAGCATGTAGGACTGCATACGTGTACATTCAGTGCAGGCCTTCAGAGACAGACTATGGGCTCTTGAGACCAGAGTGGCTGAACTGCAAATGCTAAGGGAGAGAGAGAGGTACCTACAGAAGATTTTCAGGGACACAGCAGAGTGGTTCTACCCACAACCTGATAGCCTTTCTGCTGTTAAGGAGGATGAAAGTCTCAAGGAAGGAGAACGTCAAGCTAGAGCAGAGGAAAATATTCCCATAACTGGGACCCCTACTTCCAGATAATGTCCTGGTATCCTCTCGCACTGAGGATACCTCTCTGGGTGAGAGGACTCTAGTTATTGGGAAGAGACAAGTAATAGTAATGTAGGTTTTAATTATTAAAAATACAGACAGTTGGGCTTCTGATGATTAGGAGACTGGCTCAGTGAATTGTCTGCCGGATGCGAAGGTTGTGGACCTCTTGAGACATCTAGATAGACTTATGTGCCACGTTGGGGAGAAGTTGGTGCTCATGGAACATGCACGAAAAAAGGACATAGGGAAAGGTAGGAGAGAGGTCCTGGAGGCCAAATTTAGATTAAAATCCAGGATCTCCATGGTAGCATTCTCTGAAATGCTTCCAGTTCCACATGCAGGTCCAGAAAAACAGACAGAATTAAAGAGTCTTAATGCATGGATGAGATGATGGTATTGGGAGGAGCAATTTAGGTTTATTATGAACTAGAGAACCTTTTGGGAAAGGAGGATCTTATATAGGAAGGATGGGCTCTGCTTAAACCAAAATGGAACCAGATTGCTGACATGAAAAATTAAAAAGCTATTACAGGAGTTTTTAAACTAAAGGCTGGGGGAAAGCATATGGTTTGGACAGAGATGCACACAGTTTCTTTAGGGGAAAATTTGTTATAGGGATACTCTATATCCTCATAAAGATGAGAGAATATAAGTTGAGAAAGTACAGATAAGAACTGAAGAGAAACTCTGAAATGAAAAAAAGAGTCCCACTCAATTACATCATATGTAGCCAGACAAAGAAATATTAACAAATTTTATAGGTGCTTGTATACCAATGCAAGAAGTTTAAATACTAAGATGGGTGAACTTGACTGCTTGGTGTGCCTGGTGTTAAGTGAGGCTATTGATATAATAGGCATTAAAGAAAGTTGGTGGAAAGTTGATAATGGGACATAGTAATAATAGGGTACAAAATATATAGGAATGCCAAGAGTAGGTTGCGCTGTTGGGGGAGTGAAGGAAAAGAAGAATAGAATCAAATATAGTAAAAATCTTGAATGAATCAAATTGAATTATAGAATCTCTATGGATAAAAATTTCATGCTTGAATAATAATAAATAACAATAATAAAGCAGTAGGAATATACTGTCAACCACCTGACCAGGATGGTGATAGTGACTGTGAAATGGTCAGAGAGATTAGAGAGGCTACAAAAATAGAAAATTCGGTAATAATGGGGGATTTCAACTACTCCCATATTGACTGTCACCTCTGGACCAGATGCAGAGATATAATTTCTAGACAGCGTCAATAACTACTTCTTGGAGCAGATATTCCTGGAATACACAAGAGGAGAGGCCATTCTTGATTTAATCCTAAGTGAAGCACAGGATCTGATCCAAGAGGTGCATATAGCCAAAGAAGTTACTCACCTTGTGCAGTAGCGATGGTTCTTTGAGATGTATCCCCCAGTGAGTGCTCCACTGCGTGGGTGCTTCACTGTATGGGTCCCTGCGCTACTGATCAGAGAACTTCAATAGCAGTGTCCACGAGCACCCCCACCCCCACTGTCTCTCTTTGTTCCTTGCCATGAGGCTAGTCAGTGTGCGCAGGCTAACCCCCCTCAGTTCTCTCTCTACCGCAGAGTCATTGACAAGAACTCCAAAGTAGATGGGAGGAGGGTGGGTTGTCCTATCCCTGCCCTGGAGCAGTAGCATGGACATTTCTTGTTCAGGTAAGTGGCGAACAAGTCTGTGTCAGCATCCCCCACTGCCTGAACAGACTGTGAAGCACTACTGGGTAGAGTTACTGTTCATGGTTGTGTGGCAATTTACAATTGAGACTGTCCGCCATCAAGTTTTGTGTACTGGGAGATAGGCCGCTGACAGCATGGGAGATACACCAGTTCCGCAGTGTAATCACTTCTGCACAGAGGGAGGGAGACTGGGCTCCATCTTGCCAATTTATGTAGAATATACAGGCAATGTTGTCTGTTAGGACTTTCACGTGTGACCCTATGATCAGTGGGAGGCAATAGGTGCAGGCATCCTGACCACCCTTAGCTTGAGGAGGTTGATGTGGAGGGTATTTCCAAGGAAGGTCACTTCCCTTGTGTTGCGAGCCTGTTCAGATGTGCGTCCCACCCTACGAGGGACGCGTTGGTGGTGAGAAGCAACAAGGGAGGATTCTTCTTCCCTTTGCTAATGTTAGCTGGGTCTTTCTACCAGTCTAAGGAGGATTTTACCCTGTTGGGCAGTGCCACAAGAGTTGTAGGCAGTCTGGCTGATATTTATGGACTGTTTTGGACAGCCTCTGTGAGTGTAGCCAGAAAGAGCAATCTGTGCTGAGGTAGGAGGGCCCTGGTCAAGGTCGGTCTATAAACTCCAGGTGCTGTACTGGAGTGAGAGTTGATTTCTGGGTGTTGATCTGTAGCGCAGCTCTGTAAGCAAGTGCATTGTGGATTTGGTGACTCTGAGTCTCTTGGAGAGACCAGGCTCTGAGGAGGCAATCATCCAGGTAAGGGTAAATCATGATTCCTTGGCAACATAAGCAGGTGGCCACTACTGACAGAATCTTGGAAAATACTCTTGGGGCCAAAGATAACATGGGAGTACCCTGTGATGATAGTGATCTCGTCCCAGGGTGAATCTGAGAAATTGCCTGTGAGTCGGTAACATTGAGATGTGAAAATATGCATCCTGGAGGTTGAGGGCTGAAAATCAGTCTCCCTGTTCCAATGCTGGAATGATCATTGCTAGTGACCATCTTGAATTTCAGAGTTTTGACAAACTTGTTGAGAGCACTGAGGTCTAATATGGGTCTCCAGCCCCCTTCCTCTTAGGTATTAGAAAATACCGAGAGTAGAACCTTTGCCTTGTAAGATGCTGAGGTACTGGTTCTATGGCTCCTAACTAGAGGAGACTATCTACCTCTTGTTGTAATAAACTCTTGTGAGAAGGGTCCCTGAAGAGGGACAGGGAAGGCTGTTGTGGAGGGGGCAGGGAGACAAAACAGACAGAGTACCCACATTAAACAATCTCTAGGACCCATAAGTCCGATGTCATATGCTCGCAGGTGCTGCAGAATGCTGCCAGATGGTGGCCAAAAGGATGGATAGTGATGGTAGCTTGTAGCAGTTGTGAAGAGTGGACTATCAGAACCTCAACCAACATGTCAAAATTGGTGTTTAGATGTGGAAGACTGGGATGAGGAACATTGCTGATCTGACGGTTTACATCTGGAGAATTTAGTTTTCTTTCTCTGTGGCTCGTAGTATTGTTGAGCTGGGCACCGGGAAGTTTATGGCTTATGCTGGAGCTGTGGACTAAATTTTCTCTTTTGTCCAGGTGTGTAAATGCCCAGCATATGATGGTGGCCAAAGATTCCTTCAGTGTGTGAAGGGCGGCATTGGTTTTCTCCACGAAGAGCTTAGTGTGTCCTCAAAGTGAAGATCTTCAATGGTTGCCTGCACCTCCTTTGGGAAATCCGACAGGTGGAGCCAAGAGTCACATCGCATCACCACCACCATGGAGATGGATCTGGCTGCAGTATCAGCAGTGTTTAGGGCAGACTGTAGCATTGTCTTCTTGGATGATGCCCTTAAATTGTTTGTGATGTGACTCAGGCAGCTGCTGAAAAAAATTGTTCAATTTTGAATAATTCATGAAATCGTATTTTACTGTAAGCGCTTGGTAGTTGGCAATTTGAAACTGAAGCATGGCCAAGGAGTATGCCCTCCTGCTTCCAGTCCCTATTGTAGGGACTTCCTATGGTGTTGACGGCCATGAGAATTGATGGAGTTGGGTGGAGAGTGGGAGAAAAGGAAGTCTGTTTCTGTAGGCCAGGAGGTACTACCTTTTGTCTGCTTGCTCGCAAGTTGGTGTGACCAATGCTGAGGTCTGCCATATGGTTCTTGTGGGTCAAGAAACGCCTCATTGATAGAGAGGGCTATTATTGAGGATGAAGTGGAGGATGTCCAGGAACTTGTGGTGTGTGTCCTTGACCTCCTCCAGAGGTATCTGGAGAGAGTCAGCCACTGTCTTTGTAAGGTCCTGGAAGAGGCGAAAATCATCTGCCAGGGATGGTGGGGGAGGCATGACAGCCTCATCTGGGGAGGAGAAGAATATAGTTTTTTGGGGTCACCTTCCCCTTGACATCACCCTCGCACTCCTCCAAGATTCCTTCTGAGGGATCCGAAGCTCTGGAAATCGCAGCAGAGGAAGGGTGCTTTGGGGGCTTCTGGGTGGGACTAGAAGCCTGAGAGGCATGGGGGCAGTATGCAGCCCAGGGATCCCTGTATGGCCACTGGGGTGGCAGTGGCATGGAGCCTGGTGGTGGTGCCCATGGATGGCCGTACCAGGACAGTGACAGTGGGGACATGTAAGGATATGCCTGGAGGACCCGCTGGTATCAGGCAGCGTAGGGGGCTTGAGATGAGTACTGAGATATTCCCTTCTCTGGTCTGCTATCCAAGTCCACACTGGAGAGCAAGGGAGCATGGCAGGGCAGCAGGAAAAACTCCCATGTCAAGTGGAGACTCAGTGCGGAGGTCCAGTGCCAAGGAGAGACTCTGGTACATCCGCTAAATGGAGGTCCCTCGAGTGCTGGAATTCGTAGTGCCAACTGGCTTAGTGCTACTAACGGTGATGGGGGAAAAGACAGTCCCTGGACTGGTTGTTCAGGTACACGAAGAGGTGCCTTGGAGTGTTTATTCCTGTCCTCCTCCTGAAGTGCTGTTGACTTGGTGCCCACATCCATTGGGTCTGTGGACGCATCAATGGTACCTGCTGCCATAGTCTTCCTTGAGCTGTTGGTACTGGGTTTGGCCTGTCTCGGTGCCAATGGTACTGAGGATACTGAGTATGTCAGGGATCGTTTGCAGCTATCTCATGGATTACTGTAGGGACTTCCCACTCTCTTTTTCAACTTATAAGAGGGGTCGGTGGCTGATTTCTTCCCCCCATGGCACTTTAGTGTTGAGGGCTGTGGAGAAGACTCATATCTTGGTGTGGGTCCAGAGAAGGTCTCAGAGCCGCCTCCATGAATATAATCTTTTGCCTTAGCTCTCTGTCCTTGTGAGACCAATATCTAAGCTACTGGCAGAAAGTCCACTTTTGAATGTGTCCTTTCCCGAGGCAATGAATGCACCATGAGTGTGTATGCGATGAGAATAGCCTCACTGCAGGAGAGGCACTCCTTGAAGCCCGGAGAACCGGTCATGACCCATTTGGGGGGAAGGGTCCCCAACAAGAAGGGTGGGAAGAAAGAAAGTAAATACTATCTATACACACACACCTATATGTATCTACGTATAAGTATAGATATATTTTAGAATATAGATATATTTTAGAATTTTTTTAGCAAAAAAATAAAACACTCGATTACTACTAAAAATAGGCTGTAGGCTACAAAGAAAGCATGAGGTAATAGTCGCTAACAGACTGTTAATAGCTCCGTCTCTAGCTAGGTGCAGTAGAGAAGGAACTGACACAGGTTAGCCTGCGTGCATTGACTAGCCTCATGGCAGGGCATGAATTTCTCTGATCAGCTGTGCAGGAATGCAAGTACACCTACAATGGAGCTCTCACACAGTGGAGCACCCACAGGGACACTACTTGAAGAAGAACCACTTGGTAATAGCAACTGTAACATAATTAAATATAACATCCTTGGGAGGAGGGGAATACCAAAGGAACCCACCACAGTAGCATTTAACTTCAAAAAGGGGAACCACACAAAAATGAGGAAGCTAGTTAAATGGAAATTAAAAAGGAAGAGTAACAAGAGTGAAACGCCTGTAAACTGCAGGGAGACTAATTAAAAACACCATAGTAGAGGCTCAAACTAATGTTATTCTCCCAGCATTCTCATTCCACCCTCCGCAAAATGGCAAGAGGACCAAAAAACAAAAAAAAATGCCACCATGACTAAACACCAGATTAAAAGAAACAGTTAGAGGCAAAAAGGCAACTTTTAAAAATTGGAAGTCAAATCCTACTGAAGAATAGAGAAAGGAGCAAAAACTCTAGTAAATCAAGTGTAAAAATATAATTAGGTAAACCAAAAAATAAATTTGAAGAGCAACTAGTAAAAGACACAAAAACTAACAGCAAAAACTAACAGGAAGCCTACTATACAATCAGTGGGGCCACTGGATGATCGAGGTGCCAAAGGAGCACTCAAGGAGAACAATGCCATTGCAGAGAAGCTAGATGAATTCTTTGCCTTGGTTTTCGCTGCATAGGTTGTAAGGGAGATTCCAAGGTTCCCACATTGGAACCATTCCTTTTAGGTGACAAATCTGAGGAACTGTCCCAGATTGAGATGTCAGTAGAGGAGGTTTTGAAATAAATTGGTAAATTAAATGGTTACCCTGAACAGATATTCACCCAAGAGTTCTGAAGTTAACTCAAATACGAAATTGTGAAACTATTAACTGGTATCACTTAAATCAGCCTCTCTACCAGATGACAGGATGATAGCTAATTGTAATGTTAATTTTTAAAAAGGCTCCAGAGGCAATACTGGCAATTACAGGCCAGTAAGCCAAACTTCAGTACCAGGCAAACTGGTTGAAATAGTAAAGAACAGAATTATGAGACGCACTCATGGAGAATACTCAACACAGTTTTGTAAAGTGAAATCATGCGTGTCAGAATTCTCTCATGGTGTCAGCAAACATGTGGACAAGGGTGATCCAGTGGATATAGTGTCTTGGACTTTCAGAAAGCCTTTAACAAGGTCACTCACCAAAGGTTCTTAAGAGAAGTAAGGAGTGATGGGATAAGAGGGAAGGTCCTCTCATGAGTCAGTAACAGGTTTAAAGATAAAGTAGGAATAAATGGCCAGTTTTCACGATGGAGAGAGCTGAATAGCAGGGTCCCCCGGTGCTGTTCAACATATTCCTAAATGACCTGAAGAAAAGGGGTGAACAGTGAGGTGGCAAAATTTGCAAACAATACAAAATTACTCAAGATTGCAGTCAGGTTTGAACTTAACTAAGAGTTACAAAAGGATCTCACAAAACTTGGTGCCCGGGGAACAAAATGGCAAATGAAATTCAGTTGATTAGTGCAAAGTAATGGACATTGGAAAACAATCTCAACAATATATATAAAATGATGGTGTCTAAATTAGCTGTTACCACTGAAGAAAGATCTTCATGTTATCAAGGATGGTTCTCTGAAAACATCTGCTCAATGTGCAGTGGCAGTCAAAAAAGCTAACAGAATGTTAGGAACCATTAGGAAAGGGTTTCATAATAAGACAGAAAATATCATAATGCCACTATATAAATCCATGGTATATCCACACCTTGAACACTGCCTGCAGATCTGGTTGCCCCATCACAAAAAAGATACATTAGACTTGGAAACAGCTGTGTCACCGATCAAATCCGCAAAATTACACAGATGTATGTAATGCTATTTGGGTCACTCATAAGTACTTGCCCAAGGCACACAGCACTTGAATAAGCAGAACTGTAGGAATTTGTTTAGTTTAGAGTGGTTTTTATTCCCAAAACAAGCAATGTGTCATTAGTTTTCATCAACTTACTACCTCTAAATCCAGTAAACTTCTCAAGTCTATTTGTAGGTCTAATAAGTTCCACTTAACAACAATATTAAAAAAAATACTCCAGAAAAAATTCATTCTCTCAGCTACTGAAGTTGAACCGTATTCTTTTATTCTGATAAAACGTATTGAAGCTTACAGGAAATAAAATCATTGTGGGATCTCAAACTAGTCTGACAAAATCATGAGAGGGGAAAATATCTGCAGTAACAAAATAACTACTTTAACGACTGGGTCTCAAAATGCAAAGACTAAAAGAATTAAATATATTATAGCTTTATCTTTCAAATAAACAATATAGGAAAAGCAAATTTATGGCAAATATTTCAAGAGCAATTGTGCATCAAGGACATTGCTGACTAAATATTTTAAATGGCATTATTTTCTTCTCACCCAACAAATCAAGAGAAAAGAGGTAAGTTGCAAAGTCAGCTGTAAACATGACAGAACAGTCATCTTTCACAATCTGTAGGACTGTGCAACGTGCGGCTTCTTCCCTGCTCACTCCCTGTCTGTGAATGTGCCTCTAAACCACTGTTTCCCTATGTCACCTACTTCTCCACCTGCCAATTAGCTGTAAAGGCTTCTCAAATACAAGACAGCAAGAATACAACAAGCAATCTGGTGTTAAACTATAATACAGATGAGCAGGTGAGGAACAGTGAAGCTGAGAGGAGGGAGGCAGGCGGGTACCAGACCTCAGTCTGAGCATTCCACCACCAGCTTTCTTATTGGAATTGTCAGGAGGCAGTGGAGTGCAATGTTCTACAGCAGTGCAGGAGTATGCATACCCCTGGGGGTACACACAGATCTTCCAGAGGGTACATCAACTCATCTAGATATTTGCCTAGTTTTATAACATGTGACATAAAAAACACTAGCAAAGTTAGTACAAACTACATATCATACAGACAGTGACCTGTTTATATTTCTCTATATTCTATACAGTGAAATGTAAGTTCAATATTTATATTCCAACTGATTTATTTTATAATTATATAGTAAAAATGAGAAACTAAGACTTTTTCAGTAACAGTGTGCTGTGACACTTTTGTATTTTTATGTCTGACTTTGTAATCAAGTAGTTTTTAAGTGAGGTGAAACTTGGGGTATGCAAGACAAATCAGACTCCTGAAAGAGGTACAGTAATCTGGAAAGGTTTGAGAGCCACTGTTCTACACAACCACACTGCTATCAAAGCCCTATTGCTATCAAATGCAATACGCAAAAGACAAACAGAGGAATGTGAATAAGAGAACACTAGAAAGTAAGGGAGAGTTCTGCATTGGCAAGTAGATGAGTAAGTCTACTGAAATAATCTATGGGGGCAAGTAATTGCATTAATAAAGTAACTAATGTAAATGACTAGATTCCAAGACTCAAAGAGAAGGTACTTTGTGTCTCCCATTTCCAGTACCATACTCTACATCTAAAGTGGCAGATATAGGTTTTTTTCTGCAGTGAAAATGATGAGATAGGGTATAGATAATTATTGTACTGTTTTCTTCTGCCCCCCCTTCCCACCCATGGAGTTTGTAGGCTTCAAACCTTTTGTAACCCTTACCACTCTTCACTTTGATGAATGGCAGTTTTCACTTATGACTTTCAGTGTAGCAAAAAATCCAAGGAACAAAGGCATGCAGTGTTTTTCCACTAAGTGAACAAAAGTAGTTTTGCCAGTGACACGTTTTGCATATTTCTAGATACAAATTTAAAAATATCTTGATGACAGTGTAAACATTCTTACGCTATATACTCTTGCTCATCCTCCGCCTGAAAGTGGTATGTTCTGTTATCTGAAATACAAATAAACAAAAAATCTTTCTAATGTTGAACACAACTGACAGATTTGAAATTAATTTAAAGATGCCAAAACAGCATCTGTTACCAAAATATATTCAGCTAGTAAGGACATGTCCTAACATAAGTCAGTAAACCTATGACATCTCTATTTTCAGTTACTAAACTTTTTAATAAAGTAACAGAACTTTTTAAAGAAACAGAATTGTTGACAGTATAAGTCATTTGTATCAAATGAGAGTCTGGTGACAGATATAGTTAATGGAATACAGAAAAGTTGAGGCAGTACAATTTTTGAGTTACATTAAATTCACTTTTTTTTTTTGTATAGCCAGCATACTTTGTTCAATTTTATGCCACATCTTAGTCAATTTGTTGAAAACAGACACCTCAGTTTTTATAGAATCCATAGGAAAAACACTATATGGGACATATTCTGCCTTGTAAAATCCCCTTTGAAGTAAAAGGAGTTGCATAAGACAAAATTAGGGCAAAATTAGCCCCAAATAGGTACATTTTGTTTGAAAAAAATAAAATCAATACAAAGAAAATATTATTGTTTTTATCACAATCAAAATTAATTTCTATGACTAAGGCTAGGATTTAGTCATGGGTATTTTTAGTAAAAGTCACAGACAGGTCATGGGCAAAAAACAAAAATTCAGGCCCCGGGTCTGTCCGTGACTTACACTATAAATACCCCGACTAAATCTTGGGGCAGCTGCTGCTGCGGGGGGCGCACCCCAGGGGACTTCTGCTGTATGGTGCATGCCCAAGGGGGCTCTGCTTTGTGGGGGGCAGGTGCACAGCTGCTTCAGCCGCCCTGGGGACCGCTACTTTGGCCGTTGTGGCTGGCTGCTGAGCCACTCCACCAGCATCTGGTGTGGCTGTCCTCGGGTCACCTGAGCAGCTGGCCCCAGAGCCAGCTGCTTTGGTAGCCCTGGGGTCAGCCACACTGGCTGCGGTAGAAGTCAAGGAGGTCGCAGAAAGTCAGGGAATCTGACTTCCATGACAAACACAGATCCCTATCTATGACACAATGCAAGATAGACAGGTACAGGTATTACTGAATGGTTAAACGCTATCTTTTATGAAGGAGATGAAACTGAAGTTCCACACACAGTATAGGTGGTATTTTGAACAAAGACTGACAGATTGTTAAAACTGCAGAATAATTACCTGACAATCTAAGCAAGCACGTTCACGCATAGTTGCTACTTTCATAACAGTTAATTTTGTGCACAGTGCATCTTATGGTTTGCAACGGATACACAGTACAGATATTTAGAAAAAACTTTCCATAGGAAGATGTATATAGTCATGGTCCTTGAGTCAAAATCATAGTTGGAGCCAAATATCCACAAAACTTTGTAGAAGTTTGGATTAGGAGCTTAATTTTGCACTTTAGACTTATTTCTAGTTAAAATAGAACCTTGTAATTATTTTGCTATACAATAACATTCTGTAAAATCCCAGCCAATGGACTAGTTGATAATGAAATGGTGTAAATATTTATTCACTTAAAATGTCACATACGTGATATCAAATCAAAAGACTTCTTATCTTCTGCATTTGGCTTCACCTGGCAGGTTAGTAAATTCAGTTTGGCAGGTTGCCTGTTGGACTAAAGAAAAAAAAATTACTTATAGCAGTCTTGATTTAGGGTCCTTTTCCTACTGAAAGGTATTTTTTCCATTCCTTTTATTTATGGTTATAATCACATTTTTATCAGTATGGATGGAGTAGTACAAGAATAACATAAGCCCCTTTTTAGCAATTCATTTTTTTTTGGTAATTTCAGAAGTGTCTGAAGAAATGAAGATTTTTTTTTTTAAAGTCCCAATATTTAATTTTCCTGTTGTGTTTAATAACACAAAGATCCAATTGTTATAATTAAGCATTTTTGTGTTACATAATGAATACATATATGAATGCTTACATTTTCCTTGCATTTTATTTCATTATTTCATACAGGTAATTGAAAATAGCTAAAAAGTAACAAAACTATCGTGATAAATATATACATACAGTACATAAATACACACATTTCCCTTCTTGGTGTCATTTCTTCAACCAACTGGTAAAGCAGAAGTGAAACCAAATTAACTATACAGGCTGGCTCTGTTTTTCCAACCAGTTTTGGTGGTTGAGCTGAATGTAGATCCTGTGTAAATCCAGAAGGGATTATTGCTGACCACTGTTTTAGTAAACATGTGTTCGTAATGTGCTTTGTTAAATATTTTTCTATACTTTCACTTACCTGATTGTGTCTCTGGTTCAGTAAGGTACTTAAGCATATGCCTAGCTTTAATGTATCCATTGACCTCAACTGACTACTCACGTGATCAAAGTAAGTTTAAGTACCTTCCTGAACGGGCTAATATGAGCACACAGGAAGCACAATACATCTTTTCATTGATCTATATTGAAAATCTTCTGTATCCAAATCCTCAAGATCTAGCCTCTCTGTCAGCTTTCAAAATACTTCTCAGGGGAAGTGCAGTAAGTTTAAATAAATTTTGTTTGAGTGAATTACCACCAAAAAGGTTTTGGTTGTCCCCCGTAGTCCTAAATATTGTAAATAAAATAATGACCAGAAGAGCTGCTACCAGGCTTATGGTAATTAAAAAGTGGTAGTAAATGTGAATGCTCAAGAGAATAAGGCTTCAAATCAAATGCAAGAACAAGTTGGGGACCTTCAAGAAGCATATTACATGGGTCTCAAAATATCCACAGTTAACATCTCTTTCATTCCCCATAGAGCATGCAAGCAAAACTAAACCAAAAAGATTGATTAGATTAAGAATGATTTCTCCATTTCCCAGTCCGCAAACTACAATAGAATTTTGCTAATCCACACATTGTATAATAACCATTTCTCAGAAAAATGTAGCAGATGCTTAGTGAAGTTTATTAAGATTTTGCTACAAAATATACTACATTATACTTGTATAACTGGGCAATCTTGGTTTTGCTGATGACATCCTCCTGCGTTCAACATATTGCTTAATGGAAGAAGAGATGCAGATTTTGGCACACACTGCAAAACAAGTTTATCAACAAGAGGAAGACAAAATATTTGGCCATCAACATCCCGAGAGCAACCATCAGAGCAAAATGTGACACTCGAAGAAGTCAGTCATTTTACATATCTAGTGAGTGAGATGTGCAATGATGGTGACACCATGCTAGATATAAAGCAATGAATATCAAAAGCAGCAAACAACTTCCACAAATTTGAAAAGATTTAGAAAAAGTAGCACAACTGGCACTGATATAAAAATACAATTTTTTTTTTTTTTTACCACCACCCAGTCTGTCCTCCTTTACAGAGCAGAGTTGTAGAAATCTGCAGTAGAAATTGATAAGAAGATCAACTCATTCCAAAGTGAATGCCTGCGGAAGTTCAGAGTCCATTGGAAAGAGTTTCTTGCAACATCAGAAACCAAGCAGAGTAAATAAACCTAAAGCACCAAACATGGTAAGAAAATGACAATGAACTTATTTAGGATACACTTTAAGGATGCCACCAACATGACTTCCACATCAAATGATATTATGAACACCACCTGGGAAGAGAAAGAGAGGGCAACCAAGAGAAATGTTATACGAAACAATAGAAAAAGAAGCCAAATCCATAAACATGACACTCAAGAGGCCTGAACAGACCAGCACATCCCCTGTGGGGCAGGTTTTTTTTGGGGTGAGCACTGTCTCCTCTACTCCGACCTCTGAGCAGGTCTCATGCACTGAGCCTGGTGCTGCCACATGTTGCTGTGATATGGCGGCAGATGAGTGGTGCGAAGGAGGCATCGTCATCACTGGCATGTCCCACGTACTCCAATAACGCCACTGGCCGTGCTGCCAAGGCAGCGCCGTAGATGTTGGCGTGGCCTCAGGTGGCCAATCATGCTGGTGGGGCCTTGGCGAGGGGCTGAACTGCCCTTCCATTCCAGAGAAATAGTCTTCCGGTGACCAAGGTGGGGCTATTGCTGCCTGTGTCTGCCTGCTGACCGTCACCATCGGAGACCAGTGTTTGGAGTGGGAAGATCAGTGCTGGTATCGAGAGACTGGTGCTGGGGGGACCAGAATCGCGACAAGTAGCGCTCCCATAGGGCAGGTGAAAGAGATCTGAGCCGAGAGGATGACCAGTGGGAGGGCGAATGGTGCTGGTAGTACGGAGATCGGTGCCTCTCCCTTGGCAATCCATGTCAAGACCAGGGGAGAGCCCCAGAGCATCTTAGCTGCAATACCAGAGATCTGTGGCATGGAGATGGAGACAGCTGCCTGGTCTTGGGGGATCAGCAGCGTTCCTCTGAGGGGTCTTAGCGGCTGGCTTGCCCTCATAAGGAGCCTTTGACACTTCCTGTGGCAAGCTGGCCTCTGTTCTTTCAGTGCCGTGGGGACCTTGGGAAGGCGCTGATGCCGCCAGAAGTTTGGGTCCGCTACCGCTCCCTGGAGTTAGTGGTGCATTCTTTAAGGGGTTAAGGGCCCCAACCAGGGAGGCACATCCAAGTGGCTCCGGAGTGGCAGGGTGGCCTGAACTGTGTCCTTTGCCTGATGCCCAATGGCCTTTCTTGCCCAGTGCCGGGGAGCCGTGCTTCTTCGTTTTCTTTCCAGGCACCAGCAACGGCGAGTAGTGCCGGGGGTGCCCTGCACACCAAGGCTGAGGCACTAGCCAAGTCTTGGCAGGACAGCTCGGAAGCTGGACAAAGGGCAGCCTCCAATGAGGAGAGCCTGCAAACGAAGACCCCGCTCTTTCTGAGTGCTGGGTTGAAAATTTTTACAAATATGACGCTTGTCCTTCCATGTGATTCCCCAAGCTTTTGCAGCAGCTGATGTAAGGGTCATGCTCTGCCTGGGGCAAAGTCTCCGCTGGGATTCTAACTCCCAACTATACCAACCAACTACTTAACACTAACTACTATAAAATACTATTTACAAAGTCCTAAGGTTTAAAGTTAGAAGAGACAAAACTGCTAGCTCTTGCTATGCGAGGAAAGGCTCTCCAAATAACCACCCCGGATGGTCAGAAGGAACTGAGAAGGCATAGGGACAGCGGTGCCTGATATACCGATACACAAGTGCGACACTCAAGGGAGTGCCACTGCTGACCCTATGGATAGTGCTAAAGCAAAAATTGCCGATGACCTACTGCACACACCTAGAATGGAATCAACATGAGCAAGCACTCAAAGAGGAAACAAGCTATTTCCTGGCAATGTCCCAAACTTTGCTTCCCTGCAGCTACTCTAAAAGCCTTCATTTTAAGATTTATTTGGCAGCTCATCTATCCCTTTCCAGTGAACTCACCTTACATAGGAAGGGACTAGCATAATAAGAATTTTGCTTTATGTAATAGGCAGCAGGAAATAACTTGTAATAAGAGAGCTGACATCTTACCCTGGATATTGATGAAAAAGTCTCTGGTCTTGATGGGGGTACAGAGTATGAATTCCCAAGTGTCTCACTGAACACAGATGTCTTGAATGGTAGCTCCGTGTTCTGTGCTATCAGACTGGCTTATTTACATTTTTAGGGATAGGGCTGGACATTTACAGTAGATGAAAAAACCTGGCATTTATAACTTGTATTGAAGTATCAACTAGACTCTTCAGTCAGATCAGGGCCTCACTGTACTAGGTGATGTGTGGTTATACACTGAGAAGACTATTCCTGCCACAAAGAACTTGCAGTCTCACTGAGAGATTGCAATCTAATTGATATCATCACTAGACCCAGACTTAGAGGCAAACACTGTGCAACTGTCTCTCAGAGCTCTGGCAATGCCTCTCAGTCTGGACCTGCAATATCACAATTTTAAATTATCTCCCTTTGGCAAAACACATGCTAAATGACATGTTAAGCACATGCTAAATGGCAAAACAAAAGCCATGAATATTGTGTGATGATTAAGTTTTATATTTTCACAGTGATATGGATTCCAAAACGTTATATGAACTTTAAACTCTGTCAAAATCCTGCCCAATATCTTATGTACATTATTAGGGCCTCTAAAGCTTTGGGATTTGGACACACCCAAAAAGTTTGGATACTTACTTGACCCTAACAAACTTTGCCCCACAAGCACCCACATTCCTACGTCTCCAGACAAACTTCTATCCTCAAAAGGTGTTCCTTACCTTCAGTTTTCTTGGGTGAAGGAGGAGGAGGAGAGGAAGCCAGTGAGCAGTTATCTCCTCTCAATGGCATCTTTTGGGGGAAGAGGGAAATTATGCGGGCCATCCCTAGAATTTCAGGGGAGGATGGCACATCCATAGCTGCTGGGAATCTTTAGTAGGCATGTCATGCTTGCTTGCTTCCCTCATTCACAGGGTAAGAATTTGGCTCCCCACTCTCCCAGACACTCCTGGGAATGGAGGGGTGGAGGAAGTACGGAGCTTCCTCCACCTTTGTGTCCTTTATCTACTACCACCTCTGCAACCCAATCCAGGATTCTCTAGTGGGCATTTCTTAGCATATGAAGAGAAGTTCAGATTGTTCTTGGCCTTTCAGTTTCTGGTGTGGAGGAGGATCCTGTGAAAAGAAAGCATCTCCAGCCTCAAAGTGGGAAGGGTTTGGGGGTTTCTCCTCTCCTCAGGTTACTTGTGCATGCTTCCCTTCCCCTAAAATCCCTGTGTCCTAGTCAGCCTTGAGGTACCTGAAATGTGTATGAAATAGAGAGACGACCCTGAATTACTCACTAAAACAATAACGTGGAAGGTTGGGACTGTGGACACAGAAGTGGCTTTTGCCAGTACCATGGTTATTCATAGAATCATAGAATATCAGGGTTGGAAGGGACCTCAGGTCATCATCTAGTCCAACTCCTTGCTCAAAGCAGGACCAATCCCCAACTGAATCATCCCATCCAGGCCTTTGTCAAGCTGACCTCCACTGGGCAGCTGCATAGAAGAACAACAATAATACTTCTAACCCATTCAACTCTACCTCAGCCCCTAGCGGCGTGAGGCCAATATTTATTTTTATTTTAAAACCAAGACAGATGCTCTGCACTTGCTCCAGAATATGGAGAAGACCTGGCCAACTGGAGCATACATGATGTAAAAAGGACTCTTAGGCTTTGTTTGCACTCTTAAATGGAATGTCTCACATATTAGTTCAACAAAAAAGCTCAAAAAGGTATATTTTATTGCATTATCTTTCTTCTTTCAACCTCTAAAACTGACAAGCTTCAGAAGATTTATTGCCTTCTCTTTTTGGTTATAGATTACATTTTTAATTTGATTCATGAAAGTTAACTAAGGTGGGGGGGAGGAGGTATTAGCATGCATATTACATGCACAGAAAAAAGGATGTTGAAAAGTATGGTGTGTAGTAAACATTTAAATACAGTAGATGGGAAAGAGAAACAATGGTTCATTCATACTTTCTGCTGAGAATGAAATGATCACTGAATGCACCTGATATTTCTATGTCTACTAGACTAGTAACTACAAAGAACTGACTTCCATGAGAAAAGATGAAACACTTTTGCTTTGCTTAACTACTCCTGAAAAAAAAAAAACCTGCATTACCCATACAGCTGTATTTATTCTTCTGACAGATTTGGCTTCTTTATCTGATTTCAACAAGTTTGAACTTTTAATGGGGACAAATTTACTTATCCTCCCAATGTAGAGGATTTTTATGATGCCACCAAAATGCATAGCTGTCTAGATTACAAAAGCCAGCACTATAAATGGCACCTTTGTTGCCAGACACAGCAGAGAGACCAAGCTTAAGATAGGCTTGGAGACTGAGCTATCTTCTTATCCCTAGAGATAATCCTTTTAGGTCAGGACTGATGCAGTAATCAGCAGGGGAAGCTTTATGCTGCTTTTCTACCATGATGCTTCCATTCTGTAGAATACAGGGCTTCAGTCTCCAGTGCTGTCAATTACAGATATACCTTGCTGTTACAAGGAGTGGTCTGCATTCCAGGTGGAACTGGAGACCCTGCTGAAGTAAGACAGCCTCTGCACCATCCCTGATTAAGGAAGAAATTCTAGTTTAGCAAAACTTAACTGAATCACCAAGTGTGATGAACTGAGACTGTTCTTACTGTGGGCTGTGAATGCTGAGTGGGGAGTGTTGGCCTGGGAGGACGGTCTGCACTGGGGGGATGGGAGACTGGCCTTGAGGGAGATAATCTGAGCCTATATCATGAGAACCCAGGAAGTGATTAGAGGCCAGGTGACACCTCTGCCTGGGAAGCTGAACAAAGAGTGGGGGGAGGAGACAATGGGGAGTGAGAGGATTTCGGGAGCTGGCTGGGGAATGGAGGGAAGCACAGACAGGGCTCTGACCCCCAGTGGGGCTGTGGTGCTCCTGGGACCCCAAGATGGACCTAATTGGGGAGGATCCTGTTGTCTGTGCCTGCAAGATCTGTCTTAGACAGTGTTCCTGTCATCTAAATAAACCTTCTGCTTTACTGGCTGGCTGAGAGTCATGGTGAATCGCAGAAAGCCAAGGGTGCAGGGCCCTGACTCTCCCACACTCCGTGACACCAAGTCATGTATATGCACAGGCCTAAAGTTTTCTTAATGCTGTAACATTTGTCTTCCTCACTTTGTTTCCTTCCATGTCTCATCATATCCTAACTTTATTGTACTATAAAGCACCTAGCATGTTTTTGGATGCTGTAATAACAGTAATCTAACTTTTGTTTTCATGAGATAATGGCTGCAATCAACTATAAGTTATACAAAAAAATTATATGTAAAATAAATCTCATAGCATTTTGGCCTTATTGAAATTTTAGTTTTCTAAAATTTCAAGTCTAAGGGATCTATATTTTAGTGTTTGCAGAAGAAGAGCCATCTTAGGTGTACTGAGTTGGGGGGTGGGGGACAGACACAGGCACAGAACTCTCTTGGTTTATAAGAAATCTGTAGCATATAGTATTTTGGGGAAGATCTCAGGGAAAGAACATAAACTATCTTGTCTTCATTTTGCAACTTGCTATCTCAAATAAAGGAGGCGATGACCACTAGGAATACTAGGATCACTAGGAATACAGTTTTAAAAGTTGTGGCAAATTGCCGGCACTATTTTGATGGGTCTCACGCTCTCTCTTCTTTGAAGGGGGTTCAGGGCACCATTTATTGCCCTTGCAGTGGAATGTTAACTGCCCCACTAGTGTCCTAGAGGAGGGGAGTGGAGAGGGAGGGACCTGGGCCCACCCTCTACTCCAGGTCCCAGCCCAGGGGCCCTAAGGATAGTGGTAAACCACTTGAACTGACACTTCCTTCCCCTGGGCTACTTCCCTCTCCTGCCCTTCAGCTTGTGGGGGGCTTCCTGCCCTCCCTCTGTACAAGCCAGGTGCCCCTTTACCTAGGGTCTTGGACTTCTTAGCTCACTGCAGCACTTCTCCAAACTGTCCTCTGCTTCCCTTCAAACTGTTCTCTGCTCCAACACCAATTTCTCTCTGCTCCAACTCCCACACTGTCTGATTGAAGCAGGGGTTTTTATCATGTGACTGGCTTCAGGTGCTCTAATTAATCTATAGCAAACTTTCGTCCCTATACAGGGAATAAGGCTTCCTTCTAACCCTCTCCTGCTGCCCTCTGGCCATGCTGTATCACAAAGTATAAAGATTAAGAAGGACAAGTCAATCAGTTCTTGATCTCTATATGTATTACAATTGAAGTTCAGCATGACAGGAACTTGTCACTTTAGCAAGCAGAGTCTCCTAGTAATTTGGCTAGTTAGAATGTGAGTAACAGCCTAATCTTAACCAATAAAAGTAGCTACACCTGAAGAAAGTTTCTTAATGGTTAGTCTGTGAAGACTTATTATGTTTTATGTGGATTACAGTTATCACTTATGAATCAGCATTAGTTTGTTCTAACATTTTTACACACCTTGAGAGAAAGTTTACAGATTTTGTAACAGTGAAATCTTCCAAAATATAGAAGCTAGAGAATTTAAATTTCTCTAGAACAGCAATAAGGGAATTTGCTGTGGACTACTCAATACAAGCTGTGATCAGACATCAGATTTAACATTGTACTGGAACTAACTTTGTCCTTAGCTCAACTGTAAGCCTTAAGTCAAACAACTCCTGAAAAAACTACTCTGGATCAGATATGGGAGGACAGTTTGAAATTAAATACCAAGCAGTAAACAGGTTAATAATAGTTTACTTAAGAGGCTTAATTCATACCCAATCTGCAATCCAAATTATTGTGATTGGTTTTTGGTTATTATACCTATTTCACCAAAAGTAACTAACAATTTTTTAGAAGGATTTGTGAACTGGTTCACTGAGGAAAAACTCCTTGCAAATAACGACTTTTGTGACAGATAATTGTAATTATTCATTGTGATGAATTCTGAGAAATCATTTCTCACCCTTCTAAATAAAACAGACCCCATAACTAAGCAAACACATGAGGGTAAATGAACAGACTGATATTCTTACCTGAATATGAATCAGGCATTCTTTTGTGCTTTTCCTCCCAAAAGATAATGATAATGTGTTTCTCTTAAGTTAGTGCTTGAAATTAATTTTTATCCTGTTACGTAATTATCAATTAAAAACGTGCAAAATCAGAATGCACTGAAGCTCCTGTAGGGATTTCCCTTTCAGGAGCTATGATGGAACTACTGTAATTTAGATAAGTGTAAAAGAGGCTCTGTCACTTGCTGAGTTAGAGGGGATACTGATGAAGATGCACTGTGCCAGTAGCAATGTGGCAGTTGACAAGTTTTCAGCAATGCCAGTACAAGTAATATCAGCGTGTGAAGCTGTACGAACACTGAAACACTAATCTTGTATTATATGTCATCTGCCATATAATCTAAAGAAGGGTGGTATATTATAATAATAAATAACAACAACTAATTGAATCTGTCTTACAAAGCCCTAAAATCAATTTGTGAATGTTGTAATGAATTAAAACTCACACACCTCACTTCATGCACTGGTCAAATACCACTATCACTGAAGCAGAAAATACCAGTAATTTAATAGCATTCAACAACTCTCTGCTTCAGTAAAGCAAAAAATATCTTTAAGGTGTTTTTGTGTAGGAAGAATGAAATTAGCCAATTGGAAATAATTAAAGTCACAGTAACACCCCTTCCAATACGTGTGAAAGATATGGAATCTGTAGTGACCTGAAGTGTTACAGACCAGGTTTTACACCTCATCTGATAGATGGCACCTCCACCAGCTCAATGCACTATAAATTTAACATTGGCTTATAGGGAAAAATGTCACCTTCTGTTTCACCAACACCAAATTCATAGATTCAAAGGCCAACAGGGACTATTGTGACCATCTAGTCCGACCTCCTGTATAACAAAAGAACATAGAACTTCTCCAAAATAATTCCTAGAGCATATTTGTTAGAAAAACATGCAATCTTGATTTAAAAATTATCAGTGATGGAGAATCCACCACAACCATTAGTAAACTGTTCCAACTGTTAATTAAAATTTTAAAATTATGCCTTATTTTTAGTTTGAATTTGTCTAGCTTCAACTTCTAGCCACAGGATTGTGTAATACCTTTCTCTGCTAGATTGAAGAACCCATTATTAAATATTTGTTTGCCATGTAAATACTTATAGACTGTAATTAAGTCACCTCTTAACATTCTCTTTGTTAAGCTAAATAGATTGAACTCTCTGGATCTATCATTATAAGGCATCTTGCATCATCATCATCTTTTGTTCTACTGAGGTTCTCACATCATACCACCATTCTAGCTGAGCACCCATCCAAATACCAGTCAGTCCTCAACCTGCCTAATTTAAGAGATGTGATGAGATCATTGCCCGAATGGAATGGAAGTGGAATGGAAGAAGTTCAAACTGATAGATCAAATCATAGACTCATTTGTACATGCCAGGGTATATTCAGAATAAGATCCCAAGACAAACTTTGCCTCCTTTATGGAGTTTGATTAATGTTGCACAGAAGTCGGAGCAACACCCCCACTTGCTACCTGAACACAAAAAGTGAAGAAAATATTTTTATGTAGCAGCCTATAGGAGAAGGAAAAAATAGTTCAGCCAAGAACATAATTGGTCTGGCTGACACTTAATTACAATAATCATAGGTAACATGAACATGTAATTCATAAAAGCAATTGAGGATGTGATTCCAGCTGTTAAAACTGAGTGCAAATATTCCACTAAAATACTTATAATTAGTATTAGCACCTTAGTACAAATGTATTAAATGCCAATTCACTTGCCAAGGAAAACATTTTCTTAGTTAATCTGTTGTAAGCGCCCATGGACCAACATTATTTGGCACAAAACATTTAAGGGCCACATCCTAAAGTCCATCGAAAGCAATGGGAATCTTTCCTAAATCTCCAGAACAGATGAAAGTGTTCAATAAATCAATACATTAATCTGATTGTTGCACCTCACTCATATGTAACATAAGCCCCAAACACTTGGCAACAACTCTATTCCAATTTCTAGATAGGCAAAACAATGTGATACTATTTATGTGGTCTAATTTTATTTATAAAATAAGTAAAAGTCGCAGTTTACGGGGCAAATTTTACTACTATTAATGTGCAAACAATAAGATGTGCTCTTTAATACTGTCTGTTGATTTCAGTTCTTCTCATCAAGTCCCAGGCACACTTAGATGCCTCAAAGTTAGCAACATTTCTAACAAAGTAAAACTAGATGACTTATTCGTTGTTCAACAAATTTTGCCACTTGCAAATAAATTATTCACAAATACATTTTTATTATTGAATTAGCTCTAACAACAAGCTGTTTAATGTAAGTTCAGGTACAATCTTAAAAGGCTCCTGCAGCCTAAAACAGTTCAGCATTTCTTTAGAAGTCAGTGTGTACAAAAGAACACACACAACAAAAAAACCTACTTTATATTAGATTTTTTATTATACACAATATAGAATATTAATTATATGTTACCATTCAATCAGTCTTTCATGTTTCCATGTATTTTGCTTATCTGAATGGTTTTCAATTTTTCACAAATAAGTGAACCGGCATTAAATCATCTAGGTAGAAGAGGAATTTATGCACCATATTTTAAATAGTCACATAACAGATCAATATTAATTCAGTCAATATATTCACAGGGACAGAGTTCATTGAATTCACTATGACAATAATCGAGTATAAAAAAGTGAACTTACTGTTGCATGTGATATGGTAAGAATTCCATTTTTGACAGTGCACTTTCTTCTCTGCCACACTTTCCTTAACCTAAACAGTAACAGGATAATACATCAAGAATCAAGCATAATTACTGCTCTTTTTAGTTTGCCTGTACAACAAAGTTGGAGGACAAACAGAAGTTAAAGAACTAAACACGTTTATTATTGTTTACATTTTAAATAGATTAGCAAGCCAACACAGTCTCCAGCAAACCAGATAATTTAGGTAAAATTTTCAAAGGTGCTTAATTCTCATTTTCAAAGAAGAGCCTTCAGCCCTTAGGAGCTCAAGTACAACTGATTTTCAATTAAACTTAGGTGCTTAAGTACCTAAATCACTTTTGAAAATTTTATCACTACCCTTTATGCTTTACACTGCATTAACTGCATTAGTTTCATAGATGTAAGCTTTTAAATAAAACGAATACCTAATTTAACTTTTCTTACCAGATGAGCAGAATTCTTCATGTAAAATCATAAAAAAGTGACATCATCCAAAGCTGATTTGACTTAATTGAAATTTTTCATTTATGTTTTCACTTATTAAAACAAACAATTTTTACATTATATCCACCACAAAGTTAACAATTCATGTCCCTGATTGATATGATTGAAAGGTCATAAATTAAATTCTCTTTGAAAAAGCTGTTTGTACATTAAAAGGCTTATCACTCTGTCTGATCATTCATGTAGTCCGCATGCTTCTAAGCCTATAAAGCACTTTAAACTGATTAAAATAGAACTACAGCAGGATTCTAATCAATGTTTTTAGGATTTCTCTGAGTTAAATTCTCATTTCAATAGATTATGCTTATATGAATTCTATTCTCTAAGTCTTCCTCATCTCTTAAATGGGATGGAGAGCAGGAAAAACCTCCATTCTAGTAGCAATTATCTTAAGGCTATGCAGTTTTGATGTTGCACATTTAATATTTTTCAGAGACAGAAAACAATTCTTTGAATTTGTTCCACGAAGGTTCAAAACAGAAAACTAGATCCTCTCCCATCAAGACATTTCTGTATAAAAGCTGTGTTAGTTGGCTATCTTCACTCTATGTTCCCTGAAGAAGAGATGATGTTCAGCTTCTACTTTTTTCAGTACTGAGGCTTTTATTTTTATTCATACCTTAAATCACTATATAGAAGAGGAAAACCAAGTGGTCCCTGAACTTTTATCAGAACCAATATCTCATTCAAGAGCACTGGGACAGTATTACAGACTTTCCTACCTGCTTTTATCTACATTGCCCTCACTTGATTGACATAAGTCCTGTTCCTGCTGTGCTACTAGATTAAAAAGAAGTAAATGCACTACAGACGGGACTGGTCTTTTAATGACTTCACTGCTCTAATACCTAGGGCACCAACATACATTTTCTTTGGGAAGAAGACTGGCATCTACAGACAAAAAACACTGGCAATAAAGAATTTGGATTATGATTTCACATCTAACATTTTGCATGACCACACAATGTTCCATTTTTTCAGTGAATAGATTATACTAATATGTAATTCTGGCCAGTCTTCCCATTCCTCATCCTATCTTCGCAGCTAATACAAAAATTGTTAAAGAGGTGACATTGCTATAATCTATTTTATATAATTTATGTTCGTTGAAGAAGACAGCAATGTCTGAAAATTTTGGAGCACAAAAAAGGAAAAAGAATTATTGGCTGACAGATCACACACACAGTGGCTGTGCCTTTTTTGTCACCACAGAAACAAAATAAGTGAAGCTAACAAAATAACTACTCAGTTGAAATGTAGGTAACAAAATGAAGGCAGACTGTTCTTTCATAATAATAAAATCTTAAAATCTTAGTGCTAGAAAGATTACTTTTCTGATGCCCTAGCACTGAAAATGACTCAAGCTGTTAAACAACCTTCACACTGCAGATCTGACTATTTTTCAGATTTCAAATGTTAAAGTTTGTATTTTTTTCTAACTCAAAAAGGTTTGGTTAAAATATTACTCATCTCTGTAGAAAAGTGCAGTTATCTTCTTACAGCTGGTTTAATATCCTATGTGAAATGACTGGTGATATCAGAATAGTTAAGGATTCTAAAACTACAAAGCCTTTTTTTAAATTGCTTTATTTCTAGATATTAATGATACTTAGAAAATAAGATATGCACGAAACCTGTATATAAAATTCTGTAAGAAATTCCAGTTTATAGTTTAATAAACATTTTGAGTAACTTAACAATACAAAGAGAGAGCCTCTTTAAGGTCTTGGCATAGGGTAAAAGAGTTAAGATTACATATGTAAAGTTACATGCATTTCCTGATCGTTGAATGCTTAATTTTTTCATCCTTAATGCTATACTCAAATTTCCTGAAGTAATAACTTTTTGGGTAAATAAAATATAAATATTACAAATTAAAGCTCTGAACCTAGCAAACACTTGCTCATTTGTATATGCCTTTCATTAGCTGGCCAACTGAAGCCCATGAAACATCTCTAGTGAGTATAGGCTTTCAGGTTCGGCCTATAAACTACTATAATTCTTTCCATTTTCTACAGATACACAATTTATGTTCTATTTTATAGTTAATGCTGTGAGCCTGAAAATCAAGAATTTCAAATCAAACATTTATAGACCAAAATGTTCAATTTTTAACCATTGTATTTTTATTTATAAACCATAACATTTTCCAAAGTGCCTCACTGACTTAAGAGCGCAAGTCACATTTTAAAATTGAGCACCTCTCAGAGAGAGTTAGGTCCTAAGGACTTAAATCATTTTTGAAACACAGACGTAGGCTCTTAAGTTTCTACGGTGCTTTTGAAAACTATACTCAAATGGCCCAAAGAAGCATGGCTCAAAACGGGTTAAAATTGTGTATATAATGAATTGAGAAGTATCTGAATCTAGTAGTTTATGTTCAAATGTAGAAATTCTGGATTTTCAAGAACTCTAAATGATATCAAATGGGGTAAATAAACAACATCTTCTGCACATCCAATGGAATGAGTAGTAAAAATTTAACACTGAAGTTAATCACAATTTTACCTATCTCCATGATGGGAGCTTATGAACTGATATACCAAACAACACTGATTTTTTATCTTTGTATAGTTTTCATAAATTCTAAGCATTAACAATGTCTAAAGAGAAAATAAGCACTTCACAAATGAGATATGCAAGCACTCTAATCAGTAAATTAAGAGAATTCTTTTAATCATGTATGTTTTTAAAATGTACAAGCTCAAAAAATTCAGTGCATGTATTATAAACTCCAACTACATACCCATCACTCTTCTTTAAGAGATAACCCTTCTTCTCACTTCCATACTCTTTATTTCCCTGAAGTTGATGCATACTATATCCTCCTTGTCTGCTCTGGGAATCCTATAGGAGGAGGAAAAACTATTAAAAAAACTTTCAGGTATGTAATAAGATCTCACACTGAACGTAATTTACTTCTCCTTCCCTACCTCCCCCCACTTTATGTAATAATAGATTTTTCAAGCAAGGAATTCTAACTAAGAAGTTTAATAACTAGTTATGGACTCTTACATTATTGGATTGTGCATTTATTGTGTATCCAAAACTTCGAATTTTGAGTATACAAAGAATGCAGGTGTCCCCCCAAGATAATGAAGGAATTTAAAAGGCTCATCATAAATTGCTAAAGGAAAGCAAGTAGTTTTACATGCACAGTTATATATGAAACACCAGTAATAATCCTCAATTTTAATTAAGTTTAAAAAGACACATGGTGTACATATTTGTTAATAAATGGAATCGTCCCAAATAAATTTAAAAAAACCAACAAACTAATGAAAGAAACAAGTAGGGTGATAAAACTGTCATCAAATTCACTAGAAAAACAAAGGCTTATTAAAACATTGACTTACTCTCCTAGCCTTCGATCAGGAAAGGCAAAAACAACACAGGAAAGAAAAAGCAAAGAATTTAAAAAGAGAATTAATTTTGGAAAATAATGTGCTCCTGAACATATATTCTGCAGCTTCCACATTTAAAAAGACAATCAGCAGTCATTCTTGCAAATGGCATTAATTAGTAGGAAGAAACAACACAGTTCTTTGTTTAAGACACTTATTAGCCTTTGCTTGCCAAGTAACACTAGAGAATGGTAAAATACTGTATATGTTTCTTTTTGCAGTTTGAAATTAAAATATCTTTTAATATTGAACTGGAACATGGAAGGATACTAATAACATTGTTGTATGCAGTGTTGTTGTAGCCATGTTGGTCCCAGGATATTAGAGAGACAAGATGGATGAGGTAATAACTTTTATTGGACCAACTTCTGTTGCTGAGAGAGATAAGCTTTCTAGATACACAGGGCTCTTCCTGAAGTCAGTTTCACAGTTAAATACATAGTTGAACAGATAGCACATATTCTAAGGGACTGTTCAAGGTGAAGTGGCTCTTTAAGACCACTGCAGTCAGGACAAAAAGGGGTGTGGCTGCTGGTAGACCAGCTCTTGCCAAGGCTGCAAGTATCAGCTGAGCACGGACAAATTCATAGCTAGAAACCAGACCAGTTTACCTGTATGTTAGTATTGTTCAACATAGGTGTTAGACTTGTAAGGATGTATTTAGTGGTTAGACTCTATAAAAATGATTGTAAGTTGCTTGTAATTCCTGTATCCCATGCTATAAGGCAATACAAAAGTTTTGTTTTAGAACTGTAAAAATGCCTGCTCTGAACTTGTGAACTCAGGCAGGAGGAGTGTTTCCCCTGTCCATCAAGGAGGACTAGCAAAACTAGGCAATTGTGAAGCATCACAATACAAAGATTTGGCTAATGGCCCCTTCACATCCATAAAGGTGCTATATGCAAGGAAACTTATCTCATCAACATGAATTCTGAAAGAAGAAAATAAAGATAGCTGACATGAAAATTCTTCAACTCTTTGCTGTTTGGACTCTCAGAGGGCTGAAGCTAGGAAACAAAAAGCAGATCTCTCCAGGATCAACCTGGGTTAGCCCTAAAAGACATTCAGTGCTCACAGATTACTATATCTCTGTCACCTTTTGGAACCATAGGCAAATGAGTTACAGTCTGCTTTAACCTGTTAATAACTCGTCATTTATTTTTTCTAGCCAATAAATCCTTATTTAGGAGTTTACTGTAGGATTGGCTACAAGCGTTGTCTTTGGTGTGGGATCTAAGATACAGTTTGACCTGTGGTAAGTGACTGGTCTCCTGGGACTGGGAGCAACCTGAATATTTTATGATCTTTGGTACAAGTGACTATTTATCACTAAGTACAGCTTGCCTGGGTGGCAAGGGACTGTCTGTGACTCCATGGTAAGAATGCTAAAGGAGCTCACATTTGTTATTGGGCTGCGGAAATCCAATTCTAGAACATACCCCCAGTTTGAGGTGTCAGCCCTGCTTTTTGATAGTCTGCCCTGAGGTTGACACTCACGGTCATGAGTCACTCCAACAGCATGACGAGGGGTTAGCGGGTTACAGACTCTTGTAGTAAGCCATAAATCCAATGTCTTTATTAAGAACATGATTTTTAGTGTCTAGCAAAGTTACGAATTTGAAACTAGACAACCACTACGCTCTCAAATGAACTTACACAGGAGAATAATAAAAGACAAAAACCCCATATCACCTGCGGGGGAACACTTTTCACAAAGCGATCACTCTATATCTGACCTATCAGTCCTCATCCTCAAAGGAAACCTGCAAACATTTTCAAAAGATGAGTCTGGGAGCTTAAATTCATAACTTTGCTAGACACTAAAAATCATGGTCTTAATAAAGACACTGGATTTATGGCTTATTAAAACAATCTGTAACTCGCTAACCTCCCATTTTGTCCTATGACTATAAGGATGTTAACAGTCCACTTCACCTTGAATGGTACCTTAGAATATGTACTAACTAGCGCTGTCGACTAATCAGTTAACTCACATGATTAACCTGAAAAAATTAATCATGATAAAAAAATTAATTGCGATTAATCGCAGTTTTAATAGCACTGTTAAACAATAGAATACCAATTGAAATGTATTAAATATTTTGGATGTTTTTCTACATTTTCAAATATATTGATTCAGTTACAACCCAGAATACAAAGTGCACACTGCTCACTTTATATTATCATTTTTATTACAAATATTTGCAATGTAAAATTGATAAACAAAAGAAATGGTATTTTTCAGTTCACCTCATATAAGTTCTGTAGTGGAATCTCTGTCATGAAAGTGCAACTTACAAATATAGATTATTTTTTTTTTGTTACACCACTGCACTCAAAAACAAAACAAAGTCCATTCCTTCCTGCTTCCTGTTCAGCCAATTGCTAAGACAAACGAGTTGGTTTACATTTCCAGGAGATAATGCTGCCCTCTTCTTATTTACAATGCCACCAGAAAGTGAGAACAGACATCTGCATGGCACTTTTGTAGCCGGCACTGCAAGGTATTTACATGCCAGATATGCTAAAACATTCATATGCCCCTTCATGCTTTGGCCACCATTCCAGAGGACATGCTTCCATGCTGATAATGGCTCGTTAAAAAAAAATAATGTGTTTAATTAAATTTGTGACTGAACTCCTTGGGGGAGAATTGTATGTCCAATGCTCTGTTTTACCTGCATCTGCCATATATTTCATGTTATAACTGTCTTGGATGATGACCCGCACATGTTGTTCATTTAAGAACACCTTCACTGCAGATTCACAAAATGCAAAGAAGGCACCAATGTGAGATTTCTAAAGATAACTACAGCACTCACCCAAGGTTTAAGAATCTGCAAGTGCCTTCAAAATCTGAGAGGATGAGGTGTGGAGCATGCTTTCAGAAGTCTTAAAGAGCAACACTTCAGTGCGGAAACACAAACCCCAACACAAGAAAGAAAATCACTATCTGCTGTGGCATGCTGACTCAGATATAATGAAAACGACATGTGTCGGTCGCACTTGCTTGGATATTTATCGAGCAGAACTCATCATACAGCATGGACCGCATGTCCTCTGGAACAGTGGTTGACGCATGAAGGGACATAGAAATCTTCAGCGCATCTGACACAAATATCTTGTGACACTGGCTACAATAGTACCACAAGAATGCCTGTTCTCATTTTCAGGCGCCATTATCTCCTGCAACTGTAAACAAACTTGTCTGTCTGAGCGATTGGCTGAACAAGAAGTTGGACTGAGTGGACTTGCAGGCTCTAAAATTTTACACAGTTTTATTTTTTTAATGCAGGTTTTTTTTTTACATAGAAGTTCAACTTCCATGATAAAGAGATTGTAGTACAGTACTTGTATTAGGTGAATGAAAAATACTATATTTCGTCTGTTTTTTACAGTGCAAATACTTGTAATAAAAAATAAATGTAAATTGAGCCATGTACCCTTTGTATTCTGGTTTGTAATTGAAATCAATATGTTTGAAAATGTAGAAAACATCCAAAAATATTCAAATAAATGGTATTCTATTATTGTTTAATCAATCGTGATTACTTTTTTTAATCGCTTAACAGCCCTAGTACTAACTATGTATGTTAAACTATCTGTTCGACCTTGCATTTAGCTGTGACACTCTGAGTAGCCTTCCCAGACCTGACAAAGAGCACTGTGTGGCTCAAAAGCTAGTCTCTCTCACCAACAGTCCAATAAAATGTATTACCTCGCCCATCTTGTCTCACTAATAACACTGTCACTCAGAATTTTTAAATTTTTCTTCTGCTTTCAAGTTTTATTGCATGTTAGCTGTTTATTCTGCTATTTGAACTCCTTGGTGGAGAGGGATTTATAAACTAAAACAATTCAGTTATGAATTTATGTGTGTAATCTCTACTCGTGAAGAATGTCATTGATTTCTGATGAAACTATGCAAATGAACAGATATTATTTTCATGTGACTAAAAGGCTGAAAGGTTTTACCTAAGCATCTCCTACTCTTTATAAATTTTTGAATGTTCATAACAACTGTATCCTAATCTCCAGAGAACTGGAACTAATTATGGAAAATTAGCTACTTAAAGTGTTACCATGCAGTGTTTTTGGCTGAAAAATTATATTTCTTAAAAAACATTTTTAAAACCTATTTTATTAATGTAATTAAATTATTTTAAAGCTTTATTGTGAAGCAGTTAGATGCAGTCATAACATACTTGAATAAAGCTACAAAAGCAAGTAAGTGAAAAGTTAAGCAAAAGTCTTAATTTTTATATAACTTCTTCTCTATCCACAATCACACACCTTAAAATTACTCCAACTACTATATACCTCAGATGATGCACTTCAGTTTTACTCTGCTTCCTCACCCTGTTCTTCTACAACTACTTCCAAGTGATAAGAATTGTGTATATCTGGTGCATATATGTCAAATCAGGAGGGCGCAGTTTGGCAAAGTGGGTGATGTGAAGCTTGTATACCTTGGGTGTGCACAGTTAAGATTTTAGTACATGTCAACACAAAGATTTACATCACTGCAACATATATAAGAACAGCCATACCGGGTCAGACCAAAGGTGCATCTAGCCCAGTAGCCTGACTTATGACAGTGGCCAATGCCAGGTGCCCCAGAGGGAATGAACAGAACAGGTAATCATCACCCATTCCCAGCTTCTAGAACAATGGAACAACTGAATAATTGTAAAACAGTATTTACTGGCAATGCAGTAGCACCCAAAGCCTCAATCAGAATTGGAGCAGCACTGTGCTAAGAACTGAGCAAACAAAGTAAGACAGACACTGTTCTAAGACAAGATGGAACCAATGGAAGTAACAAATCAGACAAGAGGGGTAGGGGTAAATAAAATCATATGAGATGTGATCATAATGACTAGCTATAAACAGCTAGATTGTTGGTCAAATTTTTAAAAATAAATGATAAGATGTAAATGAACAAAAATAGCTAATAGAAGTCTCTATGTTAAAAAATACGAAACATTCACAGTAGGCAGGTTGTTTCAAATGTGGTGACATTACAGCTTCCATCACATGTCATCTCAAAGTGAAAGTATAGGAGATGCAGCAATCCTCATTAGGAGAGATGCTTTTTCTTTCAAATCGAATTTTGTAAATTTAGCATTTTTTAATCTATAAAAGAGCAGATATTTCACAAAATTAAATGGCATTGGTATTTCCGAAAAAACTCTTTCCTCCAAACAAGAAAAGCTTTAAGATTGCATCTTATAATATAGAAAACCTATGAACAAAATTACAAACCTTCAGTAGTTCAAAACAAGAAAATAATTAATAATACAAGAAACACCATGCCTACAGTTGCAGAAGAATCATGGACCACCAATTATAATGGTAGAGCTGCAATGTCAGAACTTTCCACCAATGCAGGATATAAAGCTGGAAAAGGGTTCAGTGTTTCCAAGTGCAATTGCAAAGATGCTGTTAATATTTACTCAACATTGCAAGGACGTGTGCATGTGAACACACGGTGTGTAACACGATGTGTAACAAAATCCTCTAATGTAGACAAGGCTGTAGAAACCAAATGCTCCTCATCTCCATTATAAGGATGTTAATTTTGGTACGGGATTTAGAAAGTGTAGGGAAGGATGTTAAAATAAATAGAAAATGGGGAGATGCCTTAGTGGTAGTGAAGTGAGCAGAAGACCTCAGCATACGCCCATTCCAATGTGCTTCAGACCCACAGGTCTGATGTTATGTGAGCCCAAGCACTTAGAAGTGGGATTGGTAAATGAAATATGGAGAACAGACAGAACTAAGGTAGCTGGTACACACTGCACTGGGCTACCCCATCAAAATGGCTGTTTGGAAGAGGCAGCTGGATGGGATGAGCTTAATGATGCTGAACAGAAGAGCAGTGAATGGCACTTTGTATAACCCCTTCCCATTTTTCTTGATGAATCTTGTAATCAGGGAGCAAAACTCTGGTGTCTGAATGACTGTCATGGATTCAGTTGTTTTCTTTTTGTTGCTGAAGTACAGATCCCAAGGCATTTGAGCATCTCCCTTGAGTCTTTGAGGCTATGAAGTCTGTCATCCATTTTCTCTGAAAACAGAGATGAGCCTTCAAAAGGGAGGTCTTGGATTGTCTGTTGTACCTCTAGGGGAAACCCAGATGACTGCAACCATGAACACGTTCTCATCGTAATGGTTGATGCCATGGTTTGAGCAGCTGAATTTGCACTATCCAAACTGGTTTGGAGGGCAGATCAGGATGGCCTCAGTCCTTCAGTACTGGTGAGTAACATGATGAGTGCCATGATTGCTCAATAGCCTCATCTGCTGAACTGACATCTGAGGTGGTGACTGGTCCGTAAGTTGAAGTGGAGAGGCTGCATGAGTGAGTTCTGACTGCTTGGTACTGGTTTCGGTACTTAAGAAGAGTGCTTTCGATGCCTAGAACTGATGTGAGCACTGAGTACCAGGGATGCTGTTCTAAGTGTCAGTGTTTCTGGTGTGGCCTCTACAATTGCCCTTCTGGTTGAGAGGATGACCTTGATAGAGGAGGAATGCTCCGTGGTGTCCAGAATGGCCAATGACATGGACTTGGGGATCCATCCTTATCCAGGCCATTGACCTTTAGCCGGAGGCCAATACAGGGGCTGTTGCATGGCCCATGGTCCAAATGACTCTGCTGGGGCAGTATGTGCCATGTCCCAGGCAGGACAGAAAGGACCTCACCTCTAAATCTGAGGAGCAGGAATCAGATGCTTCTGACAGAGGAGAGGCCAATCCAGATGGTACTGGTGAGAGATAGCCTGAGGCCAAACCTGGGGATGGTGGTACCAGAGAAATCATGGGATGGTTTCCTCTCAACAAGAGAGGTTTTTGTGGAGGGTTGGGCGGAAGTCTGCAGGATCTTGGTGTGGAGAGGTCTGAGAAGCAGGTCACGGCACTAGCTGCAGGCCTACTACTGCCAGTGATACCAGTACCAAGAGGTTAAGGAAGGCTTTTGTGGCTGCATATGCCTCCAGGGTTGTTGGGATCAGTACCATCTGCTCCATAATGGTCCTTAGGGAATGGCCTCAATGGACCTGGCACAGGCTCCGGAGGCAGCAGTCCCCCTTTTGGAGGCAAGGAGTGTTCTAATGATGGCCTCTCTCCCAAACGCTTCATGACACAGAAGAGTGAAAGATGGCACCTGAGGAAGGTTTGAGTTTTTTCTTTAGTACAGGGGAACAGGACAGAGAAGTCACAGACATCTCTGGTGGGACATACCATACTGAAGTTCTCCCCATGTGACTACTCCTATGAGGATGAAAGTGTTGCTTCCAAAAGCAAGCATTTAAGCTTGAAACCTTTACAGATGTGACATTTGTCAAGGATGTGGGAGTCTCCTAAACATTTCAGGCAGATTGAATGCAGGTCGTTGAGCAGCATAGGCTTTCCGCAGGATCTGCAGGACTTAAACCTTGGCAGGTGAGGCATCATTCTGGTACCAGTACCAGAAGAGGAAAAAATGGTCAAACAAAAGACCAAAAATGGAAACTTAGCCCTAAAATTGTCAAAATTTGACTAAACTAACTATAAATAATTGTTGTTGTATGCAGCGTTGTACCTCCTATGTCGGTCCCAGGATATTAGAAAGACAAGGTGGGTCTACTGGACCTCTCTCAACAGAAGTTAGTCCAATAAAAGATATTACCTCACCCACCTTGTCTCTAAAACAAACTACTAATTTACACCTATATACAAAGAAAAGCGAGGGAAGTACTGAATTAATCAGTCTGGAACTGCTCTAACTGTGACTGGTGATAAGAACGAACCGAGGGGGGCCAGAGGCGGCTTCCTCTTATATCAGCACACAGTGGCACACGGTGACAGAGGTCACTTGAGCCACCCCAACAGGTTCCACTGAGGGAAAAAATCTCCGATATCCATGCATGGAGCACACACATACCTACAGTGGAACTGACATGTGCAATCACTCAAAGAAGAGCTAAAAGATACCTAGTTTGTGTTAAAAGTGTCATGGGACCTCTAATTATGAACAGCCAAGGCCTTAATTTTACTATCTTAAGTACTTTGGAACGTAAAAGTTACCTTAATTTGTGAATTTTGATGCAATTTAAAATAGTTCAGAACCTTACAAATCATCAAGAGGAAATCCAATTTCAGTTCATATGCCGTAACATTCTGATTTAATCTGTAAATTTCCTGATGTTAAATGCTACAATGCAGTAATGCTAGGGAAAAATGCCCTTAATCTCTAACAGCCATGCCATCTGTTTCAGTAACAAATCCCAGCTTTAATTGTGTAAAGATTCAAATACCCACAGATCGTTGAAGAATTGGTTGTTCAGGTCACAGCCATGTATCTCCTGTGTCAATGTCATTTAATTCATGAGTGCTGAGTGCTATGTTATTTGGGTATTAAAGGACTAAAAAGCTATGGTATATTTTAAAAGCTGTGAAAATCTAATGAGTAAGGACTCAGTTTAACAAAGCACGTTAAGTATTTAGGAGTACAGTATAAGCTACAGTAACTCCTCACTTAAAGTCATCCCGGTTAACGTGGTTTTGTTGTTGCATTGTGATCAATTAGAGAACGTGCTCGTTTAAAGTTATGCAATGCTCCCTTATAATGTTGTTTGGCAGCCACCTGCTTTGTCCATTGCTTGCAGAAAGAGCAGCCCATTGGAACTAGCTGGTGGAGGCTTGGAACCAGGGTAGACTGGCAGCCCTCCATCGGCTCCCCGCTCCCCTATGTTCCCTGTGCGGCAGCCTCCCGCAGGCTATCAATTGCCAGGCAGCTCAGCTGTCCCTCCCCCCACTGCCATGTGCTGCTCCTGCCTTGGAGCTGCTCACGGGAGCCTCCTGTTTGCTGTACAAGGCAGGGGAAAGAGGGGGGCTAATGTCAAGGTGTCTCCCTCCCCCTACTTACCCCATCTCCATAGAGCAGGGGGGAGATACTACTGGGCTCAGGACCGAGGGAGCTTGCTGGCAGCAGGGGTTGTCTCAACTCGCTGATCTACTTAAAAAGGCAATGTATTTAGAGTGGGGTCAGTGTACTTAGAGGGGAAATGCACATCTCTCTCTCTCATACACAGGTGAGAGTCTCTGTCTGTCATGCTGTTCCCCTCCCTCCATTTGTGCTGCCTTGAGAGTGTGAGGCTACATTAACAATAATATGTTAACCCTTAAGGGCTCAGCTGTTCTAGTTCATTTAGCAGTGTCATAAACAGATAGCTAAGGGTTAATGTCTCTTTCACCTGTAAAGGGTTAACAAACAGTGAACCCGGAACACCTGACCAGAGGACCAATCAGGAGACAAGATACTTTCAAATCTGGGTGGAGGGAAGCCTTTGTTTGTGTTCTTTGTCCATGTTCTCTCTGGGTTCTGAGAGGGACCAGACATGTAAGCAGATTCCTCCAATCTTTCTGAGAAAATCTCTTCTGTTCTAATTTTAGTAAGTATCAGGATAAAGGCGGTTTTAGTCTTTTTGATTGTTTGCTTTATTTGCAAATGTGTAGTTTGCTGGAAGTATTTTAATTTGTATTGTGCTGGGGGGGGGAGGTTTTCTTTCTAGTGTCTATAAGCTGAAAGACCCTGTAATATTCCATCTTGAATTTACAGTGATTATCTTTACTCTTCTTTCTTTTATTAAAAGTTTTTCTCTTTAAAAAACCTGATTGATTTTTTCCCCTTGTTAAGGTTCAAAGGAACTGAGTCTATACTCACCAGGGAACTGGTGGGAGAAGGAGGGGGGGGAAGGTAAATTTCCTCTTTGTTTTAGATTCATGGAGCTTGAATCTGTATTCCCTCTGGGTGAGCGGAAGAGGGGAGGGATGGAGATGGAATTCCTCTGTTTTAAGATTCAAGGAGTTTGAATCACAGTGATCATCCAGGGTAACCCAGGGAGGGAAAGTCTGGGAGAGGCAACGGTGAAGGAAAGGGTTTACTTTCCTTGTGTTAAGATCCAGAAGGTGTGGGTCTTGGGGGTCCCCAGGCAAGGTTTTGGGGGGACCAGAGTGTACCAGGCACTCCAAGTCCTGGTTGGTGGCAGCGCTACAAGATCGAAGCTGGTAATTAAGCTTAGGGGAATTCATGTTGGTACCCCATCTTTTGGACTCTAAGGTTCAAAGAGGGGATTTATATCATGACAAGCAGTAAGGCATTCCCTGGGAAATATTCCACCCTCTTTCACCCTCTGACTTCACCACCTCAACCAAGCTTCACAATCATCATTGCTGTGTACAGTATTAAATTGTTTGTTTAAAACTTATACTGTGTGTGTATTATATATATAATGTCTTTTGTCTGGTGAAAAGATTTCCGTGGAACCTAACCCCTCCATTTAAATTAAATCTTATGGGGAAATTGGGTTCGCTTAATGTTGTTTCACCTAAAGTAGCATTTTTCAGGAACATAACTACAACATTAAGCGAGTTACTGTATTTTATTGGAAATTTTCTTCATAGATGCAGTAATGCAAATTCTAGGGCATTTTAGGCCTACAAAATAGATTAGGTAATACAAGACTCTGCAGCAGAGCAATGTCAAGAGACATTGTTGGTGAACTGAAATCTACAAATCTTTTTATTTCCACAGAACATCTCAGCTTCACTTAAATAGTTATTAGGGATTGAGGAACTTGGGAAAAAAATGCTTTCAAAACACCATTTGGGTGTCAATATCTATTCAAACAGAACTTTTTTCTCTGAAAACAATGTATTCTTTCATTATTGTAAATGCCTCCCGAGCTCTCTGAATATTTGAGAATAATGACCTTCCTCCTTTTAATTTAAAAGTATCCTTTTCAAGCCAAACTTCTAAAATTAAAGTGTGTTTATCTTTTATTTAAGTCTGAGGGCTTGACTCATGGTACCTGCAACTGGAATAACTAAATCAGTTTTAATTTACATTTTATTTAGTTATTTTGTGTGTAGAAACATACCTTGGAATAAAAGTGCTATATTGCAATGAAACTTCTATTCATTTTTTGTCAATTTAAATTTCACTGAAATAAGGCAAATATAGTCAGAAATACAAGTGTGCACACAAAAACATGCAATGAAATAGCAAAAGGAGTGAATTTACAGCTGACTGAGCTATTCTGGTTGCAGTTAGCACGTAAACAAGACCTTTGAGAAACTTGGAGAACATATTGGGTGAATTACTGAAGTCAATGGGAGTTTTCCTATTGACTTCAATTGGACCAGGAGTTCACCAACTGTATGTGTAGAATGCTCTCTCTAGTGGATTATCCTTTCAATCCATTGTCTATGTTACATAATCCTTTTGTTTACAAAAAACATGTACGAATTCTGGGTGTTAAACATGCAATACCCAGTGACTCTGTTATAAGGAATACATACAGGAGTGCAAGTTGCATTTTTAAGTAAGCCTCTCAGGGTTTGAAAACCGTCTTGAAGATAACGGCTCTTAGCATGCTATACATTCAGAAAGGTAGCCCATATTTATTTTTTAATTCTCAGTAGAATTACTAATGCTATGAAATTATGAAAACAACACTAAGCTGTTTCAGATTAACTGACAAACGACTTTAAAACTGGCATACTAAAACAGATGATTATGTACATTTCAGGAATGAATTACTATGCTCTGTTAACATATTGGGATTCTGATGTCAAATGTTTCTATATCTTTTATTAGAGATAGATCTTAAAATAAAACAAGAATAAACATTTCTGTTTCTAGATTTCTTTATAAAATTATTTTAAAATTTATGAACATTTTCCGTTAATCCATTTCTGTGAATGAAGCCAACAATTATAAAATAACACTTAAAATGTGTTAAGTATGAAGATGCGGGAAAGAATTATTGTCTTTTAATAATTTACAAAAACACTAAATTATGAATGTACATCTGACTTTAAATAAACCATCTGAGAAATCATATCGCAATCTACAGACATCAGCTAAAGAATTTCAGTGTGCTACCTACAAAATTAACAATATAAAGTATATCAAAAATGGTCATTTGTTCTGTTACCAATGTCCGCTATTTAACATTAGCAATACTGCCTAATTATAGGATCCCCACCAAGGCATTAATCTTCATAAGTATCTTATTAGAGAAAGGGGGGCGCTCATGATTTACAATGTATGCAATTACAAAATCATCTGCTCAATCCACTGATCACCATTTTTAGTACCCTATATTTAAGAATAAAAGAAGATTATTTGGTAGAGTTTTACATTTTTAGAACTACTAAAACTGAATCATGTTCTTCACTGTTTTGGAGAGAATATGATCAACACTTCTGCATTTGATTTCCCTCAGGTTATTTTTAATTTTATACATCTATATACCAGCTGATGTTTAGATTTAGACTGAGCAGCCAATGAGGTACAACACTAGTTGCCAGCAAGGCTTTGTATTACACTGGCTACCAGCATGGTACATAACTGGTTACTCCAGAGATGGAGAGCTTTAAAAACACTACAGCAGAGTGCAATATAAGGGCTATACTATAACTATATTAAGTAACTGAAATAATTGATCATAAAAAAGACAGAAAACTTCAGAGTCCTAATGTTATTTTCACTATATTTGTAATTAAATATTTAATATTTCACATTCTTAATATAGTTAGATGGAGGATGGATATTTGTTATTTTTGGCCCTTAATGACATTAATTTTAAAATTTACTAAGAAGATTCTTTGCTCAAATTGTAATTAGAACTCTTTCTCTGCAACTAAGCATACAAAACATGACTTTAAGAAATCATAGATGGAAGGCATATTTATTTGCATGAGGTTTAAGAACATGGTTGGGTCAGGTGACCCTGTTAGGAGTAACGGTCATATAGACCAAACTTCATTATACATGTCCTGCTGCTGTAATCAAGATGTGAGATGAGGAGGATCTGGACTAGCCTTAACAGTAAACATTTCTTTTGAAAAAATTAAGTTTTTATTTTAAAAACAGGTTTATATCCTTTCCCATCTTTAGTATTATAGCTGTGTCAGCAGCATGGGAAGAATACCCAAAGGGAGAACTCATTTTTATCTTAAAATATTGTTACTTAGCATCACAATATCGCACAAAAGTAGTAATATGATTTCTTGCTGTTCCTTTTGAGGAGCAGAAGGAGGGGAAGGGTCTCTTCTCACATATGAAATCTGATAAATATCCAAAACCTTGCTTTGTATTGATATATATTTGGATAGCCTGAATGTTATTTTTGTTGAATACTGTTCAGGAAACAAACAAATTGTTCTGCACAAAGAAATTATGCCTATATAAGCCAGTTTTCAACTCAGACTTCATACAATTTACATTCTGCCAGAGAGTAACACACATGTAAAATTACCTACCTCTTTCTGATCAAGCTGTAAAGAGGATTTTATCAAGTCTCGGAGTGCAGTAAGCTGTTTCTTTTCTTCATCTTGTGTCTGCTTTATCTGTGGAAGGAAAAATTACTGGTATTATTTCCTTTTCTAAAAGCAACTTTTACCTTCAAAGTTTTAATTCACCAAATTCAGCGCTGTGATGGGATATATTTGGCCTTCATGGCCCCTGCTGGAGGCCCCGCTGCTCTGCTACGCTTGCCCCAGGAAGCAGTGAGATAGAAGAAAAAGTGGAGCAAAGGGGGGGGGGGGTCTTCCAAGCCTTTCTGGTAAGGCCTCACTGAAGCAGCCATGTTGGAAGCTAAAGAAACTTAGTCCTCCAAGGTCTAAAAGGGGTAGGGACAGCCAAGCCAAACAGAGCCCTCAGGCTCAGATTACAGGAGCAGCAGGGCCTTAGTAGGTCTTCCTGGCTGAAATCAAAGGAGTGAGGAAGAGTGCTCCTCTATGGCTTGGAGATAGAAAAGAACCTAAGGACGCTGGCCCTGAAATAGGGTTGGAGATAAAAATGGTTCTGGTAGGAAGAGGACAAGAGAAATAATAACTGATTAAAGTAGGCAGTAAGTAGCTGCTGTGTATAGGGTTCCTGGGTTGGAACTCAGAATAGTGGCTGGGCCTGGGTTCCTCTACCAGCCACAGCTAATGTATAAACCCCAAAGACGGGGACAGGCTTTATTTGGGAGCCTCAACAAACAGCCCAATTTAAAGTACCCAGAGCCAGGGCTGAAGACCTTAGGGAGGGCAAACAGACTGTTTAGTTACTGGGCTCTAATACCCCAGAAAGGGTTCATTCAGACTTTGTGACTGGGTTGGAAAGCCAAGCCACTGAAGGAAGACCCAATAAAGTTGGCCAGAAGCCTGCAGGGAGCACCAGAGATAAGCAAAGGACTGTGATAGCACACCCCACCACTTAGAGCTGTTACAGTCACCCATGAAAATTCAACATGTAGTAGTCTGCTCCTTATGTATTTATCCTCTATATACATATACCTCAAAAGCAAGCCAAAGTGAATGTATATTGAGAAATAGCCTCTTCAGTCTCTGCAAATGGATAGTATGTACTTTCTTGCCATATGTTAATGGTTCATTATAGTTAACACAACCAAATTAGTCTCTGAAGTCTTAATATTTCAAATAAGCTTGACAGCTGGTTTATAACTGGAGTGGAAATGGAAATAGTTTCATTCAACCACATACATACAGTCTGGGAGCATATGTAATTCTGTGAGCAGAGGTAAGGGTGATGTCATCTGATTTGTAAAAGTCTACAGAATCTCAGTTTCAATAGTGTCAATTTCTGCAGCATGATAGAAGGGAATCACTGCTATCCTTGCTCTCAGGTCCAGGTCCGCTAGTTGGTAGAAATTTTGATAATACGGTGTTGTTGGAAATAGGTTGAGTAGGGTATCATTCAAAAGCCCTTTCTCCCACAAAAAAAAAGGTACCAAATATGACAAATCCTAGAACATTTATGTAAATATATAATTAAGAAATGTTTTTTTATAAAAAATTATACTTTACCGAAGGCATGTCAAACATGCACTCCTCACGAAATTAAATTATGGCCTTTGACTGAGAGTACTGTGTTATCAGTTAATGTCCAGAACATACCTGCTAAATTTTTTTAAGGTTACAGATTACTCTAAATGGAAGGAGAGCTTCAAGTTGATTTGCCATCATCAACAAAACAAGAAGTGGTTCCGTGGTATTGATTATCAGCTTTATTTATTATGCCAAAAGAGTTGTAATGAGGCACTGGTTAAGACGTCAGCATCCAGCCAGAAATTACTGGAATTCATCTGCAAACGGTATGCATGTAGTTACACAACATATATTACATAACATAATTAATTACAATTCCAAAGTAATTTATTACAAAATCCTTATTTTTACTTTGGTCTTGATCCTCTTTAGGCATTAATGGGAGACAAAGAGTACTGACTAATTGCTGAACCTTTGGAGAATATAACTGTGATGGATCTGGTTAAACACAATGCTTGGTGGCACTTTAAATGCTATAAGAACACCCATAACATGAATTTAGCAAGGCTGGAGAGGAAGTACATTGAGCATCAGGAAAAAGTTGAAGATGCTGGGATATGTGCCAGCTGTGGGCAAGACTCACCTTATACTAGTTCCCATGGCACATGTTTTGAGAACACCTGCTTCTTTCTCTGGTAAGCTGGAAGCCCAAAGGCATCCATTAAGTATAGTTTCAATAAATGAGACAACTGAGAAACTATATGAAGTAGTCACCCTAAGCGAGAACATTCCCTGGAAAATAAAGTTAAGTGGCTGCATTGATCCAAAAGACACCCACACATACAACACTGCATATCACATTGACTATGCCAAGAATGTATGTAATGTGTTGCATCAAAAGCAACAGAAACAAATACTGGTTTTACCACTGCAAACTGTACAACTTAACTGGAGTTCACTAATTGCCTTGCAGAGGCTCTAATGAATAGGAAAGTGGTGGTGATGGCTGATGCAGAAGCTAAATAGAGAGAAATATGTGCTTTGAACGGGATTGAAGAGGAACAAATATTTAGCAGAAAGACTCTTAGAGCATTTATTGAAGATGAACTGTGGGCTACGAACATTGCTTTTTGCAATCCTATCCACAGAAATGAATCTCAGCACATAGCCTTAAAAGAAGTGGTACTATAAAAAGCAGAAAAAAAAGAGCTGACTTCAACAGTAACATGAAGACTCTGCAGCTGTTAAAATTTTACAAAAAGGCATTTTGTCCTGCATGCAGTATGTTGGAGTTTCAGGGACCCATAGATGATGCCAAACCCGAATAAGAGGTATAGAAAAGTCTGACCCTGACATATGGGAGAAATTTTGAAAGGGAAATTTAGTTGTTAGAAAGTTGCCTATTGGCCGCTTCTGTCTGCATGGGCCACATGATGCCCTAAAACAAGAAAACAGAGCTGTGTTGTTGGGAATTGGTGGGCATAACAGTATCCAAATGCTCTTTCCTGTTTTCCTGACAAACCAAGAACTCCACCGAATTTCAAATGAAACATTAAGCATGGCTGAGATGACACCCCAGAAGCAACCAAACATCATCTAAACTCATTAGGTGCTGTTAAACGTCAAGAAGCGTCAATTTTAAAGCTAAAGGATGATCTTACTCTCACCGAAAACCAATTTGCATATGACAGACCGGAGCTCATTAATATCAAGTCTTCAGTGATGAGATTACTAAAGATGTCAGTCGAATGAATTCTTTGAGTCATGACTTGTATGAAGCCTTCAAAACCCAAAGAATAATCCAAGGCTTCATCAGTCCATCAACTCCAATCAAGAAGAATAGACTAAATCTGTCCTCAAATGTAAAGAAGAAAATCAGACTTAAGTTGGCAGGGACTACTATAGAGCTAAACACAGACAGGTCATTGTTTACCCATCTCCTTGTTGTGTCCAGGTCTCAGCATGCTACTGATCTATATGAGACTTTGGGAAAGTATGACTTCCCCGTGGTACCATGACTGATGATTGAATGCAAAGGAACAATGCATACGTGCCAGGCGAAAAACAAACTAATGCACAACTTGCATGGTCTTTCTAAGCAACACTTACTGATAACATGACTGGTGCCTTATGCCGGCAAAGGTATCAATCAGCATAGCAATGGTACATGGTATGGCTGAGGTACAAGCTCTCGACAAACCAGAAACTTAACACCTGCTGAGGTTTGACTGAACATTTCATTATCAGGCCAAAGAACAAATACTGGACCAATGATGAAGTCCACCTCATGTTTGACACATATGAAAGGAATCAATTACAAACATTACCAGAAAAAGAGGTTCCATGGTACTGCATGAGTCTAATTCAAAATAATTGATTCCACAAACATCTCCAACATCACAATGAAGAAGCAATGTTCTCATACTCACACGAAGGACAAGTTAACCACATACTTTGCAGGAAAACACTCCAGCATGTGAAGAATTACTCACAGAATTTAGTTGCCTCATGACATAATGAACTTGATGCCTCACACTGTTCAGTGGAATTTCTTTGTAGTTCAATGAGGATGACAACGCTAAAATTATCTTGCATGCCATCAATGCAATAGAGAGGTACTACTAAACTCCAAATTTTTGCACAATACACAGATTTTCTAGTCCTCTCTGTGAGAAGGTACCCAATATCTCCACAAGATTGTATTTTTGTGCATGCTGCTGGGAAACAGAATCACAGTATCTCTCTCCAAGATGTGTTCCTATTACTTGGAACATTAAAGCTGGTGCGCTGCCAGCATTCATATGCTGAGTTTACCATTTCAAGACCAAGATTATGACACTTGCAGAGCTACATTGATGGATATTGTCTAAGAAGCAGAAAGAGAAAAGCTGCCACTGACAAGTGGTACATTTATACCTGCTACCAAAAGGGAGAACAATCAAGTAATTAAATGATTACTAGATGATCAAGCACATCCAAAACTACCTTCCCCTATTAGGCATGGATGGGTCTTGGAGGAGGGACTGATCACATCAGTTAAGTATGAAATACCATCAATAAAATAAGTAAATAATTGGAGATATACCTATCTCCTAGAACTGGAAGGGACCTCGAAAGGTCATCGAGTCCAGCCCCCTGCCTTCACTAGCAGGACCAAGTAGTGATTTTTGTCCCAGATCCCTAAGTGGCCCCCTCAAAAATTGAACTCACAACCTTAGGTTTAGCAGGCCAATGCTCAAACCACTGAGCTATCCACCCATGCATTCTTGAATCAATCTTTCAGCTAATCAAATGCTTGTATGCAAAGACCAGATGCTCAGCACCCTACAAATGCGAGAGTATATATCATGTACAAGGATCAGTGTGACCACACAGCTAGCAATGAGGCCCTAGACAAGGACAACATCAATGAGGAATACATGTTTTCAGTCCAACATGTCCAGGCCAGCTTCTCTAGTATTACCAATGATTCATGCCTTTTTTTATGTAAGCAATACATACCTGTGTTGAAGTATAATTAAAATATGTTGGGTTTTAAATATTTTCTCAAATACATATCTACATATGTCATGTTTGGCATCATTGTGTTTGTGGGAGAAAGGGCTTTTGAACGATACCCAACTTGACCCATTTCCAATGAAACTTATCAAATTTCACCAACTGGGGGATATGAGAGCAGACGTAAGTCTCCACCCCACACACACACCATTACACCAAAGAAGATGACACCACTGAAATTATGATTTTGTAGATTTTTACAAATCAAATGACACCTTCCTTACTTTTGTATCATTATCTTGCTCCCAGAATGAGATTTTAACACATTATGCCCCCAGACTAAAACTACAAAAGAAAATGGGATTACCAGGGGTATGCCTACATAACAAAAACAAACAAACCAATCAACCAAGCTGCGGCAGTGAGTCAGAGTGTTGATCAACTGACTCGGACTTGCGGGGCTCGTACTACAGGGCTAACAATAGTAGTGTAAATGTTCCTGTTCATTCTGGAGCTCAGACTCGGAGACCCTCCTCCCTTGCTGGGCTTAGGAGCTCGTACTCCCACCCTAGCAGGAATATCTATGTTCATATTTTTAGTCTCATAGTGAGAGCCCATGAGCCGAAGTCAATTGCCCAGTGCTCTGAGACATATTGCCATGGAGTTTTTTATGCCATGTACACGTAACTTATGACTTCAGATTGTGAAATACAAAATTGCATTGGTGACACTGAGCTCTAATTCTGTATCACTTTTTGCCTCCCAATCAGCAGTCATAATTTGCAATATTAGTATTTGAGAGATTACAGAACTATACAATTCACTCATCAAAAGCTGTGTTGTACACAATTCCAAATTAAGTCTGTATTATCAAAACAGTCCATTATGAAAACCAGACTCATATAAAATTTGTGCTATATTAGTGAATATCTGATGCAAGGACACCCATCCAGTACTATCCACATGGTACAACATTGAAAGCCTCTATTGGCAGCTGAATAGATAACTACTTCCTCTCAAAGTAAATCACGGTATAACTTCCAGAATGCGAAGGTTTTGGGAAACAGTTAGTACCATCTAACAACTAAGATAGCTTGTTCCAGAATTTTAGTTACAGCTGAGGCTTGAAGGAACACTTTTTTATTTTTACAGTGTAAATGTGAAGTTAGATTATACTTTTAGCTATTTAGATATTTCAGTTTACTGATAGCACTTAGGGAAATGTTCTTGCTTGTTCATCTGAATTCAGTCTATTTTCAGACATTATACTACCTCAAATTACTTACATTATATAAATCAGCAGCCAACTTTTCAATATACTGTTTCAATTTATCAGCAGTTTTCAAGCCATCTTGGAAGAAACTACAATGGAAAATACTTGTGATTTATCAGCAATACATGAACTTCTTGTATCAAAAATAATTGAACTTTACATTGAAAATTATACACAATTTACACTCACTCCTCCCTCACACAGAAACAAAAAAATATTCCTGTAAATATTCCTATAAATTACTTTACAATACTAGTTGTCTGAACCCATCTGATGGAACATAGTTTCCATATAGCTCTAATTTTAAAGCACTTTAAAGACCTGAATGTTATATTTTAATTCTTTACAAATATCCCTTGCTGCATGAATATACAGTATGCCCAAATACACGTAATTTTACAATTGAGTTAATCTTGAAGCTGCTTTTGCATACAATTTTGATTTAGTTGTAGCATTTCAGACTTTAGAGTATACAGTGATGTCATGTACAATACAGCAAGTTCACACAGTACACACACTGCAAAAGCCTACACATATGAAACTCTACAAACCCCCGTACACATTCACTCAAACTGCATTGCTGGATACATCAACTGACAGCTAGACATAGGACATACAAACCACTGTAGATAAACACAATTTTAATCTCTGTCAACTAAGTATTTATTTTAAATCAAAAGCTCTGGGAAACAGTCCCTAATCTATCCACCAGAGAGAGAGGCTCTTAATCAGTGTATTTATCTCAAGATGTCAATGGCATACTCTCCCTACCACTTCTGTCAGAAGAGATTTAACATTGACTTTTACCCCTAGATACCAACATCAATAGAGAGAAATTTGATTGTTCTATTTTATTACTGCTAGTAAACATTTTTCTCTTTAGCAATTCCCATAATCAATCTCTCTCACACACACACATATCATAGCTGCACATGAGATCTCTCTCATCTTGTGCATCAATTCAAGACAAAAGCATCTTAAAGTCTAGTTTTGGTAAGTCTGCCTCTGTGCTCTCATCTGTAAACACTGATATAATTTACCACTTATCTACCTATCTCACATGGATGCTGAAAGGATTACTTGTTTGTAAAAAAGATTAAAAGTGCCTTGTAAATATTAATTATTATGTAGAAGTAAGCAAGTTACCTGTTCATTACATTCCAGCTCCATCTGCTTTAAGAGTTAAAATCTGCTTCCTCCACAGCACTAGAGGGCTATGCTGCCTTTTCACTAGACCTACCTCTCTCTCTGGTTCCCTCTTTTCTTTTTGAAGGAAGCAGTTCTTTACTCGCCTGTGGAATCTCTATTTAGGTTGGTCACATTGTAGTCACCATCTTTCCACTTGGAGGAGGACTAGAGAGAGCAGTATTTGGACCAGTCAAAGCTATTCCCTAATTAACCTGATGGATCACTGTTGAGTAATACAAAAAAATACCCCTAAACCCTCTCACTCCCACAGAGTGAGACACTCGGAACAGAAATGAAAGATACAAATTTGATATGGCCTTACAAAACACTGTCTTCAAGCTCTTTTACTAGTAAGAATTATGGTTACACATAAGAGAGAGAGAATGTATTCTACTGCAGTCCAGTCACTTTACCCTAGTGATATTAAATGCAATACTTCACAGTTATGCTGAACATTTCTGATGCCAAAAAAACAAAAACAAAAAGAAAACACAGAAGTAAAATCTGTGAGAAGGGCCTGCTGAAGTATTTCAATATTCTTTCTGAAAAACTGAATATTCACTGTAAAAATGTGCATCGTTTTTTAAATAGTTAAACTGAATAATTCTGTAATTCATTGCTTAAAATCAAATATAAAAGATATTTTGTATTTTTACAAGTTTCATTTTAAGATTATCTGGTGGCAGTTTCAGTTGTATTCAAAAGTTATTTTACTGTTGGTATGATTCAAGCGAATTCATGAAGAACTGAAGCAACAACAATAAGAACCACTATAATCCAAACTATGTTAAGATGGTTAAGTTTTCACTACAGTGCTTCAAACGTTTGGGGACTAAAAAATGATAGCAGGTTACACCTTAGTTTACTAAAAATATTGCAGAATACAACAAAGTAAAGATAAAACAACAAGGAAAGCTGCCGTTCTAGATTCTTTGTCTATTCCAGGTTCTTAAGCATATTACTTTGCCCCCATCAAGGACTAGTTAAAAACCTATTTTTAAAAAATTGAATTATATTGATGTTTTAAAATCAAATTCAATGGGACGAGGATTTGGCTCTCAATTCATAGACAGCTCTGATTATTAAGTATTCAGAATGGCTCAATTTAACAGTCTGCTTGGAATAGACATTACCTGGACTTGAGTCAAAGCTAGGCAATGTTCACATTTCTGTTGTCAGATTTATTCTGCAGAAAAGTCTCAAATGCTTCAATGATCCACCATCAAAAGACAGACACCATCAAGACAATGTAGCAAAAGGAGGCAGAGAAACATTTGTTTAACTGGAATATCGGATTTAATGATCTAAAACATTATACTTACTTGCACTGTGCATGATAATACTTAATAAGATTCTGTAGAAGGTCCACACCTTTTTTTGTCTTGATTTCATTAACCTTAATGAGATACTGTTGAAATAAAAACAAAACTTGCTGATGATATTTGTATGTTAGATCTTCAGCTATATTCAAACAGGAGAGCTTCCGTGTCCAGTCTGTTCAACTAATTCAATAATGATCTATGTGGTTACCTTGCTGATTTACAGAACATTGAATCAACACAATGATTAAAACCGGAATATACAAAATAAATTAGTATGTTTTTAGAACTCTCAAATGAACTAATTTTAACAATTTCTAATACAAGTTTGCCATTTGCAGGAGTTATTTTTCATCTCATATTGTAGGAAGATATGCCTTTTCATCACATTACAATTAGTGCATTCCTTCAAAATAAGACTGTTATTGAATTCTAATTGATTGCTCCTCAAATTGAATATAAAGAGAACTATTTTAAAAGTTACTAGTAAATATTTTAGAAGCGATCATCATCAGTTAATATTGATTGAACTAACATGTCAGTTTAACAGGCATCACCAGATTCTCAACCAAATATTTCCTAATTTTAGGAACAATATATCAAAAGACACCCTGAACAACAATCCTTTGCATCTAAAGACCAAGAAAGCTATTTTGCTTACTACGCTTTCTTTAGCCCAAGATCCTTAGTTTAACAATCTAAACAGAGGTCTGAAACTCAAAATGAGATGATGGCGAAGCTATGTCTTGCACAGGATTTCCAGAACAAGAATCTTTAATATAGTTCAGCCACTTGACAGCCAAATGCATTTTCCAATTCCACCACCAAGAGAATTTCATCATCATTCTTTAATAGGATCCATAGGACACTTCTATTAAATATGTCACATAATTAAATGGTAAAAGTTGTTTCTTACTTCGCACATCTGCAGCTGAAATAGTCGTCTTTCCTTCTCCATTTCTTCTGCTATCTCAGCTCCTGTTATTTCTGTTCTTATCATCCCGTGCTGTTTTGCATGTTCTCTTTTTTCCTTTTCAATTTTTGTGCTGCAATTATAATTAAAATAGATTTCAGGAAACTTATTTCACTGTCATGAGATCTAGTAATTTTACTAAAACATACATTGTATAACATCATGATGGCAAAATAGCCACTCTGTAAATACACATTCTCCCATCTTTTTAAGCTCTACATATTTGAACACGTTCCCTTAATACTATCTTGTGATTTGACAGAACTGACTTGCAGATGAAATGCTGAGATCACTATTAAGTGAGCCATCAATGAACTGAATGAGAGACCAGAAGACTAGGGTGTAATAGATACTCCAAAATGTCCTGAATGCAGGCCAACATTGGCTAAATTCTCCACTTGGCCCAATAAGCTGTAATAACAGGAGGCTTCCTACTGTTAAGCAACATCCGTCAGCCAGCTTCTGAACATTGTTGCTCTCTCCTCATCTAGTCATGTAACATCAACACCATGAGATGCAGAGTGCTAACTTGACCATGGTGCTGAGTCAGTAGGTCGGGATGAAAAGGAAATAATATGGGAGGCTGAACCAACAGAACTGAGAAGGTCGGACAACCAACATTGCTTCAGCCAAGCTGGAGCAAGGAGAAGCATTTTGACATGATCCAACTTCAGCTTTAGAATGACCTTTGTGTTGACTGGGATTGGGGAGGAGGGGAAGCATACATCAAAGCTAATCCCTAATTGAAGTGGAAGGGGTCCATTTGGGAGTCTGGGATGAGACTTGCTTGAGAACAAAATTGATGGTAATTGAGATAAAATTCAACAAAAGATAGATCGTGCCAGACCAACCTGATCCTTCTTTAAGAAGATGACAGATTTTCTAGATAACGGAAATTCAGTAGCTCTATCCTCCCTAGATCTCAGTAAAGCATTTGATACAATTCCATATGGGAAATTATTAGTTAAACTGAAGACAATGGGGATAAATACAAGAACTGAAAGGTGGGTAAGGAATTGGTTAGAGGTGAGACTATAACAAGCCATATAGAAATATCAGGCTGGAGGGAGATTATTAGTGGAGTTCCTCAGGGATTTGTCTTGGAACTTGTGACAGAATCCCCAGGGTACAACATGGAACTGGGGTACCGCAGTGCCCCCTTAACTCTCCAGCCTGGGCTGTCTCTCACAATACTTTGCTAGTGACAAACAGAAAAGCCCTCTGCGTACTGTTATCACTCAGCACAACAACATGTGTAGCCCCACACCCAGCTAAATTGTATAAATGCTCCCAGAGCCATTTACAAATCACACAGAGAAAGGCACTAGCAAATCTCTTGAGCCCACAGCATTGCACCCTAAACTGTACTGTCTTGCCCTGATCAGAAGCCTGACCAGTGTAAGTTTATTACCCAGTCTGCCCCTCCCTAGATATGGAGAGGACATACATTAGCCTTTGTCACCAGAACTGAAATTTCCCAAGCACTTCAACCAAAACGCACTGTTTTTGGTAAAATATAAAATAGATTTATTAACTACAGACTGATAGATTTTAAGTGATTATAAATAGCAGGCACAAAAGGTCAGAGATAGTTACCAAAGAAAATAAAAGGTAAGCACAGAGTCTAAATTTTAAACCTTATTAGACTAGGCAGTATTTGGATCCAGCAGTTTTCTCACCCCACTGGATGTTACAGTTCTTAATACATAGGCTTTCCCTTTTAAGCTCAGGACCAGTCTCCTCAGTTAAAGTCCTTGTCTTCCCAGCATTCTTGTCACTTCCAGCGTAGGTGAGGAGAGGAGAAAGGCAAAAGCATGTTGCCACTGTCCCCTATTTTATATCCTCAGTCTGTGTGTCTGCAAAACACTAGCCCAGACACATCCTGGTGGGCTTTGCTAAGTCACAAAGTTGAGCAATCCCCCATTGTGTGATGCTTGAACACAGGACCAATCTTATTTAATATTTTCATTAATGACAGCACAAAAAGTTCAGTGTTCTAATAAAATCCTCAGATGACACAAAGTTGAGAGGTACTGCCGATATGGAGGATGATTAGACTATTATGCAAGGAGATCTGGATGGCCTTAAACTTGAGTAATAGAAATGACATGCAATTTCATAGTACAAAGTGGAAGGTCATGCCCTTAGGGCAGGGGTGGGAAACTTTTTGGCCTGAGGGCCACATCTGGGTATGGAAATTGTATGGTCAGCCATGAATACTCACAAAATTGGGGGTTCAGAGTGTGGGAGGGGGCTTTGGACTGAGATGGTGTGGGGGGGAGGGGCCTCTGGCTCTGGTGAGTTTGGGGTGGAGGAGGGTGCTCCAGGCTGGGACCGAGTGGTTCAGAAGGTGGGAGGGGGATCAGGGCTGGGGCAGATGGTTGGGGCATGGGAGGAGGTCAGGGGTGCAGGCTTCAGGCGGCGCTTACCTCAAGCAGCTCCTGCAAGCAGCAGCATCTTCCCCCTCCAGCTGCCCCGTCTGCAGGCACTGCCCCTGCTGCTCCCATTGACCACGGTTCCTGGCCAATGGGAGCTGCAGAGTCAGTGTGCAGGGCAGGTGCAGCATGTGGAGCCCCCTGGCTGCCCCTATGTGTAGGAGCTGGAGCGGGGATATGCCACTGCTTCTGGGAGCCATGTGGAGCAGGGCAAGCCCCCAACCCAGCTGGAGCACCAGGGCAAGGCAAGCCCCCAACCCCACTCCCCGGCAGCAGCTCGAAGGCTGGATTAAAAGGTCTCACGAGGCAAACGCTGCCTGCGGGCCGTAGTTTGCCCAACCCTGTCTTAAGGGCTAACAACAAGAATTTTTGCTACAAGCCGGTGACTTATCAATTAGACACAACAGAGAAGGAGAAAGACATGGGTGTACAGGTCAATTGCAGGATGACTATATGCCACCAATGTGGTGAAAAAGGCTAATGCATCCTAGGATGCTTCAGACAAGGTACTTCCAATAGAAATAAGGAAGAATTATTATCACTGTGTGAGGCACTGATGAGATCTCATCAAAATTCTGTGTACATTTATGTTCTCCCATGTGTAAGAAAGATGAATTCACACTGGTACAGATGCAGAAAAGGGCTACTAGGACAAACGGATGAATGGAGAACCTGCCTTACGAGAGGAGACTTAAGGAGCTTGCCTTGTTCACCCTAACAAAAGGAAGGCAGAAGGGCAACATGACTGATATTTATTCCTTTGATGTATTTATAGAGAGCAGAGAGGGGAAGGAGTTATATAAATTAAGGGCCAATGTTGGCACAAGAACAAATGGACATAAACTGGCCATCAACATGTTTAGGCTTGAAATCAGACAAAGTTTTCTAACCACCAGAGGAGTGAAATTCTGGAACAGATTCACAAGAGGAGCAGTGGGGCCAAAAAACAATTTTGTTTCAAGACTGATCTTGATAAGTTTATGGAAGGGATGGTATAATAAGGTTGCCTACAATGGCCATTTCTTGTTGCAGCAGGTGCTCGTGACAGGGGTCCCTGAAAAGAGATGGGGCAGAGGAGTGAGTAGGTGGGACAGAAATAAAAGGGATGGAGTAACCCTTTTGGATAATCTCTAAAACCCATTTGTCTGTTGTGATGGTGTTCCAGATTGGGTAAAATGGTGACAAGGCAGTCTCTGAATGGACGGGGACCATTTCTACGTCCGGAGTTGGCGAGTGTGGTGGTCTCGTGCCCTCAACCACACTGTCAAAATTGTTGTCTGGAGGTGGGACTGTTGAGATGTCGAAGGCTGATCTTGGTTCTGCCAACATCTGTTCTGTCTTTGTTTATACCATTGGTCATACTGGCTGTCGGGTTGAGAGTATCGAATTGACCAGAATCTCTGACTGTAAAACCTGCCCTGTTTCTTCTTGTTTGCAGGCACGTAAATTCACAGGGTTTTTAAAGTTGCCCTTGAGTCTTTTAGGGTTTGTAGTGACACACCAGTTTTGTTTGTGAATAGTTTTTGACCCTCGAAGAGTAAGTTCTCTATCGTTGCCTGACCTCCCTCGGGAACACGGAGAGATGGAGCCAAGATACATGGTGCATAACCACAGATGTCCCAATGGACCATGCTGGCCATGACTGCAGAATCCAGAGAGGCCTGAAGAGACATCCTGGTGATAAGAGACCCTTCGGAAATTTTCGCCTTGCATTGTTTTTTGTCACCTGGAGAATTTTCAATAAATTTGGACATTTTGGAGAATACATTGTGTGCGTATTTTGCCAATAGGGCCACATAATTGGCTATGAGTAACTGAAATGTAGCGGAGGAATAGGGTTTTCGTCCAAAACAGTCTAACCTTTTCCAATCCCTATCATATGTGGTCGTTCAAGACTGGTGTCGTTTTCCTCTTTTGGTTGATCACTTCCACTATTAAAGAGTTTGGTGCGGAGAGTGTAGATAAAAACTCAGCCCCTTTAGCTGGCACGTAGTATTTTTGGTCAGACTTCTTATACGAGGGTAGTGCAGTAGCTGGTGTCTGACAGATTATTTTTACAGCCTCCAAAATAGCATAATTAATTGGCAGGGCTATCTTTGCTGCTCAGGATGCCTGGAGTATGTCCATGAGATTATGTTGGGTTTTTGATAGTAGTTGTAACAAAAGGTTGAGAGATTCAGCTATCCTTTTGAAGAGGTCCTGAAAGAATTTGAAATCATCCCCTGTAGTGGTGGGTGGTGGCATTATGGTTTCATCCGGTGACAAAGATGAGAGGTGAGTAGGTGGTGAAGTGTCATGTTCAGCTGTGTCTTCAGGTTCCTTAGTCTCTTCCTCTTGTGTTTCTGAGGGTGCTGGGACAGTTGGTGAACGGGATCATACTGTTCTGGACCTACGCAGGCTAGGGTCCTGCGATGTTGGGCCCTAAACATTGCCCACAGATACCAGTATGGCCAGTTAGGTGGGAATGGTATGGGGGGCAGTGCTCATGGGTGACCATATCAGCCTGGCTGGTGGTGAGATGGTCCAGGCTTGGGTGAGGAGTGTCAAGGAGTATATATTACTGCATCATCCTCTTCTGCCTCATCACTGGAGATAGAAGGGACTAATCTACAATGAGTATTCAGCTGACTTGGTACTGAACTGGATGGGATACCCTCGGTACCGAGCAGAGGAGATACAGGCATTGAGGGCACTATCAGGTCTGCATGTCTCATGAATTGCTGCAGAATCGTGAGGCTCAGTGCCGAAGACAGCACTATGGATGGCCCGGGAGTATGAGTTGCAGCTGCTGGTGCTGAGGATTTAGAGCTGTGCAGTATATGTACAGCAGGTGGCGCCATTGTACTGCTCGGTGCCAAGGTTTTCTTCCGCTCCATGGGTGCAGAGCTGGAAGGTTTCACTTTACTGTGTGAACCTCCATTTGAGCTTGCCCACATAGGGTCTTTAGCTCTTCGGGAACTCTCAGTACTGGACGTTCCCGGTATCTTACAGTCTGGCGCTCTTGGTGCCGTCGGTAACAGGTAAGATTTTTCAGTTGGAGATTCTTTTCTCTTAGGTGATTCTCAGCGCAAGGATGTCTCCAACCACTTTTTGATTACCTTTCTTGGAACAGGCTCCTTGGCAGACATTGCGGAAGCAGAACCCCTGTCAGAGACTGCCGCTGGCGACCATTAGCCAGTGCGTGTCCTGGACTCAGGGTCTGAGGCTAGCCTGTGGGATTTTTCTATCATGAGGTGCTTAAGTTGGAGATCCCTGGCTTTTCTTGCCCTGGTTGTCAGCTTTGTGGGCACTTCGAGTAATGTATGTCTCACCGAGGCAGCGGACACTCTGTGTGTGGCCGTCAAGAGACCAGTATGGAGAGTCTACAAGTCAGGCAGGGTTTAAAATAGATCAGCTGGGCATGCCTGAGAGAGTCGGTCTCTTAAAGAAAAAAACCAGGGATAAACCCTGTTTGATGCTATAGCTGTCTGCCTGCCGGAGAAAAAGGAGTAGATAGGGAAGGTAAAAGGAAAAAAAAATTTTTTTTGAATGAAAGAAATAAAAAATTATAGTAAGGCAAGGGGATACGGTAGCTAACTACAGCTAAACTAACACTACCAAGAAACAACTATGAACTATCTTCTATTAATCCTATATGAGGTAAGAGGGGGAGCTGCTGATCGCTCCAACTCAAGACAAAGGCAGTAGAGAAGGAACTGAGAGACAGCTGGCTGCACATCCCTATGTAACCTCTTGGAGCACCAACTGGGCACTGCTACCACAAACTTCTGATTACAAGCGCAGGGCATCAAGACACAAAGTAGAGCACGCACAGGGACACTCCTCGAAGAAGTAGAAAGATATTTTTCTGTCAGCTCTGGAAACTCAGTTTAGGATCTGATAGACAAGCTGTGTTTTGTTTGGCTTATGCATCACCAGAAAAGTTTCTATATACCAAATTCTGCTCTTAGTGACACCAGCACAATCCAAATGGCCTTAGCGGAGTTCCATAGGTATCACAGAATGTAGGAGTTAACCCAGCAATTGCAAATGTATACAGTCAGCTGTTCCATTGAAAATGCATGGGCCAGAGACATACTCAACATATTTATGGAAGTGAGCCACAGCTCTCCAGAGTTAGCAGAAATAAGAAGTAATTTCATATGCAGATGTGACTGAATACACAGTTTAGTAAAAAGATCCCATTTTTTACTTGGACATTAATCCTTTTGCCTTAGATTGCTCTGGAAGATGGGAATATTTATTTACTAATTTACAGGGATTAATAATTTGTAATGAGACTTGATTATTAAAATATCTGTGTTTAGTGCTAAAATTATGTATTTAACTTTAATAAAAAAATCAATCAATCATTCTTAGTGGTCTGGCTTTTCTTTCCCTTTTTTTTTCCTGCTTACATATAAACTATAGATAGAGAGCAAGGCAAATAATGTGATAAATAGGAGAAACATAAGGAAGAAGGGAGATAAACAGAGTAATAAAGCTTCCCTCAATCACATTATTAATCCCAACATGAAGTATACAGTAATTATCATCAGTGAAATCACCACTGCTGACATCTATCCAAAATAATATTTTTTAAATTTATATCACTTATCCAACCATCCTTTTAACCAGTGTCTACAGCCGCACTCAGTAAGAGACACTGAATTTTTAATATAACACTCCAAAATCTAATGCCAATCCAGAACTCACTTAAATCAAGTCTACCCTTGAATGCACGGTAAGAGATTATCTTGGGCCCAGATGCCAGAATTATGCACCAAGAGATGGCTCAGAAATAAAACTACCACCACACATTGAGTTGGGGGCATTATGAACTGAAGCTTCCCAGAGCTAAACATGATTTCTCCTTGTAAACTTATTTAAAATTAGTTTTGCATTACAACTAGTATACATATATAAAATATTGCAAATGTATGGTTTAGTAATATATTGTATTTGCTTTTTCATTTCTGACTATTCATCACTTCTTATAACTAATACTCCTTCTGTATACACAGACTATTTTATCTTATTGTATACTGCTGAAGACTAGTGTGTGTGAGCAGCTGTTTTAAGATTTTTTCATCTATAAAACCTGTGTCACATGTCCACAGTTTTGTCGTATCTGTAGTGTCTAGTTATTATATGTACGGTGTGTAATGTGTATGTCTGTATACCAACTGAAAATATACTGTACCAACGAGAATATTAATGGCTTGACCAGCAACCCAGTCTTCTTCCTTATTCTAGAGGAATATTAGGCATAAATTATAACTCTTCAATAGAATACATAAAAGCTTGAATTTCCATTAACACTGAAGGTTATACGTCTAATGTGATGTTCATGGCATTGAGAATATACCCATTCTTAATCCTTCATCTTTACAGGTTCATCAATGGTAACAATGAACAGCTCTGAACAAGAATGAAAATCCAAGAATGTTACTGACCTGCTAAATAAGTCTGAGTCATCCACCAAAATTAAAATAAATGGCGGATATCCTCAGTATCATAAGCATCAAGGTTAGAACATAAAAGGTTTCCCTTCTCTAACAGTGAAGTGTTTTCTCTCTTTGTATGAATTATGACAAAATGAAGAATACTTACAATTTGGTCTCATAATCCTTCCAGGCTTTGTCAAAAGGCTTTTTAAGATCCTTAGGAAACAGAAAATGCACTTAAAATATGTTTAACAACACTTTTAAATTGTGGGTTTAAAACTAAGATATCATATTGGTCCCTCCTGACCCTAAAGTCTATGAGTCTATTCCAAAAATCATAAATGGCATTTTTAAGTCTTTTAAATCTTTTCAAATATTCCTTTCTTACAGATCTTAAGACAGATACGAACCACATATTTTCCAAGTGGAATTTTAATCATGCAACTTCAATTAAAGTTAGCAGAATCCATGAAGATATGATGAGAATAAGTGCCAACATAAGAATCCGGATGGATGAGATGGATAGTAAGAAGCTGAAATCTAGGCAACCCTAAAATGTCTCCCTGAAAGTACTCTAGGTTCGCTGAACACTTACCCCTTTAACTCCTTTCAAGTCTCCTTTTAAGAGAGAATCCAAAGTGAAGATAACATTGTGGCTTAAGCCTTGGAGCTAAGACAATAAAAAAAAAAAAAGCACTAGTTGAGTTTAAAGAAACTTATAAATATCATGATTTAAACCAATATGCTGCGCACATATTTTCACTATCTAATGTAGCTGAACCTGTGGCAAAAAAGTTCCACACTAACAGCAAATTCAGATCCATAAAGAGTTAATCAACATGTATATGGATGGAAACAGAAGTATTAAAAATATAGGAAACCTATGGACATTCAGGGAAACATGAAAAGTGAAATTAAAATTCACAGATGAAGGAGGCCTAGAAAACAGATGAAGGTAATTTTCAGTTTCCCTAACAAGCAATAGAACATTACTTGGGGAGCAATTTAAGAACATAAGAACAGCCGTACTGTGTCAGATCAAAAGGTCCATCTAGCCCAGAATCCTGTTTTCTGACAGTGGCCAATGCCAGGTGCCCCAGAGGGAATGAACAGAACAGGTAATCATCAAGTGATCCATCTCTGTTGCCCATTCCCAGATTCTGGTAAACAGAGGCTAGGGACACCATCCCTGCCCATATGCTGGCTTCTGGGTCAATAAGGCTTTTCTTACAGTTCACCAAACAATAAACAAAAGATATGGAGCAATTCTAGCTTATCAATTGTTGCTTTAAAAAACAAAACAAAAATAAAACCACAACTCAGACCTGAAGGTCATTAGCAAACTTGGGCTCCACAGGGTTGAAGGGAAAGTTCCACAAGATATATCAAAAAGTGTATTTTAAGTTGGCATGTTTGTTAATTTAAGGAAGTTTGAAAACAATATCCTAGCATGTGATTCTGGAGATGATCACAGCCTCTGAAAGATATGCCTGGGGGGGAAGGATCATGAACATGAGCTAATGTTTAGTTATTGATTTCTTCAACTAATACAGTTTGTCAGCAGTCTTTCAAATCCCATCCTCCTTATGACTCTCAGATATCAGAACTGATTATTATCCTTGAATACAAAGTGGTTGCAATTCACGACATACACTCAAGCATCCTGGAAGGAAATTCTTTACAGTGGTCTTGAGTTGTATGTCAGTAAAATAAAATACATACATTCTAGCTTTTCATATCCATATAAAAAGTTTGTCCTCACGTCACTAAAAGAAAATCATGAACAGCCATCATATGATCTTCAACTGCAATTGCATCAACTCTCCTAAGTAGCTTGTAGTGGTTCAAAACTTGGAAGGGAGACCACATAGGAGTGAGACTGGTTATTCAGTAAGTGGGATTCTTTCCTCAAAGCAGTAATGGAATTAATGTCTCAACATATTTTCTTTTAAACAATACTGAGGCCCTTACTATTTGCAGTCATTAGAAGATACAAATATATTTACCCCATTCTCTTTAACAAATACCATTATGCATAACTACCCATAAGTTTGCCTATATCTGACACCATTTTTAAGTTCTATTGTATAGTCTGCATATGTTTCAGTCTGTGAACAGAATAGTCATCCATCAGCTCAGATTTTAAGACACATGTACCCAATTGCAAGTACTATTTTGACTGTCCATACAATACTTGCACACAAATTGCTAAATGCAGAAAATATTCATTCATATTTACAAATCCCACAATGATGTATACAATCACAATAAATGTTTGGACAAATTATTTGCACACCTGTTTTTAAACTCTGAGTCTATATACTGGCTGTTTTACAAACTTTGTCTAATAAAATTGTACAGCTATTTAACAGTTTGGCTAAAAGACTACCTGTTCAAACTATCTTAAAGATGTGTCTACATGAATGTTAAGAGGGATTTTCAATCAAACTAATTCAACTGAAAAATAAATCTTTTAGCCTGCGTAGATGAGGCCTTCCTAACAGGATAAACAGCCATATCAAAATATTAATATTTTAGTAATGAGCTAACATGCTCACAGAGTCTTGAAATTTAGAAGGTTACATCATTAAGTTGGGTTTGGAAGGAAAATAATTTCTTATTTTAATGAAGTCCTCTTACCATTACCCTTGGGGGAGATCATGTGAGGATCAGAAAATATCTGAGTGTTGATTATGAAAAAAAGTTAGTAGTTATCAGTCAACTTCCCTTCCATAAATAGAACAAATTTAGGCACTCTTAATCAGTGCCTCTGACCTCCGGGATATGTAAAGGTGAGCATTTCCTAGCTCCAAGAAAGTATGACACGAATACCATCAAATTCATCCAACAAGTTTTACATGTTAGAGTTTATCATCTTTATAAAGCTGCAAATATAACTACCTAGAACAGGTATTTTTTTTGCAGGTGGGAAACCAATTTCCATATTTGTATGGAAATTTGTAAATAAAAAGCAGAAATTAAGTTATTTGAGCAGCCGCATTTTTGAGATTCAGGAGTCCAATTTCCGAGCTCAAACACTAATTTAAGGAGTAATTAACATTAATTTAGTACAGACACTGGCATGGGTGGGAATTAAAGTAAACTCTTCTAGATTTATCTGAAGAACCAAGGCACAGAGGAAACTAAGCCAGAAAAGGACAGCCATCCGCACTTCCTAATATGACCAACCCATGAGCAATCAGTTGTCGAGGTAAGGGAAAACTAGGTTGCTCTGGTGACGCAGGTACACTGTTGCCACAATAAGTACCTTTGTGAAAATGTTCTAGACCCACTGTGAAGCTCAGGAAGCTCCTATGTGCTGAATTAAAGTCTATATGAAAATCCATGTCCTTCAGATCGAGAGCTGCAAACCAGTTGTCTTTTTTAGGGAGGGTATTATGGAGGCTAAGATGATCATCCTGAATCTTGAATGTCATATGAAGATATTTAGCTGAGATCCAGGATCTCCAATCTCCATTTTGGGGGAGGATGAGGAAGTATCTGGAATAGAAGCCCTTTCCTCTGTGTTGAGGAGGCACGGACTTTATCACCTCTAACTAGATCAGGGAATCCACCTCCTGAGGATCCTCTCATGAGAGGGCTCTCTGAGGAGGGATGGAGAGGAGGGTTTTGGGGGAAAGGACATAAATTCTATTGTGTAGCTTGTCATCTAGGATTCATTTGTTCACCACATAAGAAAGAAATGGGATAGGTGGTCACAAAGATAATGGGGATCTGCCAACATGGAGACTGGTTGGCAGCTCTTGAAGGTCCAGTCAAAATGATTATTTGGCTGGAGCTTGGGACTGGGAATGAAGTGGCAATGAGGTGTTCTGTCTGCTGCACTGTACCATCTAGGGTGGCTTCTAGGTGTCTCATAAGCCCTTTGATGGTAAAAGGGCTGAGAAACACGATAGTGCCTACAAGAAGGAAGTTTGGAGTACTTCCTCCAAGGCACAGGAGTGCATATCACCAAGGAGAAGAGGAGTTGCAGGGAGGCCATTAGTGAGTAAATAGAGGAGTCACTTTGTAGACTTAATAGACTGTTGACCTCAAAGGGAAGATCCTCTACCATTTCCTCGACCTCACCAGGAAGCCCCAGAAGTGCAACCATGAAGCCTATCTCATGACAACCGAAGTCACCATGGAATGCAAAGCCATATCTGCTGCGTCTTATGACCCTTGGAGGGATAATTGGGCAAGCAATTTCCCTTTGTCCAGGATGGCCTGGAACAGATTTGAGCTCCTCCTGTTAGCAAATTCAGACAATTTGTTATAGTTAAAATCATACTTAGACATCAGGACCTGATAATTTGCTATGCAAAACTGCAGACTGGTGGATGAAAAGCTTTACCAAAGAAATCTAGTCTCTTTGTATCCTTGGTTGAGGAAGTAGACCTAGACTGGTGCAGCCTGTTGCACTGCTTGACAGCCTGAACCACTAGAGAGTTTGGGCTGGGTTAAGAAAACAAATATTACTCCCCCTTTGATGGTACCAAGTACTTTTTCTCTGTCCTTTTCAGAGTTGGAATAAAGGCGGTTGTGCTAAGCCAAACTGCTTTGGTGGGTTCTGATAAGGCATTTGTGACATTGCACTCCATATGTTTTACGGAAATATGCTTATGAATGTGAATATGATGTAACTGGAATATGCTTTATACAAAAAAGTTTCTTGTAAAGTATCATTACAAAGGTTATAACCTACTGAATATATTCCTCCTATTTGTATGCACGTATCGTTCTTGTATCTGAAGCTAGAAATATGGAGTATAACTCTGAGGTCCTATTGTAATTATGCAAAGTATGGGCCACTAACGGTGGTTTAGAATCTCGATGGCTACCATTGACTATGACAACTGGTTGTAAATGGTTTACTTACCTGCAAACCTTCCTGGGTACGTGTGGGCCAGACCTGGAAGAATTGGAGGCTGGGGTCTCACAGGACATGTGAACATGTCACATGATACTGGAATCCATCTTAAACCTGGTGCTTTTCCATTTAGAAGGAGGGTTGGGGACCCAGAGACACAAAAAATTCCTGCCTTATGCCAAAGCTATAAAAGGGGGTGGAACAGAACAAAGGGGGATCCCAGTCATAAGAAACCCCTGCTTTCCACCTAAAATGTCTGCTAGAACTAACAAGGACCGTACCATGCGAAAGGATTGAGCCCAGACTAGGAAGGAGTCTAGTCTGTGAAAGAAGCTTATTGGAACATCTCTGAAGGTGAGATTTACCTGTAAACAGTTTCTTAATGTATTCAGCTTAGACTTCCGTGTTTTTGCTTTATTTTGCTTGGTGACTTACTTTGTTCTGTTATTACTTGAAAACACTTAAATCCTACTTTTTATACTTAATAAATCACTTTTGTTTATTAACCCAGAGTAAGTGATTACTACCTGGACAAGCAAACAGCTTTGCATCTCTCTCTATCAGTGTTACTGAGGGTGGACAATTTATGAGTTTACCCTGTATAAGGTTTATACAGAGTAAAACGGATTTACTCGGGGTTTGGATCCTATTGTGAGCTGGGTGTCTGGGTGCTGCAGATAGGCAACCCGCTGAGCAGTTTTTAGTTGAAGTAGGCAGCTTTGGGGGCATGGACCAGACCTGGTCTGTGTTGAAGCAGGCTAGCATGTCTGACTCAATAAAGGCAAGGTTCTGGAGTCCCAAGCTGGCAGGGAAAACGGGCTCAGAGGTAATTTCAGCACGTCAGGTTACAGTCCCAAAGGGGGCTCTGTGACCGAACCCGTCACAGTATTATTGATTGGAAGCGCCACCTTCCTATGGCCCGTAGTCTGGCGAATATCCAGAAGTTTGTGAGTAGGTGGTTCACTTCCTCCAGGGGAATCTGGAGAACCTCCACAATCCTCCTCAGGAGTACCTGAAATTACCTATAATCACCTGGTAGCAATGGTGAGGCTGGTGACACTGCCTCATGAGATGATGAGGAACTAAGTGCTAAAGATGGATCAGGTGGGACTGGCTGGTCCAGATGGTGGTCCTCCTCATAACATCCCTGGGGGAGATGAGACTCTTCTTTGAGAAGCAACCTGTCAAAACTCCCACTCTTGAGTCTTTGTAGCCAGTAGGTCAAAAATGAGGGTCTGAAGAGCCCCAGTATGTCCATGGGGAGGGATCATATGGATATGGAAGGCATGCCCTTGGAGGGTGTCCCATAGCTGGCAAAGTCCCCTATGGGAGTTAGAGGGTGTCCAGGAGACTCTGGAACCCTGCTGGGATTCATCTTGTGCCTTGGAACTGTCGGAGGAATTGGTGCCTCAACACCAATATGAAACATGAATCCTCCAATTCTACCAGTAGAACCGATAGTACTGTCTTGTGATGCCATGGTGGTGGACAGGACTGGGGAACAGCACACAGATGGCGTACCCGTGTCTATGCCATGACTGGTAGATGGGACCAGTAAATAATGTGTTGTTAGTGTAAGAGTCTCACTGAACACTAACAGATCCAATAGTATCAGCAACTCTGGGTCAGTGTAAATCAACAAGTCCTCAAGGAAGGTACACGCAGACCTAGTGGATGTAGAGCCGGAGGGGATCCTGGCTGTCGGTGGAGCAGACAATGAGGACTTGGGTTGGTCAGGGGAGTATCGATATTGTCAAGTCACTCTTTTTGCAGCGCAGTATTGTCAGTAAATGAGATTTTTCCTTTCTCAATTCACTAATGCATGGGCTGGTTCTGCCCGTCATGCAGGTGATTTTGGAGCACCCTTGGCTTTGAGTACCCCAAAATGTAGACCCATGCTCCCTATGAGCTCCTGACACACCCCTACCAGTGCAAAGAGTCTCACCAGACCCCGAGGACATGTGGGAGGTGGTCCTTTTCTCTGAGGACTTGGATGCAATGTCTCCTACTTCTTATGAGGCTGTTCGCCCTTACACGCCTCATTTCTATGGTTGGACTAGTTGGTGGGCCTGACCTCTGAGGATTTGGAGCTAGAAGCACTAAGGCTAGAGGGAAACTATTCGGCCACCCAGAAGGCCTGGGGTCAGAATGGGTATCATAAAAAGCTCCAACTGTCTACAGAGTTGGAATTCACGAGACTGTCAGGTTTGAGGAGGAAAAAAATGAAGACTGCTGGTAAAGCTTGCGCACACAGGAGATTTTGTCGCACCACAACAGGAGAGGTGGTCAGTCCAGGTCATCCCTTATGCCCTTGGTTTGGAGCATGAGAAGGTGCAGAACACAGGTGCAGACCAACTGAGCTGCTAGTGAAAAATCTTTTGTTCTCAGGCATATGGAATACATGAACACCCACAATGCATACCCTGAGGGATCATCTCTCAAAGAAGAAATGTAGGTTCTACTCCCAGTCTGGCACAGACTTACTATCACTCTATTGAACAGGAGTGAGTTTTTATTACATATATAATATACTAAAATCTTAAGAATAAGAACAGATTAGAAAACAGCAAATTATTTAAGATGACTGAAGAAGTCTCTTTATTAGTCTCAGAAAAAAGTGATTTGAAAAGTACTATATAAGTGCTATATAAAGTGTGCTCTTTATGCTTCTGGTCCTCAAGAAAGACTTGTATTTCACTATCTTTTTCCTCTAAGTTATCTTTTTTCCAAGAGTGATTGTTTTATAACTAACACAGCATAAATGTTCCAACTCAAAGTTTAATGATATTAGATCCATTGGTGGAAATCAGATTCAGTGTTATCTGGACTTTTTTTGAAAAGAAAAAGAAAGAAGTTGCTTGCCACAAAGTTAACCATAACTTTCACTTTTACTGCTTATGACTGCATTTTGCAACTTTGAAAATTATTTCTTATACTAAGATATACTTCTTCAGAATTGGAGACTGCAAACAACATACACGTAAATATTTAGAAGCATTCAGCAGCTACCAAATTCTTTGAATACTTTTCAGAATTAACTTCAACAGAAACAACTCAGGTAATTCACGCTGAGCAGTCTTACCAGAAAAAAATTCATGTAGTTTGACTTCCTGTGTATCGTAACTCATACAGTTTTACCCAGTTACTCCTGTATTGAGCTCAGTAACTTGTACAACTAAATTAGCAGAATTTCCACATATTTAAATCATGGAAAGAAACATTTTAATCAGCTCCTTTCTTTCTCCCTCTGCATTTCTCTTTAATCTTCTATTTAATCATATTCTAAATGTCTTGAAAAATAAAATTTCTTATTAATGACTTATCTTTATCATTTGATAAATGCTGATATTTTATAATTTCTTTTACCTTTATTTACCAAATATATACATTTATTTTAGTTTTCTTCCTTGTTTCTGCACCTGCATCACATACAATGAATTGCCAGGGGACACAATACGAGCTAAATGTTAGAGTTAGGTTAGCAGATGGCGCTTAAACCACATTTTTTGTGACTACTGTTAATTGCAATGGTGGATTTCTAGGATTATATTACTTGACAGAAAATATAACTGGTGCTATCATATTTGGCAGTGTCCTATGAAAAATATGTCAAAATACCAGAAAAAAATCTGAAGCTGTAAACTGAGAAATATGTATTTAATTATATTAATGGACTAGCTCCCTAACTAAAGTATTATTAAAAACAAGAGCTGCTTAGCAAGTCTTGTAGTTCACATATCTTTGTAAAAACTTGCTAGAAGTTTTGACAAGTATTAAGTACGGACCACAAAGTTCGCTACAGTGAAGTATCCTCCAAGTACCAGAGAAAACCTAAGGGTCTATGAAAACAATTTTGAGATGACTATCTTACTGTATCTGAAAGTTCCCAGGTTTTATTCCATACAATAAAAGATTTGAAAGAAAACAACAATAACTAATGTCTTAATAAAAAATGATTGTCTCAAAAAAAGGTATATGTATATTTTTATTCCGGGGATTATGTAAAGCCATTATCAAGATTTTGGGCACTGAACACTAAGATAATTTTTCCGTCATTCCACTGTGTTATCTATTATTTTTAGATATGGGATTGGAACTTTATTAAACAATTCATTTGCGTATACTCTCTCCTCACCTCCTACCCTCCAGCTCTACAAACTAGATGGCCTAAGGATAATATTTTGAAAAGTGCCTAGTGATTCTGAAATGCCTTAAAGGGACCAGCTGTATAAAAGGTGGTACTCAGCACTTTCTGAAAATCAGAACTTGAAGATGTTACAAAAGTTGGGTACCCAAAAATTGACACATTCAAAATCACTGTTCACTTTTGAAAATCATGACCAAAGTCATCCTAATCTCTCCTCCTACATAAGTTCTCCAGACCACTTAGCATCATAGTTGCCCTTTTCTTCAACTTCTCAAATTAAATATCCAAATATAAAGGTGATAATCAGAACCGATTTAAAATATTTATGGTTACATTTTCTACCCCCTTTTAAAGCACTCTAGCATACTATATACCATATAAGCCTTTGTGATGGCTGCTGCACACTTCACCAATCTTCACTAAATATCTATAACTCAAGGATCGTAGTATCTGAGAGATACTATCTAACGTTAATACATGAAAATCCATAAGAAAAATATACATAAACTAGTTTTATTGATGTGTGTTGCTTTGCACTTACCACTAACATTTCAACTGTACCATTATTTCTCCTATATCTCCATTCACCTAATTAACTAGCATACTTTTCAATATTGCTTTTGATTAGGGAGTTTATGTAGATCATTTTCTGATTCATCGACTCTGGCAGTATTTTTTTTTCTGAACACATTTGGATTTCCTTTAGAAATCATTCCTGCTAAATTTCATTTTTGGTCTCAAATTCACTATACATCTTATAATTATGAATACTCTTTCTTGTGAGGTAGTGAGTGTAGTGGTCAGAGTGGTGGACAGCATAAGAATTTCTGTCTTCTATTCCTGATTGCTATTAATTTGTTGTGTGACTCTGAGCAAGTAATTGAATTTTGCTGTGTCACTTTCCCAAAACATCAGAGTTGTAGTAAAGTTTAATTGACTCTAACTTTTACAAAGCACTAATATCTTTGAAGTTCTGAGTATTATAACCATTTCTCAGTGTTAATTTCCTCCACTATCTTGTCCAACCATAAAGACTGAAAAGATTCATCTGGAGTTCCTCAATCCTCCTTTGTTCATTTCCTGCCCTTCTGTCATAAGTAGATAGGTAAGGTAAGGGTTAATTTTCTTTTCCTGTAAAGGGGGAACAAAGAGAACCAAACACCTGACCAGAGGACCAATCAGAGAACTGGATTGTTTAAAGTCAGGGGCGGGAATTTGTATACTCGGGGTCTTTTTGTTTCCTCGGTATGGGTAAACCAGTTTTTCTTCTATACTCCATCTTATCTCAAAGTTTCTCCTAAACAGTCTTGTATACAAAGGGCATGGTGTAAAGCCCCTGTTCCCAGATCTGGACTTTATCGTTCAAATCTGGGTCTTACCTGAACTCCCCAAAGCTCACTACCTGCTTGGTAATTTTTCTCTCTTGCCACCCAACTAGGCTATTGGGGTTCCTACGTACCCCCCGAGAGTCTAACTCCCTAACTCCCTGGGGACCCCCAAGACCCGAGCCCTGGGTACCCTCTCTTCTCTCCCACGCTTTCCCCGCTTCCCTGGGTTACCCGTGCGAGACTAGACTCACTTTTGAAACAACCAAGTGGGGGGGGGACAAGCTAGCGTCCCCGACGAGAGCTTGCGTTCCAGCGAACCACAGCTACACACAAGAGATTCCCCCTCCCTGGTCTCAGTACATAACTAGAGAAGAAACTCAAACCAGGAACAGAGATGAGTCTTTTCTCTTTCTCCCGTAGCCCCATGCTCTTCTCTGGAAACTAGAACAATAGCCCAACACCTGGCTTTCCCTTCCCTTTGCGTCATAGGAAAAGGAATCTCCCCACCAGTTCAATAAGACTTAATAAATATAAAAAAAAAACTTAACAAAAATCAAATTAATCTCTGCATTAAGAACTTAATACAGGCTCTTGCTTAACAGCAATAGAATATAACCAGTCGATTCAAAGAATAGCCCGGATTAACCAGTCCGCAAAATCAATATATACAGTAAATACAACACAAAGCTTTCATCATAGGCGAATTACTTTTGCTTTCCTTGTGTACTCCCGATGTTTAGCGAGAATTTGCCATAAGACTTGGAGTTAGAAGAAAACTTGTTTACCCATAGCCGAGGAAACAACAAAGACCCCGAGTATACAAATTCCCGCCCCTGACTTTAAACAATCCAGTTCTCTGATTGGTCCTCTGGTCAGGTGTTTGGTTCTCTTTGTTCCCCCTTTACAGGAAAAGAAAATTAACCCTTACCTTACCTATCTACTTATGACACCTTCGTTGAATGGTGCCTTTAAATTTAGCTACTTGAGACAAAATAATCCTGCCATTTATTATGTCCCCTAACACTGTTTTGACTTTGAAGGTATCTATCCCTAGATTTAGCAAAAAACTTTCCTGGAAAAATTCCTGAATCTAAGGTGTGAATATAGAAAGAATTATCAGCATGCAAAAATAAGCAAATTTTAATTAAATAATAAATCGCCAGATAAACTCCGAAAAATGTTGACCACCTTCAAAATCTTGATTCTTTTGTAGCTTTTATATTGCAAAGTTACCAGAGCCTGCAGCTTCCATGTTTAAATAAAAAACTTGGCCCTTTTTAAAAAGAGTTTCCAGGGACTTATCAACTTTTAGGGATATACTAATGTTAGAATGGTCACATGAGCCAGTGATCTGAATCCCTTTGATATTTGAATTCTTCAGTATTTGAAAGACCATGAACCAAAGGGGAAGTCACCAAAATAAGGAAATACCCAAAACCTCTGAAAAAGCATACAACAGTTTGCAGGGATCTGAATTAACAGGAGAATCTTGGAAATATTTGAGTCTAGATGCCATTGGACAGACTGTGTCAGAACTCCAAACATTTTTTTAAACTGAAAATAAAGTGTCTGGATGAAGATTCCATCCCCTTGATGTACACGTCTCATTTACTAAACATTACATTGAGCTTCTGTGAAAGACCTATGTTGGAAAGTACTGTCTACCCAATGCAACCGTCTGCTATTTTTAGAGGCATTTCTATAGATAAAACAATAGTATTTTAAGCCCAGGTTTATTTTGGGTATGAAATCCTATAGAAGTCTGCTATAGTGCATTCGTGAGCACAAGTTTACAACTGCCAAACGGAGACAGGTTCAATTGAATCAAAGTAACTGGAAGAAATACTTTTCAAGAAACAAGCACGATAACAACACTTCCATGTTATCTCATCCTAATTGTGGACTTTAATGGGGAGTGAAGAGAGTGTATGAGTGCAAGAGAAAGTTCTACAGAGAGTAAAGATCAAGTATATTGATCTATTCATATTCTCAAAACTATAAGAGAATGCTGTTACTTATGAATAGGATTCTTCCAAATTCATGGTCCATTTGGTCAATTTCACAGTCAAAGGCTTTTAAAAATTGTCAATTCCGTGCTTTTAGATATTTATTTCTGAAATTTCATGGTGTTATAACCATGGCAGTCCTGACCTAAAAGAGGCTGCGGAGGAGGTTGCATGGCTATTGTAATGAGGTTGCAGTATTGCCACCCTTAATTCTGCACTACTGCTGACAGGGACACTGCCTTCACAGCTGGGCAGGCGGAGGGCAGTGGAGACATGAGGGTTGCATGATATGGGGGGAGGGTCATCACTTTTTGGGGGTGGCAGGGCCAGCCTTACGGGTGAGCAACCGCCCATGGCCCCATGGTCAGGGGGCGCTATGGTTAACCTCCCCTCAGCCAGCCTGAGGCCTCATTAACTTCAGAGCGCTGCGCCTGTAGCTGGGGAGGGGGAGGGCGAGAGGGAGGGCCAGGGTGCCAGAACCTTTGCAGAAGTAGGAGGGCTACCAGTACTGGAACCAAGGAGGCTGGGAACCATGCCTCCCACTTTTTAATATGGATATAGTTTGGGAGACCAGGGGGCATTGCCCCCACAAACTTCAAGCCTCAGGATCTGGTCCCCCACCACAGAGCGCAACCCCTGCTGGTGCCGCTCCACATCTGCCTGAGACTTGCAGTTTGGGGGAGAGGCAATGCCACCCTTGCCCTCCCAAAACTGTACCCATGTTAACAGGGGAAAAGGTCCCAAGCCCTGTTGGCTGGAGGCGCATCCAACCATGTGCCAGGTTCCATCTGCTAGTCCCAGCCAGGCTGGGGAAGGACGACACTCCATCTTCTCTTGCAGGGGCTGCTCCTGGGGCCCAGTCAGACCCACCTCTGGGAATCACCCCCAGCTGCAAGAAGCTCTGCAGTTTCTCACTGTACAGTGACACCTCTCTATTTGCAGCTGGGGAGTGATGGGGACAGGAAGCAGACCAGAAGTGTGGAACTTCCTGCAGTCGGGGAAGGTTCCGAAGGTGGGTCTGACCTGTCCTCGGAAGCAGCCTCTGCAGGAGAAGAAAGTCCTGTCCCTGCCCAGCCTCACCAGGACTAGCAGCTGGAGCCCGGTGCATAGCAGGAGTCCTGGTTGGGGTGCCTCCAGCCCTGCCTTCCACTGGAAGATTTCACTAGGGAGAACAGATTTCACAGTCCATGACACATTTTTCACAGCCATGAATTTGGTAGAGCCCTACTTATGAAATATACTCTCCCAGGTGAAGCAGCAATTTGGAAGAATCTAAAAAACTCTTTTCTGAGCTTATTTTCTACTACAGGATAAGAAAATATTGAAAAATTTGGGAACAGAACTTGGTTCCCTTTTGATCCGTTGTATACATTATGCTAGTTCCCCCTTTCTTCAGGAGCGCTGGGAAGGAATTTTTTCCTCATCATCAGAATGGCTGAGGCAGGCTGTGTTTATTTTTCTTCCCCAAAGTAGTTGGGGTGGAGTACGGGGGTTAAGTTATCATGTCACAACTTAATACATAAAACTTGTGTCGAATGTCCAGTGCAGGAATACAGTGATCAGATAAAATGAACTGGAGAAGAGTTTGAAGGAGAGCATCCCTTCTTGAAACTGAAAAAGTGGGGTTTGGGGCTCTGGGCTCCTAGCTCTCATCAGAGGAGAACCAACCACACTCCTTTTCCTGGTCCCCCATTAAGAGAGCTGAGGAAGAGGATTTGGGGCTTCTCTGTCTGGATCAGCAAGGAGCCAACCCCGCCTCCCCACACTGTACAATATGTGCTGGGCACTCCCAGATATTATAAGTGAACAAATCTATGGTCGAATTAAACCACATCCATGGCTTCCTGTCTTTCTTCCAGTGTGGACAGACAAATGAGAGATGTTGATTTGCAGAGAAGTCAGATAGGATTCTGATTTTCTTTCACGTAAGTGGTTCTCTGCCAAGAACCTATATTTTAAATGGACCTGCTAGCAAAGAAGTGAGTGGTTTAACTTTTTTGCAAATTGACTTAGTTTCTGGAATAAGGAAATTTTAACCATTAGTATTATTATTTTAAACAGACAGGTTTATAGACAGAAATTCTGACAGATCTAGCTCTCTTTAGGAGTTCTCTACAGAGACCTGTAGGAACTAGAGGATTGTAGGATTCTTCCAGTCACTTAATTGTGTATCAATTTACACTTTCATCATTACATCTAACTAGACATTACCATAACCAAATACAGTATGAGTAATATATATCTTATTCTTTCCAACCGTTTTTGAAGTGTAACTGTAAGTGACGTTATTTCCGTAATACACATACACTGATTTCAATTTAAAATTAGCTGATTTGTTTACAAGACAACATTCTGATTAAAATTTACATACTTAATGAAATCATCAGGAAAACAAAGGTGCTTTATTGTACTTTGTTTTGAATCATTTTATAAAAATTACATATATAAAACTCCTTACCAGGTTTTTCAGCAGCGTTGATAATTCCTTAGTAAGTGTTGAAAATTTAACAAAAGCAGTGCCAAGATCTGGGTTATCCCGACTTAAAAAATTACTTCCAAATTTATCTAAAACTTGTGCATAGTTCTCTTCATTTTGAACATGATCTGAAAAGAAAGGTTCAAAATTAGCAAGTTTCTTTCCTATAACTATCTAATTTAAATCTATACTGTACTGCAGAGTATTAATGAAACCAAACTGGTGAATTCAAAAATCAGTACCACTGTGTCAAGAAAAACAAATTACTGCATTTACTGAAAACTGGTTATTTTAAAATTAAAAAGGACTAATATAGTCGGAAGTGATTTTTATGTCACCATCTGAATTTAAGGTCACATGTAAAAATAATCAATGAAATACAAAATTTATCAATGATTAATAAAGTAATCTACCTGAGAAAAGTATGATAAAGATCTATTTAAGTGGGAACATTAGCTTGTTTTTCAGAAAGTACAAGTATCTTTTTTTTTTGTGATGTATTGAAATTTACTTGGGAATAAAAATCAAAATGAAGTTATAGCTACTACTATTAATAGGAGCATATTTAATTACAAACCAAACCATGAAGTCAATATTATTAGAGGTATAAATATAGGATATATTTGACCCCAATCTGTAAATTAAGCAGAAGAAACGGCCATCATGTTTTGTATTATTCATAATAGAATGTCAGAATTTATTTTTCTAACTGTAGAGATAAGATCTCAATGGAAAAGAAAATATATCACAACATATCCATGAGGAATGTTATATTTTAATTTTGAAACACTAATTGCACATTGAGGATAACACGATGCTTAGACAATTTTGAAATAACCATGTTTTGATGTCAGAACCAAACTATGAAACTAAAGAAAATTATGAATAAAATCCTAAAGAAGAAAGAGATTCTGAATTAAGAACCATTACTGTGTACTAACACATCTTCTATTTCTTTTCTCTTCCTCTTTTTCTGGCATCTCTCTGCTCGTCTCTTTGTTTGTTTGTGTCTCCCATTTGAGTACCACCATCGAGGAAAAACTCTTACTATGTACCCTTTAGGGTAGCCTTCCAACAACCCAGACATCACAAACTACTATACCAAACATGAACAAGTAATGGTGAGAAGGGATACCTTAGTATACCACTGCATGAAGAAGGGCAGGTTAAGGGCACAGAGTTAAGACTGAAAAGTATATGGTTTGTGATATACGGTAGCTAGAATAGCATATGTCTGTGGGTGAGGAAATAGACAGTATGTACTGTAAGGTAACTTAAGTTTTAATTTCCTTGATTTTGTGGTTTTGAGTCAGCTTGTGATGAGTGTTTTGAGCCTGAGTCTGACAAGTCATTTAAGATAATTAACTGTGAGTCCTCAGGGCCCAGGCAATCCACAAGCAAGGGTCTAGTCAGGTGACTCCAATGCAGGTATATAGGCTCCTAATGAAAGGAGCAACTCCAGTATGCTCAACATCGTTACCTTGTTGGGGATACTCTACTCGCTACTTCTGACAGAGTACTCCTGCTCGCCTCTGTCCCTGTTCCAGCTTGCTCCTGCCTCAGCTCTTGTTCCGCCACAGCTGATGACCTGGCTGTCCTGATTACAGTGACCAGACTGCAAATGTGAAAAATCAGGACAGAGGGTGGGGCATAAAAGGAGCCTATATAAGAAAAAGACCCAAAAATAGGGACTCTCCCTATAAAATTGGGACATCTGGTTACCCTAGTCCTGATACACATATGGTATGTGTAGCAATCTCAACTGTTTCCCAACAGTGTTTTGTGAATTAACATATACAATCTCATACATCTTTAACTATTTCTGCTGTGAGAAAGTTTAAATGATTTGCTTGGAGCAGTTCCGGAGAAGATCTTTAGTCAGCTATTATTCAATTCTATATTCTTTTATTGCCCTCATCAATAAAACACCTTCAGCAATGCATAAAGCAAGGTGACTAACATCTGTGACATGTGGTTCATTCTCTCATATCCTTTCTGGGGCTGGGGTGGGGGAATTATATGTGCTGTGGAGAGTTGTTTGGGAAGATTTTTCTCTTTCTCATGCTTTTTAAAAAAAATGTATATGTTGCTGTGTGTGTATGTTTCAAAGAGCAAGGTAAAAAGTGCATCCTGCACTTGGAGCAGAAGGTGGCAAGGTATGTGATGGCCATCTGTTCGAGTGGAAGTTTATTTCACAGTCTGGGAAAAATGAAAAATCTCTGTCTCCTGCACAGAGTTTTAAGTGATCTTTTAGATATCCTGGGCCCAGGCCAGTAAGTGTCTTTTAAACACAAATAGAGACTTTGACAGGTTAACATGTGCTCATAGTAGTTTGTCTTGCTAAGTGTACTGTAGCATTTTGTACTAGCAGGAGTTCTAAGGACCAATGGTTTCACTCCCAGGTATAATACATTGCTGTAATCCAGATGAGAAGGGCAAAAACATATATAACCAAGGCCGGGTCATTGTCAGCCAGGATGGGTGGGGATGTAGTTTCCTGGACAACCAGAAACACTATTTGTGGATGCTGCAAGGAAAGAGCTTAGCATCAAGGAGAAATCTAAAAGCACTCACAAACTACAGATTGAGCTGACCAATTATGGGTGTTTATCTTCAACCAAAGAAGCCTGTATCATGACTGAAAAATACTCAAAGTCCCTTCCTCTTCCCACCAGCATAACCTCCATCTTGCTCAATTTCAATGAGGTCTTCTTCATTCATGAATGGATTTCATCCAAGCACTGGGCCATCTTGCTAGTAGTTGCATAGTCACAGACAGTAAAGGATAATTAGAGCTCTATCATCTGCATGTTGCTACCACTTAAGTCCATGTCATTTTACCAGTTAATCTAGTGGTTGCGTGCAGATGTTGAACAGGACCAGCAAAAAAAACTGATCCTTCTGGGATTCTACAAGTGAGAGGTATAGTGAGAAAGGTGCAGCGTCCCATTTCTACTCTTCAGGCATGAAAGGACTTTAAAACTATTTTAGAGCCTTCTCCTGACTCCTTTCTCAGACAAGACAACAATATCTACAGATCAAGAGAAAGATGAGAACAGATGAATACCCTCCATCCATTGATAGCAGGAGATCATCCATCAGTGCCACTAAGGATGTTTTAATCCCACATCCTGACCTGAATTCAAATTATGCTGGGCCAAGGATATTGCCTTTAATCAGAAGAGCTTGTAGTTAGTCCTGAGCTAACTTCTCTATAATCTTGCTCAGGAACAGAAGTTTTTTTTTATCGGGCAATAGTTAGAACAGATGTATCCAGGGTGGGTTTCTTCAGTGTTGGTCAGACTATTGTACTCTGAAAAAAAATGGAAGAGAAGACTACTTCTCTGAATGAGGAAATGGCTATTTCAGTTATGAGTGGCACCAGCTGCTTATGACTCTCTTTCACCAGCCAGGAAGGGCATGATTCACAAGTCTTAGGTTGAGATTCTTTCGAAGTATCCAATACTTCTTGAGAAGCAAATGTATTTAAACTCTGAGAATACAGCTACACTAACTTGTGTATGTTTTTTTTCTGTTTTTGTTTTTTAAAAATCTTTAAAAGTAAATCCTGTAAGTCTAATGTTCTTCCAACAATGTTTAATTTCTTCTTCATTTGCAATTGTGGTAATGACACATCTCACTATGCTCCTCTTCTGTCCTTTTGTATTACTTACTCCTGAGTGAATTCTGTGCCAAAAAATAAAAATTCTGTGCATAATATTTTAAAATTCTGCAAAATTCTACAAATTCTGCTCATTGGGGGTTTCAAGGTGCAGGAATAATGGGCCTCTGCAGGGGGATCCAGGTAAAGGTGGCTGGGGCTCAGCAGCGGGCGTTCGGGGGGGAGAGTGGGGTGTGGTTGCAGGGGGCTCAACAGGATGGTCCAGGTGTGGGAGGTGGTGAGGTTTGTCGGGGTGGGGGTTCAAGTGCAAGGGGTAATTTGGGTGTATGGGACCTCCGGCTATGGGGGTTGCGGGGTGCCCATACAGTAACCCTTCCCGCCATGGCTGCGGAGCAATGGAGGCAGGAAGTGGTGGGGCTGTGCAGAGCTTCCTGCAGCCAGGGGCACCTTCTGGGGTGGGTTTGATCCAGACCCAGCTGCTCATTGCAGAGGAAGAATTCTTCCCATCCTCCCTAGACCAACCAGAACTAAAAGCAGAGCCCAACGTATGATAGGAGCCACCAACTAGGGCTTCCCCTGCACCCCACCACAGTGATTTACTGTCCTGCCAGCTGCTCCGGATGCCCGAAATGGTGCACCTGCGCTGCTGGGGAGGGTGCGTGACCATTCTGGTGGCTTCCTTTTGCTACCCTGTCAGAAATCATTTTTCTGTGGGAAGCAAAGAAATCAGTGGCGCAGAATTCCCTCAGGAGTAATTATTTTAAGCCTCCAACACTGGTTTGTTCAACATTTCTTTATTAGGTTCCCCTCCTTACCATGTTTGAGGCTTTCAAAAAAACCCACACACATTATGGACACATCTCCCAGAATTAATTTTCCCTAGTGGGAGAGATAAGGCTATAAATGCCAACATGAATCATGTTTACTTCAGATAGTAAACATTTTCTCCAAGTTGTAATTTTTGTCTGACAGTATTTGAATTACAGAAAATAAAGAATCACCATTTAATTTCAGATATAAAGTTGAAATCTTCAAGTGCTGCAAAATACTATTTTTCTGTTGACTTCCACACTTTACTTTTAAAACCATGAATTTCACCACAATCCATGTGCATTATCCCATGATGCATGAATCATCTTAGACACTAAAAAAACTTGGCAGAATGCCTCAAAAGAATTACACTTCCAAACCCTTTAAAAAAAAATCTGCCAAGTACTAATTTCCACTACAACCAGAAGAGAAAACCAAATGTCTTTTCTTAAACTCAGATCAAAATTATGAAATTGCTCATGATCTTTTAACTGTATTTTGGAAATAAGATTTTACAGTGTATATTTATAATTAATTTACATATCATCATTTTCCTACTTATTGCAAACACAAAAATTAATGTTGTCAAATGCCCGAAGTTTTCAGTCATATGATGTTGTGGATTGACAAATAGTAAAATATGTTTTTAATAAGACTACATCTGTTCTAAAAGCTTATGCTTTTAATCAAATATCTTGGCATAAAAACCGAAGAAATCATTATGAAATAATAAAATGCATATTTTTTATGTAAAAGGTATTCTGTAAATATGCACAACAGATCTCAGCTAGTGAAGAGTATTAGCTGACTCAATCCTGGCCTATTGTGTCACAGGGTTTGTTCTGGGGTGAAGGAAGAATTAGGGAACCATAGAAGCCAGAGAACAAAAAGGTCCACTAGTTTATCCTGTTCCTCTCTTTGCCAATGCAGGATTTCACCCTACAGTATATTTCTTAGTACTTTGTTCAATCTACTTTTAAAAAAGGTGGTGGTAATGGCTATTCAGAACAATACCACACAAGTGTTGGTATCAAGCGTTAGCCGGGCAAAAGGACATATGCTTCCCCTCCCTGTCCCAGTTAGAAAAGGGAAGGAAGGAAGGAAAAGGCTGATTATCCCAGAATGATTGTGGGGAAAGCCCTCTGGAATCTGAGGTAAGAGACAACACCCAAGTGCAAGTTAGACTATTTTCCAGTAAGGTGAAGTAAATGCCACTATCAGCAGTAAATAAGAAAAGAAAACCCTAACATATGAAATTCACATACTACATATATGGATATTTAATAATCTTTACCATAAAGTACATCCACAGTATGTCCTATCTAACTTTAAAATGAACTAGAAAATTATTCAGGCTGTGAAAATCTGAAAATATTTCCATCCAGACATTTCCACTAATTTTCTAGTCCATCCAGAAGTTATACAGGACATATTACAAATGTACTTTGTAGTAAAGAAAAATTTAAAATACATGAAAAACTGACACACATTCAGAAGATACAAGATACCGTTCTACAAGAACTTACAACCCTATTTATTTTTAAACCTCCCTCCCTCATTCATCCTCTTGCTAAGTATACTATTTCCCTCCATGATATCATGTTTTATCTCACTATTGGTCTGATCTTGCAAACATTTCTGTGAGTAATTGTACTGGTTGTCTCAATAGAGCTTTACTCATCTGAGTAGTTCCATTTAAGCAAAGTGATATATGTACATGTTTGCAGGATTGGATCCGTAGATAAGATCCTTGGCAATGATCAGGGCTTTAAACCATGCACACGCAGCACTATGTACAAATGATAAATAAGTAATTCTGCACTTCAGTTTCAATGGAAAGACTATAAGGAAAAGGGAATGTCAGATTCACCATAGCATGCCACAGAATTCATATAAGGCCTGATCGATACTACGCGTTTAAACCGATTTTAGCAGCGTTAAACCGATTTAACGCTGTACCCATCCACACAACGAGGCCCTTTATATAGATATAAAGGGCTCTTTAAATCAGTTTCTGTACTCCCCCCCAATGAGAGGAGTAGCGCTTAAAATTCTGGTATTACCATTAATCGGATTAGGGTTAGTGTGGCCGCAATCGACAGTAAATTGGCCTCCAGGCGGTATCCCATAGGTGCTTCCCACGTGACGCTCTGGACTAGCAATAATGAACTCGGACGCAGGCTCAGTATACAGGGAAAAGCCCACCAACTTGAATTTCATTTCCTTTGTGTCCAGCATGGGAGCTCTATCGCAACGGTGGTGATGCAGCCCAAATACCCAAAAAACTCCATCATGGCTGTATGGCGAGAATACTGGATTCTCACTGTATGGGCGGGACGAATCTGTTCCTATCAGAGCTCCTTTACAGAAGACGAAATGGTAAAGCATTTGGAAAAAAATCTCCACAGACGACATGGTGCTGCGTGACATGCGTAACAGGTAAAGCCAAAGAATATCAAATGGACGCGCTCAATGGAGGGGGGGTCCAAGACTCTAGCTATCCCACAGTCCCCCGCAGTCTCCGAAATCATTTGCATTCTTTGGCTGAGCCCCTCCCAATGCCGTTAGGTCACGACACATTGTACCAGGCGTGGTTCAGGGTCGTGGATCTGTGCTCAATTACACCCCCCTCCCTCCTCGTGATAGAATACAGGGGTGGATCATAACATATTCTCTTTTTTATAGCTCCACTACTGTATTATACTGCATGCTGCCTTGTCAGAACAGATAGCTGCAGCGAGTAACACAGTAGCATCCTCTCTCTCTCCCTCCCGGTGGCAGACGGTAAGTGCAGTAGACTGATAGCCGTCCTGGTCATGAACCGTGAGTGCTCCTGGCTGGCCTCAGGTGAGGCCGGTCGGGGGAGCCTGGTAAAAATAGGAATGATTCCTGGTCATTCCCAGTAGATGGTACAGAACGGCTGGTAACCGTCCTCATCATAGCAACTGGGGGCTGAGGTCCAATCGGCCCCCTCCTTTCCTGTGTAAAGAAAAGTCTGTACTGCCTGGACTATTCATAGCTGCAGGATGCTGGGCTCCTCTCCCGACCACCTAATTTTGCCTGGACTATCGCCGCGGGATGCTGGGGCTCCTCTCCCCCACACCGCTTAATGTCCTGCCTGCGTCATCATAGCTGGAGCCTCACTCCTCCTCATTTTTATCTCACTAACAAGTCACTGTTTCTTATTCCTGCATTCTTTTTACTTCATCCACAAAAGGGGGGACACTGCCACGGTAGCCCAGGAAGGTTTTGGTGAAGAGGAAGCAACAGGTGGGGTTGTTGCAGGGACACCCCTTAGAATGGCATGCAGCTCATCATTTCTGCAGCATCTGACATGGAGCGGGCTGTGCTCTCTGATACACTGGTTCTCTAGATTACACTTGCCCCATATTCTAGGCAGGACTGACTCTATTTTTAGATACCATAGGAGGGATTGACTCGGGAGTCATTCCAATTTTTGTACTTTGCACCCCAGCCAAACTCAGCCAGGGGCACCCATGACAGCAGCAAAGTGGTACAGAACGACAGATAATCATCATTCATTGCCAATTCACAACGGCGCACAAACGGTACAAAACGGATTGATAACCATCTCTGCGGTCATGCAAAGGCAAATAAACTGCATGCTATGTAGCGCTGCAGTATCGCCTCTGTCAGCGGCATCACCAGTAGACATACGGGACAGTAAAAAAAAGCTGAACGGGCTCCATAGGTTGCCGTGCTATGGCGTCTGCCAGGGCAATCCAGGGAAAAAGGCACGAAATGATGTCTGCCATTGCTTTCCCGGAGAAGGAATGACTGATGACAATTTTTACCAGAACACCCACGACAATGTTTTGCCCCATCAGCCAACTGGGATCTCAACCCAGAATTCCAGGAGGGGAGACTTGTGGGGAAACTATGGCGATAGCTACGGAATAGCTACCCACAGTGCAACGCTCCGGAAATCGACGCTAGCCTCGGACCATGGACGCACACCACCGAATTAATGTGCTTAGTGTGGCCACATGCACTCGACTTTATACAATCTGTTTTACAAAACCGGTTTATGTAAAATCGGAATAATCCCGTAGTGCAGACGTATCCTAAGTCTCTAACCCATACATTGAGTAAAATATCATTTTATTTATTTTAAGATTACCAAGGTGCTAAAACATTTGAACAAGCTCGGCTTTCACAGTGCATACAACAAACTTGATAACAGTCCGAAAGCTGAAACAACTAATATGCATAAATGATTTTCACTTCAATAATAGTCTGTTTTATTAATCTTCACAAGACAATGCATGTTTTTGTACTGAACAATGCAATCAACAATGAAACTAAAGTTTATTCGTGAAGATTAAGGAAACAGACAAATGCGTTATGTACCCAATTCTTGATACAGTACATAAAAGAATAGCCTTCCTGCACTGTGTGGAAAAAACAATAGGTTTACTGAACGTGTACTGGGAGAGTAAATCTCTTCAGTGAAGTCCAGCACTCTGGTGCAGTAGTAAAGAGAGACAACACAGTAAGGGTGACCAGATATACATGAAGGGAGCCTTTCTGAATATCTGACCCCTTGTATCTAACGGCAAAATGTTATTTTATAGCAAGATGAAGTATAATACATCAGTTTTGTTTGCAAAGTGGTTAGAGCTGTGTTGGTTCTCAATATGCCAACCTCTTCATGGGCCACCTTGGGGAAAAATTTTGAAAAAATATACCACAAAACCAATGATATATCTGAGATACATCAATGTTTTCATCTTCCGGACAGACTACTCAGATTTCAATCACAACTTCAATAACTACCACCCATCCAACAAATTCTCTCTAAAACACTCCCACACGAACAATCAGATTCAACAATGAAACTGTACAGAAACCCACGAATCACTACACTTACCTCAACAGATCCAGTAACCACATCAGACACACCAAGAAATCTGTTATTTACAGCCAGGCACTCAGATACCACAGAATATGCTCCAAAGAAAAAGTCCAAGATATACACCTTAACACGCTTAAAACCACTTTGACCAAACAAGGACACTACACCAAAGTAGTAGATTGGGTCCTACATGTCTATGGCAACATGTCATGTACCTCATCCAGTGCACTAAATGCCGCAATAACAACTATGTGGGGTGAAACCCGACATTCACTCTCAAATGAAATTGCACAGAATAAATGACAAAAAGACAAAAATGCCGTATCACCCGTGGGTGAGCACTTTTTCACAAAAGGATCACTCTGTAGCTGACCACTCAATCCTTCTCCTCATGGGAGTTTAAATTCATCACTTTGCTAGACATAAAAAATCATGGACTCAATAGAGACCCTGGTTTTATGTCTCATTATAACAATCTGTAATTCACTAAACCTCTTTTGTCCCATGACAGTAGAGGTGTTAATTGCCCACTTCATCCTGAATGGTCTCTTGCAACCCATGTTAACTCCTTATGCTAAACTATCTGTTGCATCTTGCATTTAGTTATGACACCCTGTTTACCTGAAGAAGAGTTCTGTGTAGCTCAAAAGCTTGTTTCATCACCAACAAAGTTGGCCCAATAAAAGATATTCCTTCACCTACCTTGTCTCTCTTACATTACACCAAAACTTTCAACTATCAACGTTTTTCCAAAAGCAACTACCCACACTTAACTTTAATGTGGGTTTATGTGACTTTACAGAAGATATTCACTTTATGGAGCTATAATTATAGGCTAGATTTTTCTTTTTCTAAAGTATAGCATTCTTGAGAGATCTCCCTTCCAGAAAATAAAGATGAAAGGTCTCTCACCAAGAAACTACATTTTACAAGAGGAAGCTACCAAACAAACAGCAATCCATTCTACATATCAATTTGCTCCACTTCATGTTTCTTTGTAGGTATATTTTTAAATGTAGTCTGAACTACTTCTATAGTTCTGCTTCAATTTGTACGGGGTGGGGGGTCTAGCCATATCAAATTTCTCTGTAGATATGTCTGACAAAAAAAACCTTGGTTCACTTTTTTTTAAAAAATGAACAAAGAATTAGGAAGGACTGTAGGACACAAATAATGAAAAGGATGGGAGAACGTGAGAACAGTTGAAGAGCTGAAACAGGAATTACTATTGTCCTCCTTAGCATTTCCATGATCCATCTATGAACACCAGGAGAAGGCAAGAAAAGAGATGCACCAAAAAAAGGACAAAGCTCTGGCTAGGATGACTTAATTGGTGTTGGTTCTGCTTTGAGCAGGGGATTGGACTAGATGATCTCCTGAGGTCTCTTCCAAACCTAATATTCTATGATAAGTAACTAAGTCAAGGAAGAGCAACACTGATCCAACTCATTTTGAAAGATGTTTTATCAGCTAGTACACACTGCTCTAACCCTTTTTCCTAGCTCTCACTTTTCTCCCCCACTGTAGCACAAAAAGCTCCTTGTTGGCTGGTGGCATGAGATTACAATATATGTTTCATTCTCTTCCTCAATGAGAATGTGACATAAATAGGTTAGTTAATTCCCCATCTTACTACCTTCCAGTTCCCCTTAAAATTATTTTCTTGCTGCAATACAATTTAAAATATCTTCACATTTTCAAACCAAACATTTGGTCCTTTTCTGTGACACACACATCCATAAAAAACTGAGATAACTGCAAGAACTAGTTTGCCATATACAGATGCACGCACCACTGAACATTTTTCCATTGTAAATTATGTTGCATTCTTGCTTAAAACTATAAATTAATGGAGATTAGCTTTTGGAGATCAGCCATTCAATTGAATTAATACGAAAAGGCTATTGAAAATGTACACTATTAGTTATGATGCAATTCCATGCCACTAAAATTCAACTGAGTGTTACTGGAAAGCTATCCAAAAGATTTTCCACGGACTTCGGGTACCGTCTTCAGTGAGACAAAAGATAGCTTCCAACTCACAAATCCAATCTGATTATTCCAGAAGTACCTAACAAGTTGGAGGGGCATCTGCAAAAAGCTTCTCAAACAGATTGGTGTGACGTTTAAACTGACAAATTATTTTACTAACAGAAGAAAAATCTCTTGCCTTTAATGTTTCAACAGTAAAGAGGATTTGTGATACAAACAAACATTTGAGCTCTTCTTTCTCCGAACCCTTCAGAATCTGATATGAGATTGTAATGGGACAGCTGCCCCACTCCCAGAGAACAGGGGTTAAAAGCAGCCCTGGAGAGGGCTGTGGCTGGAAAAAGCAGTGAAAACAGCTGAGGGCATGGCTGATCACAGGTGTGGCCAGCTCAATTAGGGCTCAGCTGGCCCTGATAAGAGGGTTGGGAGCCAGGAGCTGAGGGAGTCTCTCTTCAGCCCTGGAGGAAGAAGGGCTAACTGCCTGAGAGGAAGGTACCTGAACTGGAGCAGTGCTGGAGAATAGGGCAAGGGAGCTCCAGCCTGGTAAAACCCCAGGATGCAGGCCTTGTTGAAGGTCTAGAGAGGTACTGGAGCTGCAGAGATACAGTCTGGGAATAGGCAAAGGCAGCAGGTCCTACCCACTTGATAATGATGAGTGGCCATTACAGACTGCAGTCTGCCCCAGTGAGCGGGGGCTAGATGATGACTGGCAGTAGCCACCTCAGGCAAGGTGGGTTTAGAGGGTTGGGGGTTCCCCTGAGAGGGGAAACCCAGAGAGTGGAGGTACTGCAGTGGGCAGAACCCGAAGGTAAGGGCCACTGGGGTCCAGGAGGGACACAGGGGCGAGCGAGACACCGGCCTGCAAAAGGCGCTCCATATGCTGGAAAAGAGCTAATTCCCAGATGACCAGCAGGAGGTGCCGTGCTGGTGACTCCTGCATCACTACAGAGATCTAGACTCCCCTGAATAAAAATGTTGATACAGACTAACGGCTACCCCCTGATACTTGACTCCCCTGAATGTCACTGTTCATATGTTATTATTTTGCCTGTAATGATATAACTATCACCTTCTGGAAAGCATATATTGGAGTAGAGATCTCAACACATAGGCGCTATTACTGTCCCAATGTAATTTTATTTGCCTTCACCCCTAGCCACTTTTGATTTTTCAAGAGAGTTTGAGGTAGGTGAGAGTTTAATAAAGTCACAATCTGATTTATCAACCTCATGCCCCTTGTAAGTAAAATATAAAATAAGTTCTCTAAGCCACTAAAATGTAGCTAGTGGCTTCTCTCTGCAATATAAAATATCATCCATCTCCTTCTGGAACTGATGTATGACAAGAAGTTCCATTGCTGCCTTTGGTATCTTGTGTGGAAAAATTCTATTTGAATGAGATCTCAAGACACAAACTGATCTGCACTACTACTATAAGTCTCTAATCCCTTTGTTTTTACATTTTTTTTCTCTTGGAGGACTCAATATATTTAATACTATATGCACTACTCACTTCCTTTATTTTCCCTCCAACCTTTATAAGCCAACTCTTCCATAGTAGAGGGACAAGGTGGGTGAAGTAACGTCTTTTATTGGACCAAATGACATTGGTCAATAAAAGATATTACCTCATCCACCTTGTCTCTCTAGTATCCTGAGACCAATAAGCTTACAACAACACAGCATACAACTCTTCCTTATGTTGATTAACTATAGTCTGAATTAATTGCCTTCTTCATTCTGTTTCCAGATTTAGCTATAAATGATCCCAACTGCACAACATTCTGAATAGGGAATTACAATATTATCTTTCATACTGTATATGAAGAAAGTATTAAAGATGCTTACACCAATCTGTTCCTTGGAACATAATTTCTTTTCACACTACTGCCTAATTTTATGTATATTCTTTAAACTTTTCCTGGTCAGTACTGGGTTTCATTCTGGGACTCTGCTATTTATTCTTGGTCCTTTTATTAATACTTACTTAAATAAGTGTTTTCGTTATATGTTCCTTTCCTGTAATGAACTAGCAGATCAATTTAGACACCTGTAACCAAGTAGGTTTCAAAAATGACTTTGGTTCTTCCAACATACTGCTTGCCCTTCATCATTAGACTTTAGAAGTTTCTGAAAATTATATAAATTTTCCAAATAATTTCCAGGGTGTACAAAAGAAACAGAAGTGAGCATCATATTTGACTTAGCTACAAACAAACTTTTTAATTTTCAATTTTAACATTATTGTTTAAAATGACTCCTAACTAATGTTATCACTTATTGATTCATTTAAACAGTTTATATAACATGCCATGGTTACTGGCTTTGAAGACAATGAAACCAGTTTTATTTCAAAACATGGGGCAAATGACAACTGGAGGCTATGGTGCACTTCATGTACATTTCACAGGAGGCGGTAAATGTTTGACAGTTCTTAAAAGTTGGTCACTTTTGAAAGTCAATCAACATGTAGTTGTGTAAAGACCTCTTTAGATTTCCAAGGTGCTCTGGGCCTGCAGAGCAGAATCTGACTCTAATCTTCAATAAAACAACGCCTGTGGCAAAAGATAGTTATATGTACTCTCAACTTGCATAAGGTGTTTAGGTGGCTTAATCTATTGGCAAAATGTTTATCCAAATCAACCGAAGAGCTATGGGAGCAAGGGAGGGGAGGATGCAAGTGTTGTGGGGCTGGAATGATGAGTGAGGGAGAGAAATGGGGAGAAGCACAAAGTAATATACATTGCCATTAAAAAACCTCACAAGTACCAAATAACTTTGTTGTTCTGTGTTAGTAGTTTACTGTATCTTCTTTTTAAAATACATAACTCAGAGAAGCTGCTCTAAAGGGTAAGACATTTGCTAAGTTGAACATGAGTGCCAAGGTATACAAATTGTACTTTCCTGAAATTCAATATTTCAACAAGGTGTGATACAGCATGGCCAGAGGGCAGCATAAGAGTGTTAGCAGGGGGCCTTATTCCCTGCCAAGGGAGGAAGGTTTGCTTTAGAAAGCTAAACAGCTTGTGGCCAATTAGAGCACCTGACTCCAGATTAGAGGCACCTGACTCCAAGTCATGGGATATAAACCCCTGCTTCAAGTCAGACAGTTGGGTGGTAGTTGAAGGAGAAAGGTTGGATTGGTAGCAGAGTGCAGAGAGAGAGTTGTCCAGAGACAAATAAGAAGGGTTTGGAGTGCAGTGCTGCGGTGAGATGGAAGCCCAACGAAACCAGTAGGGAAAGGTTGATAAGAAGACCAGGCAGAAGCCTCACAACCTGTATACAGTTGGAGTGCATGAATCCAGGTAGACTAGCTTATCAAGTTGCGTTCTCTCAGCAACCCCTAGGGCCCCTGGGTTGGGACTTTGAGTAGATGGGCGGGACTCCAGGTCCCTGCTTACCTCTCCACTCCCTCTCCTCCAAGGACACTAGCTGGAGTGATAAGAACTGGTTCAGAGGCAGAAAGCGTATCCCCGAACTCTACCCCAAGAGAAGGAAAGCGCGAGAACGGAACGAATACCGGCAATTTGCCCAAAGGGTAATTCCATCTGATAAGACTCTGCTCCCTTAGAACATCCAGAACACATAGAAAACTCTATTGATTGTTCAATTAGAATACAGTATGCAAGCTGAGGCCCAGTAAGGAAACAAATAACATATTTGTATTGCATTGTGTAGTAAAACGAATTTGTTATATCTGATATTTATCTTAAGTTAACCTATATCTTCATGAAAGTAATACTATTGCACATAACTAATGGTGATGGGACTTTTCGGACTATCCGTCTAGTAGAGTTTGGGAAAATAGAACACAGCGAGCAGCAGACCGATTCAATAAGTTCTTGGACTGCAGTGCCAGAGAAACTTTTTATTTGGAGAAGGTGTAAAAAGCTACTAGGGGGAGCTTTCTAAATTTGTTTAAGACAAATAGGGAGAACTCATTGAGAATTTTGACTCGTAGCGAAGTTAGGGCTGAAAGTTGTATTCATAAATCATAGAGTTTGCATAAGATTAAGGTAGAGTGAAGAGGAGTATCAGCCAATAATAAGACAATGATTTCAGGAAGGCAGATTTTGGTAAGCCAGAGAGCTGGTATTAGTCAGGATAAATGGTCAGTGCGCTGAAGTTGCTAGGAACTAGAGGGGAATAAAGACAAAAGCATTGAAAGAGTGATTAGGAGAGTTCATAAGGCGTCTGCAAACTATTAGCGACTTAAAGAATCTGCAACTAATCATAAATAAAGGAGATAGAATACATTAAAAGTGACTGGAAATTACAAAATAAGTACTACTACCTAGGAAACCTAACGGCACGAGACTTGAAGACTAAGTGCATCATAATGGATCAGAACACAATAAATGGGAATATAAGAAAGAAGGACGACATGTTTCAGATTCATTGATTAGGAAAAAGCGCAGGATGCAGGCAAGAGTCCAGATAGACGTATGGGCACCCATGGCTCAGATTGAGGAGGGAATAAAGGAGATAACGAGAGAAACTTTGAAATCAAGACTGCTCAGATGAGAGTATGCTATCGTCGCTCGAAAGGTAGCCCATGTATGAGAGTATCATGGAGAGAATAGCCTAAACACGTCAAGCTAGGAATAGGGTGTGGATATTCAGAAATTAGCTTAAAATGACTTCTCAGTTCTCCAAGAGAGAGAGCAACATATGATCAAGGAAGTGTTAAAAGATAGAATAAGACAAGTTAAGCTTAACAATTTGACCAAGTCACCAGAGGCTAGATGAAATGCTCCGAAACCCTCAAGGAGCTATATTGAGGGGTGATCACTCTAGCTATATATCTTTGGATAGTTATGGGAGACCGGAAGAGATTCAGGAAGATGGACAAAAGGGCAATATATAGTGCCATCTGATCAACAAAAGGGAAATAAAAACATCCAGAACACTTACAACACATTTCGATTGTACTTCTCTGTGCAAGCAGGAAGAGAGTAGATACTAATAAGTCAACGTACGTTTAAGTGTAAAGGTGAATAATCGCTGAAAAGCTCGCGAGAGGATGGATTGGTGAGGAATAGCCCACAATGATGATAGAACAATCATGATTCAACAACCAATCTGACAGTCATTGTAACATTGGAATACGAAATAAGGTCTGTGGAATAGGAGTCACAGCACGGTTGGATGTGGTATCACCCTCAACTATTAGCCATATCCTGGACGTTTATGCAGTTGATACGTTAGTCTTCATCAGCTATATAATCAATAGAGCTAGGCAACTTACCAACTTGGAATGGGGCTAATAGTAAGGTGGGTGCATACTGGCGTGGACCAATGCACTCATCGAGGAGAGGAAAGTTATTAATGGTTACACCTAATGCCGTTCATTCTCGCCCTCTGGAAGGTATAGCACGAAGTGGGTGATTCTCAAGCGGCTCTGTCTTATGCGTTGACTGCGGTTCTGTTTCAGAATATCTCATCTCACGACTTAGATACCGGCATAGAAAGTACACTTATTAAGTTTGTCAGATGATACCAAACTGGGAGGGGATTGCAACTGCTTGGAGGATAGAGTCATAATTCAAAATGATCTGGACAAATTGGAGAGATTTGTCTGTTAAACAGGATGAAGTTTAACAAAGACAAGATGCAAAAGTCCTCCATTAGGAAGGAACAATCACAGTTTCATGACATACAGAATAGGAAAAACTGTCTGGAGAGAGAGATACAAGGCAGAAAGGATCTAGGGGTTATAGTGTGAGCACAAGCTAAATATGAGTCAACAGTGTGATGCTTGTTGTCAAAAAAAAAACAAAACGATTAACAGATGTGTTGTAAACAAGACTCGAGAGTTCAATTCTTCCGCTCTCTCTGCGCTGGTTAGGCCTCAACTGGATTAACTGTGTCCAATTCTGGCACCACATTTCAAGAAAAGTGTGGCGAACATTGAATCAATAAATGACGCCATATAGGTAAATTAAGAGGCTAAACAGGATGATTAAAGGTCTAGAAACATGACCTATGCAGGAAGGCTGAAATGAATTGGGTGTTGTTAAGTCTGGAAAAGAGAAGACTGAGAGGGGACATGTGTCATAAGTAATAGGTAAGGGTTATTTTCTTTTGCCTGTAAAGGGTGAACAAAGGGGGAACCAAGCACCTGACCAGAGGACCAACTACAGATAAACATGGATTTTTTTTTAAAGTCTGGAGGGAAAAGGAACGGGGGTCTTTTTGTTTTCCTCGGCCTGTGAGTAACAAACTTTGCTTCTAACTCCATCTTCTTCAAATATTACTACTATCACACGTGTGAGTACAAAAGGACAAAGTAATAGGCTGTTATGTACATTGGTTGTAATTACATGTGTGTTGATTTTGCTGGACTGGTTTAATGGTTCTATCTAAATCAGACTGTATATTCACTATAGTTTTCCTTTAAGCACATACCCGAATAGTATTGAATTACTTAATGCGTGTGTTTAGTATATGTAAGTTTTTCTTTCTTTTATATAAAATTTCTTTTTAAAACTTGGTGGGAGTTTGTCTCCCCTTTGCTCTACTAGGAGAGAATTTCTGTGCCCGGAGCTCTGTCTACCTCTGTTGACAGGCTAGGGGGAGGTGAGCCCGGTCTCTGTGGTTTTACTTTCCTATTTGCTCCAGGCCCAGCGGCGGAACAAGTCGACGGGGAAAAGTTACAGGGAATAGAGGTAAGATTAGTTCTATTTCCCTGTGGTGGAGGGCTGTCTCTTCGGAGAATGAGGAGGACGAGTTTCTCATGTATTGTGATCGATAAAGAGATTGCATCCAATTCCCCCAGGTTGCTCAGGCGGACGACAGAGAGAGGGGAAGGGAGGGAGAGTAAATTCCCTTCCGGTAAGACTCATACATTCTGAGTCTTGGGGGTACTTCCAGGGGAAGTTGGGGAGCCAGAGAGTGGTCCCCAAGGATATATTGGGGAACCCGGCTGATAGGAGCCAGAATCCTATCTCAGGTGGCACGCGAGATCCATGAGCCAAGCTGGTAGTGAGCTTGGGGGAGTTCTCCTGTAAGCACCCAGATTGTGGACGTTAAGGTCCAGATTGAGAACAGATTTTTACCACACACATGATAGCGATTTCAGGTATCTAAAAGGGTGTCATGTAAGAGGAGGAAAGAAATTTGTTCTCTCTTATCCTCTCACAGCAATGATAAGAAGCAATGGGCTTAAACTGCAGCAAGGGAGGTTTAGGTTGGACATTAGGAAAAATTTCCTAACTGTCAGGGTGGTTAAAGACTGGAATAAATTGCCTAGGGAGGTTGTGGAATCTCCATCTCTGGAGATATTTAAAAGTAGGTTAGATAAATGTCTATCAGGAATGGTCCTGCCACTCTGGAGATATTTAAAAGTAGGTTAGATAAATGTCTACCAGTATTTGGTCCTGCCATGAGGGCAGGGGACTGGACTCGATGACCTCTTGAGGTCTCTTCCAGTTCTAGAATCTATGAATAATAAAATTCATTAATGGAGATTTTCTAAAGTACAGACTTCAAAAGGGACAAAATTTCATGACATATTTGCATTCTAACCATTCATCCAGGTTCTTATATTGGTGCCCTTTATCACTGTATCTAAGTTCCTCTAAGGGGCAAAAAATGGCAAATCTCCCCTCTCTCCCCCCGCTGCTGACAAGACACACAGTGTTTTCATTTTCTGTACATTATTATTTAATATAGAGAGAGAGCAATGGTGTAAGGTTACTTATGTTGTAAAGCTTGGGCAAAAGAGTAGGTTTTGCATTTTAGTTCTGGTGGTGAGGAAGTTAATGGTCGCTCTCATTTCATGTGGTAATAATCTTGATCCAGGGTTCAGTCTCCTGCTGTAACAGGTCTCTTCTGGTCAACAGCTTTGCTGTTCCAGTGGAATGTACCTTTTGTAAGATGTCATGGTAGCACAGAATGAGGAAAAGTCTCTCTCTCTCTCCTCCCCCCGGCTACCCCAGGAAGTCAGGATCAGTTCATTAGGGAGCTTTGGGGGGAGGGGGGCAATCAGGATGACATCCTTGAAATACACGGTTTCCAATGAGGTGTCGGGGGGCAGAAGTGTACTCCCAGCAATTTGTATTGTGGAAGAGGCAGGCATCACCTACCCTTTAAGTTTAATATGCAACGAACAGCAAAGCAAACTTTGTAAACATTATTTAATAGAATGGTTTAGATTCTCATATAAGACCAAAAACACTTACCTTGCCCAGAATTATATATTGCTTTTACAGACTTTTTCACTTTCTGTAGTGCAGTTCTGTCTTGATCCAATGCCTGTAATTAAAAGAGAGACTGTCAAAAAAGACCACCTCTGTTTAGCTTGTTATTGAATAGCATCATCCAGCTTCATAATATTTCTTAGTACATAGTGAATAATTTCAGGGTCTGGAAGCACTACAGATGCACTGTGCTCAGCCCTCTGGGAAGGTCATAGATCACTCAACCCCTTCAAGTCAATTGAAGAGCTGAATTAAACATCTCTGAAGGGAAACTTATCCTGGAGAGCTGAATGGTTGTAAGAGAGCTAAAGGACAGCTGTAAGTTGTTTAAAGCTTTCTAAAAGAACTCTGTCAACTTGAAAGATAGTCAATTTAGAAAAGTAAATTACAAGTCATGTAGGTATTACAGCTGCTGGAGTTCCGTGGCAATTTCTATGGTTTTAGTCATTTCACTATTACTCACACAAACAAAACTGACTATTCAGAGGCAACAGTGAAATTCTCATTCAATAATTTTTAAGGTTAGCTGTTGTGATATTAGGTACAACATTTTTAGATACAGTTCTGACTTTTCAGGCTGACTGTGTTCCTCTTAAAAATAAATTGGATACAGAGTGATAAATTTAAAGAAAAAACAAAACAAAACAAAGAACCTGATTTTGTAAACACACACAAGTCCATTATTTAAGTGGAACAATGCGTAAGAGTATTATTCTTCAAGTAAATAATTGTTCTCAGGTTTGGTCCCTAGATTTAGAACACAGAAGCCTCTCTAGACTGCAATACTTTCAAGGTAAAAATTAGTGAATTTTTTTGACTAAACTCCTGGCCCAATTGTTTTAACCTCATAAAACTTCTCATGAATCCATTCACAACTTATTGAAAAGGTTGAAACAAGTTAATATACCTTCAGAAAACTTTTCTAAGAAAGCTCCAAATTAAAATAAAGTCAAAGGAATAAAAAGCCAGCCTAGTTTGTGAAGTAAGAAATTTTAAAGTCGCACTAGAGCTTCTTAAAACACTCATGGCCCATTCCCTTGTAAATTTAGATATTGGGCACACTAAGCACTTTACTACATATGTTTGCTTACATAACTCGTCGTTCATAACTAAGAGAATAGATACACAATAGAAGTGTTTAAATTGATTATTTTGGACCACTGCAAACAATGAGAATTGTGACGGGTTGGATCACAGAAACCCCCTCTCTGGCTTCCCATTACTCCTTCTCAATGGAAATGCATCAGATTAAAGATGGATTCCAGTTCAGGTGACATGATCACATGTCACTAAGACTTCATTACCCACTTGCCAGCACACACATAGGAAGACTTACAAGTAAAACAGAGCCATCTACAGACAAATGTCCTGGTTAATGGGAGCCATCAAGATTCCAAACCACCATTAATGGCCCACACTTTGCATAATTACAATAGGATCTCAGAGTTTTATTTCATATTTCTAGTTTCAGAAACAAGAGTGACATATTTATACAAATAGGATGACCACACTCAGTAGATTATAAGCTTTGTAATGATACCTTACAAGAGACCTTTTGCATAAACCATATTTTAGTTACATTATATTCACACTCATCAGCCTATTTTCATAAAATCATATGGAGCTCAGTGTCACAGGAACAACTTAATATCAATTACTACAGTGTTAGGTTTACATTTAATAAATGTTCAGTTAATACCCTGCATTTTGGCAATGCACTTGGATTCAGATTGTTACCTAAAATTTAAGTGGCTCAATTCTGACAAAGCAAAATAGTTATAGTTCGAAGATATATAATACCAATAGTAAAGGATAATATATAACAATATTTTATGGATTAATATCCAATTCAGAGCACATTATGTACTCAACTGAACAATCACTTATTTGCATTTCAAATACAGTTAATTTTTGACAAGTTCAAAACCACAGAATCGGCAATACGATCACTTTATACTGTTTTTCTTTTCATTTCAATTATATCAGAATAATGGACAAAAATACAATTTTTTTTTTTAGTTACAGTGAGGAATATTTTATTTTATCATGCCTTACACTAGGATGGAAACTAAAAATATTTAAAATTGTGAAACTGACCAATATCAACACTAAGAATGTTTTATTGTTGTTCTTGGAAGATCTTATGGTGGTACAAGGTGTGTAGTAGCTGACCTTTGCTGCCTCCCCAGTGGCAACCAAAACTGTATTACCAATCCATACAGCATAAACCACCTCAGCAAGTACTTATCTTGAATGTCTAGTGAAGTTCTAATCAATGTCAACTAGTATGATGAGGGCTACTCAGAAAAGATTGTGTAGTTCTTCACTTATCTAGCCACATTTTAGTTTAGATTAGGAATTTCAGCATTCGATTTTTTTGGGGTGTGTGTGCAAAATACAACTGTTTATGTGTGAATTAGGAGATGTTTCAGTGATAAAGCTTGTGAAGGAATTTGATAATACTGAACCAAACAAGACACTAAGGAAGAAATTCAAAGTTTAATTTGGAAATAGATAAAAGAAAATTTGACCTTCAGAGTGAAACCTAATTAGAAAACTAGACAAAATTCATTCATTGGGGTCAGTTTGCATTATTTATGGAGTGCCATCACTTAGCACAGCAACATATAGAGGATGACATCTCTGGCCTCAAGGAGCTTATGAGCTTAATCAGACTGACAACATGGGTCAGTTTTGTACATTTATACTTTAAAGTATCTCTATTTGAACAAATCCTGTCTAGTTTAAAATACATCATATATATCAATTCAGGGCAGAATGTTTGTACAATGCTTTACACAGTGGGACCCCAATTCTAACTGAGGTTTCTGGGTGTTAACGGCAACAATTATCATAAGCTTCTTCCATTTAATAATTTCAAAACAGAGGCCCTTCTGTCCCCAAATATGTTAAACTCTTACATTAGATGTGTTAATACTTTATTACACTATATTTTGCTTCCAAGGAAGTTGTTATAAATAGCAGAGCTCAATTATGTTGCATCCAGGTTTCAAATTAATTATTAATAAGTATTGTCTTTGAAAAGGGCTCAAATGGAAAGGAGCATCTTTATATTCCCCTACTAGTCCAAAGTACATGTGTGCATATATATTTTTAAAAAAATATTCCAAGCAGATGTATTTAGAATAGCTATTTTACAGACAAAAATTACAGTATTAAAATATTTTTATTCTATAAAACAGGAAGTTCAGAAAATATAAAATTCTAACAAAAGCTTCACATGGGTAGATTCATAAAAGCTGTATTGCCGTAACTGGGTATTAGTAATTTTATGGCATTTTGAATGGTTTTGAAATGAGTGTGTAAAAATGTGTAGATTGTTGTATTTAAAGAACTACTGTAGGAGGTCAAATAGAAAACATTATAATCATGAAGATTACATTTATAAGTCTATAATTTAGTACTCTGGAACTAAAGTTCAAACCAACAGAAGCTCCCACAAACAGTTTTACTCTTTCATCTAAAACACATTTAAACTCTTAATAAAATAATACAGGCAAACAGTACTTAACTGCAACTGAACTAATAGAAATATTGAAGCTACATCTAGATCTTGAAAATGGCATCTCAATCTCTTTGACGGATATTTAAGGCCTTCTCTTAGGAGAAATAACGTGTTAATTGTTGAGTCAGCTTTCCCACTACTTTCCTTCAGCTGCTTGAGCCATAGTTCACCTTAAGAAGACTTCCAACAAAGAGCAATCATGGATAACTATGTGAATCATTTGTGTAGCTAGATCCCTGTTCAACTTAAGGATTTTCTTTTTCCATTTCTGTCTCTTTGTCTCCTTTTATCTTACAATTCGTGAGGCCACTGATGTACAGTAGAACCTCAGTTATGAACACTTTGGGAATGGATGTTGTTCATAACTCTAAAATGTTTGTAACTCTGAACAAAACGTTATGGTGGGTCTTTCAAAAGTTTACAACTGAACTTTGACTTACATGGCTTTGAAATTTTACTATGCAGAAGAAAAATGCTGCTTTTAACCATCTTAATTTAAATGAAACAAGCACAGAAAGTTTACTTACTTTGTCAAATCTTTTTTAAAAACTTTCCCTTTATTTTTTAGTAGTTTACGTTTAACACAGTACTGTACTGTATTTACATTTTTTGGTTTGCCTGACTGCGTTCTTCTGTTTCCAAACGACATATATGGTTGACCAGTCAGTTCATAACTCTGATGTTCATAACTCTGAGGTTCTACTGTATGTCCAAATTGTAGCTGAAGGCAAAAAAAGGAAAGTGTGTGCAAAAAGCCTCCCTAGTTCTCTATTTCACAAACAGCCTTGTGAAGTTAGCTGCCTTTGTATTCCTTCCCCTCAGTGGTTTGAGCATTGGCCTGCTAAACCCAGAGTTGTGAGTTCAGTCCTTGAGGGGGCCATTTAGGGAACTGGGGTTAAACAAAAACAAAAACCCAAAAAACCAAAAACCTGGGGATTGGTCCTGCTTCAAGCAGGGGGTTGAACTAGATGACCTCGTGAGGTCCCTTCCAACCCTGATATTCTATGATTCTAATTGAACTAAAACAATTGTCATTGGTACACTGCTTCTGTGGATTAACCAGTGTTAATTTGGCGCATTATAATACATTTTTTCCATGCAAAACTTCTATCTTTCAGGGTCCACCTAAATTTTATATGTGCTTAGCACTTTAGCAAGTGGATACATTTTACACTAACTGATATTGATTCCTCTGAAGGATAAATGATCTCTACTGCTCCTATTTTTTTTAAGCCGCTATCCTGTGTGAGATCACTTTTGTTGTCTTTCAGGAGAACACTGCTGGAGTACTGATATCACAAATAATCAGAGCTGTGAGAAAAGCAATTGGTCCAATCAAACGAGGAAAGATGATGTAAACCAAGTACCTTTTACTAGAGATAATTATTAGTCCTATGGCAAAAAGTTATGTTAAGATTTAGAATGCCGAGTTGAGCAAATATCAAACTACTGAAAACAAGGAAATGCACAGTTCAGGCTGTTCATGCAACCTATTCAATTCTGCACAGAAAAGGTGCATATTGCACCCTGAAGGTATGCATGCACCTCTTCTCTTTCCTTATAGACACAAGAGGGTGTAAAACACAGATCACTTCATATAATAATCAAAGCTGTCATATCTCTCAAAGTAATCCATAGATGACACAAACACCATTGAACAAAGCAGAACTATCTACTGCCTCCACCATTCAGTACAGATACACCTCATCCAGATCACACTCACTTTACCTGGAGTGCATGCAGATAATAAAATGTTTAGACTGCTCTCATATATACAGCTCATACTACAATACCCTTTGCAGTAAAAACCCTGTGCCCTCTTAATTATAAAATGTACACAAGGCTTCTATTTTGGACGGGGTTATTAATTTCATTTTCCAGGGTCTATTTTTTTCCTAGCAATTTTCATGTTCTATGGGGATATCCAAAAATCAGGGGGGATACTGATACTGAATGAGAAGATTATTTTTCAGGTACTTCCCAAAATTCTTGCCTAAATAGGATCTACTTTAAATTTTTATTGTATGTCATTATATGTATAAAAATGACTTACATGTGATCTTAACTGTTTTCTCCATGTTACTGAACCTCATGGTTTAGTATTTTGTGTGTTTGTCCCTACTGCACTTTAACGTAGTAAGAGCATTTGTTAAAGCGCACTAGAAAGCATCATGTACTAAAATCTCATTTCGTGGGCAAGTTAGTGACAGAAAGATAAAGGAGATGTCACTTGATTTGTAAAAATCTACAGAATGATCATTTCAATGGTGTTTTCTTCTGTGGCATCACAGGGGGGACTCAGTCCACCCCAGCTCCAGGACCACCAGTTGCTGGAAATGTTGATAACACATCATCATCAGGAATGGGTCGAGATGGGTTTAATTTGAAAGCTCTTTCTGCCGCAAACACAAGGGTGCCAAACATTAAAAAAACCTAGTACAGTATATAAATATATATTTGAGAAAATGTTTGAAAAAATGTTGATTTTTAATTATACTTTAACATTGCATACATAAAAGAAGACACTCATCTTTGGTAATGATAGGGAAGTTAGCCTTAACATGTGGGACTGAAAATATTTATTCAAAGTCATCATCTGTGTCCTCTCAGAGCACCATTCCTAGACAATGCCGTCAACACTAATCCTTGTCCACACCACACTCACACATCTCTGTGCGAGGAAGGCTGCAGGCCAAACATCTGGAGGGTTCTGAGCATTTAGTCATTGCACATGAGCTTATGATTTGGAGGACTGATTCAGGAATGCATGGTATTTCAGATATAACTAGTGTGATCAGTCCCTCCTCCAAGACCTATCAATGCCCAGTTGGTGAGGGTAGTTTTGGACACCCTCAATTATCCTGGAGCCATTCCATTATTTGATAATTTGCCCTCTAGATAGCAGGTATAAATATATCCCTTGTCAGTGGCAATTCTTCTGTCTGCTTCTCAAAAATCATACCCCAATGTAGCTCTACAGGTATTAAAGAGTCTTCAAATGGCAAACTTGGCATATGAATGCCTCCAGTGCATTTATAAACTCATCAGTGACTTTCTCAGCCATTCCTAACATCTTCAGAGCAAGGACAGAGTCTCTGGATGCTGAATCAAATGCCTTCCAATAAGACAAATTAGCATTTTCAGCCAACCTTCCAGTAATGTCACATATTGAAAGGGCATGCAACCTGGTAACGCACTGGCTTTTAATGTTCCGAGTGATAGGAACACATCTCTGAGGGATATACTGTCATTCTGTTCACCAGAAGCAGGCACAAAAACAGAATTGTGCAGAAGTATTAGATAGCATTTCACATATAGCACTATATGTGTCTTGTGCAAAAATACAGAGTTTAGCAGTACCTCTCCCTGTGGCATTGATAGCATGCAAGGTAATTTTGCAGTCAGTCTTCTCATGGGAACTACAAGGAAACTCCACTGAACAGTGTAAAGCACAGATTCATTATGCCATGCGATAAATAATTTTTTTGAGTAATTCTTCGTATTCTGGAGCATTTTTCCTGCAAGGTATGCAGTTACTTGCCCTTCATGTGAGTATGAGACAGTTGCTTCTTCACTGCAATGTTGCAGATGTTCACGGAGTCAAAATATTGCACACATGCAATACCATGAAATCTTTTCTTTCTGGTAATGTTTTTAATTGATTCATCTACATAAATGTCAAACACAAGGTGAACTTCATTATTGATCTAGTATTCTCTCTGTAGCCTCATAATGCAGTGTCAGTCAAATCTCTGCAGATGTTAACAGTTTCTGGTTTGTCGAGAGCTTGTACCTCAATCATACCATCTACGATTGCTACATTGAAAGACCTGTACTGGCATAACGTACCAGCCACACTGTCAGTAGATGCTAGCTTAAGAAGAGCATGCAAGCTGTGTATTAGTATGCTTTTTAACCAGAACATATGCACTGTTCCCTCTCATTCAAACATTAAATTGTCGTACCATGAAGAACTTGTACTTTCCCAAAGTCTCATGTAAATCAGTATCATGCTGAGATCCAGGAGATCATCACGACCAGGAGATGAGCAAACAATGACCTGTCAGTGATTAGCTCTGTAATAGTCCCTGCCATCTTCATTCTCTCTTCTTTGTATTTGAGCACAACTTTAGTCTATTCTTGATTGGAGCTGATAGACCAGCGGTAGGCAACCTATGGCATGTATGCTGAAGGCGGCACGCAAGCTGATTTTCAGTGGCACTCACACTGCCTGGGTCCTGGCCACTAGTCCAGAGGGCTCTGCATTTTAATTTAAATTTAAATTAAGCTTCTTAAACATTTTAAAAAAAGACGGTTACTCACCTTTGTAACTGTTGTTCTTCGAGATATGTTGCTCATATCCATTCCAGTAGGTGTGCGCACGCCGCGTGCACGTTCGTCGGAGACTTTTACCCTAGCAACACTCGGTGGGCCAGCAGGGCGCCCCCTGGAGTGGCGCCGTCATGGCGCCTGATATATAGCCCTGCCGGCCCGACCCGCTCCTCAGTTCCTTCTTGCCGGCTACTCCGACAGAGGGGAAGGAGGGCAGGGTGTGGAATGGATACGAGCAACACATCTCGAAGTAGGAAGGACAACAGTTCAGTTTAAACATACGTAAGAGTGCAGTAACCGTCTTTTCTTCTTCGAGTGCTTGCTCATATCCATTCGCAGTAGGTAGATTCTCCAAGCCTTACCTAGGGCAGTTGGGTCGGGAAGGAGACGTTTGCCAGAAAGCAAGAGCCGCTGAACCCGGAAGGCGGCATCGTCCTCTAGATTCGTCAACCAGCGGCATAGTGTGATTGTAAACGGTGGTGCTACGGACAGACCCAGGTAGCGCCCGCATATGTCCTGGATGGCGGACCTGGGGCCAGGAAGGCAGCAAGACGAGGCTGAGGCCGAGTTTTAGAATGGGCGGTGATCCGGCTGATTTGGGGACGTGAGCCAAAGTCAGTATAGCATGTCTGGATAGCAAAAGATCGGTTACCCACGAATTTGGAAATTCGCCTGGAATTATAAGGGAAAGACCTTTCATACGCCTCCGCCAACTGCCCTTATGAAATAATTGGGGCGAAGTTTGAAAGGCTTTAGTCTGCTGATGCTCAGAACGCGAGGGCTCGGCGGACACCATCCAGGGCTGTTGTAGCTGCTGCGTCTCGGCCGCGAATGTGTGCGGCTTGTCGGAAGAAGACGCGGAAAAATATCTTGATTAAGATGAAAATAGTGAGAATAACCTTCGGAATGAAAGGCTGGTGTGGTTCGTAGCTGCACCTATCCTTTGTGAAAGATGGGTGTAAGGTGGGTCTCCAGTGACCAACGCACGTCAACGCCTCAGCTACGCATCTGGCAGAGGTGATAGCTACCAGGAAGGATGTCTCCCATGACAGATAAAGTAAAGAGGCAGGTTGCTAACCGGCTTGAAAAGGGGGCCCCATGAGTTTTTAGACCAGCCAACAGGTTTAAAATCCCACGTAGGGGAAGAGGCTTAACCCGAGGGTAACAGTTCTCCAATCCCTTAAGGAATCTGGAAACGATGGGGTGTGAAAAGTGGAAGTACCGGACTCTCCAGGATGGAAGGTGGAGATTGCGGCTAGATGGACCCTAATGGAAGAGAAAAGGGCTAGGCCCCTGGCCCTTGAGAAAACAACAAGTAGTCGAGGACAACGAGACTGGAACGGGCATCAGGGACCATGGAATGCCGTGTACACCAGAAAGAGAATAGCTTCCACTTTGTGAGATAAGTCGCTCGCCGTTAGAGGGTTTCCTGCTACCAAAAGGACATGTTGAACCTCGGCGAGCACTGGCGCTCAGACGTTGCGTCAACCCAGACAGAAAGCCACGCCATCAGAATGTAGGTGACGGGAGGTCTGGGTGACGAAAGACCTGCCGAAGTCTGGTTATAAGGTCCGCGGGTACAGAGGTAGTGGTATTGGGGCGCGTTTAGGGACAGTGTCGAGCAGGACAGGTGTACCATACTGTCTCCGGCCATCCCGGAGCGATCAGGATCAGTTTTTGGCCTTGTCGCCTGCCGCAACTTGAGCAGGACCCTGTGGATAAGGGGAAAGGGTGGAATACGAATTACAGGAGACCCCTTGTCCAGGGAATGAGAAAGGGTCCCGAGAGGAGCGCCGGGAGTGGGACCCGCAGGGAGCCAGCAACATCTGACTACTTATTACCTGTTACTCCATGGAGGCGAAACAAGGTCTATGAGGAAAAAGCCCCACCTCCGGAAACAGAAACAAGGAGCCGTGCTGTAGATGGACCATCGTGTGGGTCAGGGAGAACGATCGAGCTCAGGCGGGTCCGGCTAGAAGTATGTCCGGGACCCCGGGAGAAGAGGTTAACAAGCGATTCGACTGGGCTAGACAAAAATTCCCAGCAGTTTGTTAGTGCCTCTCTGCAAAGAGAGTAGATCTGTATCTCTTGCTTGTTTATAAATACATGGCCGTATGATGTTTCCGTGAATGAGCAACACAACGGCCCTGTAAGCTGCGCACGAAATGCCTTGGGCAAATGCCAAACCGGACCGCCCTATAGTGTCTGGGACATTGATGTGGAGCTGGAGTTCTTTGTAAAGTGATCCAAAGCCTGGTCTGCAGTGGCCCACGTGTATTGCTGCCCCACCCCAGAGGCGGAAGCATCCATCGTCAGGGATAGCGAGGGTTGAGGGACGGATGGCACACGGCCGACGCGGCGCACACCAGGGCGGGGTCCAGCCACCAGTTGAGGGGGCGCCCAGTACGTGTGACGGGTTATTGTGACTATCATGTCCAGGGGCAATCCCTGCGTGGCCGAAAAAACTGAAGGCGAGCCAGAAGGTTGCAGAGCGGGCGGCATGCGTAGTCTCGCGTGCT
>NC_133770.1:284282220-284351589 GCF_003597395.2 Chelonoidis abingdonii
TGGCGTCCTTCCGCCGGAGTATGCTGACCACTGGGGTCATGCCACCTCAGGACCTCCTCTACGGTAAGTTTATATTCTAAAAGCAACCCGGCGTAAAGATCCTGGTAGCCCTGAGGTCGAAAGCGTGGCCCTGATGTAGATGTTCCCGCCACCAAGCCCGCCGGGGAAGAAGATGACGAGACTCCCGGGACCCAAAGGGTCTTGAAGATACTCTGCCTGGTGGGCATCTACGGCTTGTTCAGGGAGCGTGTCCCGGCTGGCAGCTGCTCCACAGTTCTGGAGGGGTCTGCTCACCGTGGACTCAGCGTGCCTTTCGGAGGGCAACAAGAGCGAAGCGTCGGTGCGCCCGCCGGCTCTCGGTTGGTGGGAAGCCCACGGAGTCCAAAGGACCATGGCTGAGTCCTTGATGTGTCCGAATCCCCGAATAAGATGCCGCTGAGTCTGGCATGCGGAGGAAAACGAGATGGATGCGGGATGGCCAGGGTGGCCAGAGTGTGAGAGATGGAATCCTCCTACGGCCAGTTGATCTGTCGCGTGTCAGGAGATGGTACCTGGATCCCCGCCAGTGCCCTACGAAAATGCAACCCGGGACCCTACTAACCCGTCACAGCACAGGTAGCCGATGGATCGAGCTCCGTTGCCGCGGAGCGTCCGTGCGAGACCGCTCGAGACGTGCGGTGTCGGGAGTATCAGACGAGGTGCCTTGGTGAGCCTCCATTGCCGCAGAGAGTCTGGCTCGAGACGTGTCGAGCCAGTCGGAGAGCGTTGCGCTGAAAATCTGGAACGCGCCGGTAATGCCTTGACGGCCGTCGAGACCGTGAGCAGGTACCGCGGAGTTGCCACGAGAAGCAGACGGCGACCATGAAGGGGAAGGTTCTACTAGAGAGAGGAACTGTCGAGCGAGAGGGCCGGGTGATCTGGAGTGGCAGATGGTGAGGTATGGGGACCGAGTCTGTGTGACCTCACCTGAATCGTAAGTCCCGACAGTGCGCGGTTGAAGGGAGGTCTCGATACGAGAAGCTTGGGCTTGCCCAGAGGATTGTTGGTACGCCGCCACGGCGTGCGCCGGGCGAGTCGAGCGGCATCAGCCTGTCATCGCTAATGAGGCTCGATGCGCCTGTATATATGTTACTTCGCAGGTCGGAAGGCACAATAATCACAACCCGGCATGCACCGGGGACCAAACAGACACCGGGACCGTATGCCTTTCCGAGGCCGGAATCAACGGTGCAACAGATCTCGAGGCCACGGCAGACAAGATCGGTGCCGGCGGAGTCTGTTGTGGCCAAGCGCTCTGATAGCGGGGTTGGTGTAGTGCCAACAGGCAAGCTTACGCTCTGCTCTCGGAGAGCGCGAGCGGGCGAGCAGGATAGGTGCGGAGACTGGCTGGGGGCGTCTTCGAGGCAGTAGAAGCGGTGCCGAGGAGGCCTTGTTTCCCGTGCGCGCGGGCGGTGCCGACGACATTGGAGTGAGCCGCTGCCTCCATGGCACGAACGTTTAACGCGAAGCGCCCTCTCTTTTTTGGTCCGGGGCTTGATGCCTTACAAATCTTGCATCCGTCTGGTCAGGTGGGATTCGCCCAACACTTCAACCAAGAATCATGCTCGGTCGCCTGGCATCCGGACGACGCAGGAGCCACGCACGGTTTTTTTTGATTGAGCCCGGTCGACCCGGCCATTAGCCGGTTACGCCGGTAGGGGACGGGCTTAAGCCGCCGATCCCCACTCAACTAATACAAAACAACTACTAAAGAACAAAACTGCAAACTACTAATATTATAAAAGTTCAAACTAGATACAAAATTTCAAGAGATGACGACGTGAATGCTAGGAGGGTGGAACAACAGATAGTCTGCTGACTCACCACAGTTCCACGACGCATGGCGGTAAGAAGAAACTGAGCAGCGGTCGGGCCGCAGGCAGGGCTATATATCAGGCGCCATGACGGCGCCACTCCAGGGGGCGCCCTGCCGGCCCACCGAGTGTTGCTAGGGTAAAAGTCTCCGACGAATGTGCATGCGGCGTGCGCACACCTACTGGAATGTATATGAGCAAGCACTCGAAGAAGAACCTTATTTACTTTACATACAACAATAGTTTAGTTATATATTATAGACTTATAGAAAAAGACCTTCTAAAATATTAAAATGTATTACTGGCACACAAAATTTTAATTTAGAGTGAATAAATGAAGACTTGGCACACCACTTCTGAAAGGTTGCCAACTCCTGTAGCCCTGGATAATACAAGTCATGACCCCGAGTATCCATTCAACTGATACCTTTAGTTATCTCATCTGAAGACACCTTTCATCATGATATTAATGAGCTCCAGTCCGTCATATGCAAATCAGTTGCCAGTGCAAGTAAGCTCATCCTGTAGCTTTGATATTGACCCTTCTGGCATTTAACAACACCTAATGAGCCTAGATCAGGGGTTCTCAACAAATTTTTTGGTGGCCTCAGAATGCAGCCCTGAACACTGCAAATAGAGAATGCATCTCCTTAGAGTTCCTGGTATTCAAACATTTTTCATAGATTCCAAAGCCAGAAGGGATTATTATAATCATCTAGTCTGACTTCCCGTATAACATAGGCCTAAGAACTTCCCCAAAATAATTCCTACTTCATATTATTAGAAAAACATTCAATCTTGATTTTAAAATACATTCAATATTGATTTTAAAATAGTCAGTGATGAGGAATCTACCATAACCCTTCCTAAGTGGCACTAATAGTTCATTTCTCTCACTGTTAAAAACATACACCATATTTCCATTCTGAATTTGTTTAGCTTCAACTTTCATCTATTGGATCATGTTACACCAGTTTCTGGTAGATTGAAGAGCTCATTATCAAATATTTGTTCCCCATGTAGTTACTTATAGTCTGTAATCAAACTACCCTTTAACTCCTCTTTGTTGAGTTAAATAGACTGAGTTTCTGGAAACTACCACTATAAGGCATATTTCTAATCCTTTAATCATACTTATGACTCGTGTCTGAACTCTCTCTAATTTATCAATTTCCTTCCTGAATTGTGACTACCAGTACTGGACAAAGTATTCCAGTAATGGTCACATCAGTGCCATATACATAGATAAAATAATATCTGTACTCCTTTTCTACTCAAGATTCCCATGTTAATATAGTCTTGGATTGCATTAGATTAGACCTTTTGGCCAAAGTGTTGCACTGCGAGCTCACGTGCATCTGTTTCTATACCATGACTGCAAAATCTTTTTCAGAGTCACTGATTCCCAGGATAGAGTCCCCCATCATGTAAGATGGCTATATTTTTTGTTTCTAGATGTACACATTTACATTTACCCATATGGTTTGCTTACAACCAGCTTACCAAGTGGATCTAGATCACTCCTTATCAGTGACCTGTTCTCTTCATCACTTGCCACTCCTCCACCTTTTGGGTAATCTGCAAACTTTATCAGTAATTATTTTGTTTTCTTCAAGGTCATTAATAAAACGTCAAATAGCATAGGGCCAAGAACTGAACTCTGAGAGACCCCATAGGAAACATCTGTTCGATGATGATTCTCTGTTTACAATTAGATTTTGAGACCTATCAGTTACCCAGTTATAAAAACATTTAATGTATGCAATGTTAATTTTAGATCTTCCTTTTTCTAAATCAAAATGGCATCTTGTACCAAGTCAGTTGCCTTGCAGAAATCTAAATATATTACATCAACACTATTAATTTTGTCAACCTAACTTGTAATCTCATAAAAAAAGATATCAAGTTAGTTTGACAGGATCTATTTTTGATAAACCCATGCTGATTGGCATTAATTATATTACCCTCCTTTAATTCTTTATTAATTGAGTGCCTTATCAGACACTCCACTATTTTGTCCAGGATTGCTGTCAAACCTATAATTATCCAGGCCATCCCATGTGCCCTTTTTAAATATTGGCACAACATTAACCTTCTTCCAGTCTTCCGGGAGCGTTCGTTGTTCAAAGACTTGTTGAAAATCAACATTCACAGTCCAGCAAGCTCCTCAGCCATCTCTTTTAAAACTTCTGAATTGCAAGTTATCCAGAGCAGCTGATTTTAAAATGTCTAGCTTGAGCAGCTACTGCTTAATATCCTAATCAGATACTAGTTGAATGGAAAGACTGTTATCATGTGATATGACAACATTATCTGTTTTTCCCCCAAATAAAGAACAGAAATATTTCTTGTACAATTCTCCCTTTTCTGCATCATTATTTATAATTTTACAATTTCCATTTATTAATGGACCAATACCCATCGTTAAGATTCCTTTTGTGCCTAATACACTTTAAAAACTCTTTACCATCAGAACTTGTGATGTTTCTATTCCACATCCACATATGCAGGTCAGCCATGAACCCTTCCATTTCTCTTTTAATGTTCTTCTAATATTTATTAATTGGTTTACACATTGTCACGGCAGCAATTATTCAGACACTTAGGCAAATCAGAGCAAACTATCACAGCTCTTGAATACAAATCTCTGATATGTTCCCAATCTGTTCTCATACATTGTATGAGGTGTACACCAGGAATAATGCCTAGATTATTTTCACCTGAGTGAACCACAACGTCCAGTAGATCACAACCTCTTAAATCACAAGTTAGACACTGCAGAATCAGCAATACTTGATGCTAATGCAGGCCACCTCACTCTGCCAAAAGCAGTCTGTAATCAGCATTCCCCATGTCAAGCTGTGCTCCTTGATTTCCCACAAACTTCTGCAACCTTGTAATCCTGAAACGGACCAGAATCCACACATTGGCAACCCTGGTAGCACATGTATTCATTTCCCTGAGCCATTAAGGTAGCTGCAATGTCAGTTCCAAACCTCCACACTGTGTGTCCTGGGAAACCACCACTTTAATATGCCCCAAAATCAAGAAGGAGCCATTTGTCCCTCTCCCACCAACACCAAGAGTTACTAAAATATAGATTTTCTTAAACAACCAATCCAAGATCTGCCTAACATCTGACCGAATTTCTCACCTCCACTGCAGACACAACCCCTGTTCCTGTCCCCTAGTCCCGACCCTCAGTCCACACCCACAAAGTCCTCTGCCTCCAGTTCCTTCCCACCCAATATAACCAAAATTTTGGTTAGATTGGCTACTGACTATTCTGTGTGTTCACACTAAAGCTCTCCACTGCAACTTGAGACCATTACTCCTTGGTCTGTCATCTGCCACCACTGAGAACAGCCTAGCTCCATCCTCTTTGGAACCCCCCTTCAGGTAGTTGAAGTCTGCTATCAAATTCCCCTCACCTCCTCTCTTCTGCAGACTAAATAAGCCCAGTTCCCTCAACCTCTACTCATAAACCATGTGCTCCAGTCGACTAATCATTTTCATTTCCCTCCACTGGACTCTCCCCAATCTGTCCATATCCTTTCTGTAGTGGGGGGGGGGGGCAAAAACTGGATGCAATACTACAGATGTGGCTTCATCAGTACCAAATAGAGGGGAATAATCACTTCCCTCGATCTGCTGGCAATGCTCCTACTAACGCAGTCCAATATGCCGTTGGTCTTCTTGGCAACAAGGGCACATTGTTGACTCATATCCAGCTTCTCATCCACTAATCCCCAGGTCCTGTTCTGCAGAACTGATATTTAACCAGTCAGCCCCAGCCTGTAGCAGTGCATGGATTCCTCCCTCCTAAGTGCAGGACTCTGCACTTGTTCTTGTTGAACCTCATTAGATTTCTTTTGGTCCAATCCTCTGATTTGTCTAGGTCACTCTGGACCCTATCCCTATCTTTCAGCATATCTACCTCTCCCGCCACAACTTAGTAAAATCAGCAAATTTTCTGAGGGTGCAATCCATCCCATCATCCAGATCATTAATGAAGATATTGAACAAAACTGGCCCCAGGATGCAACCCTGGAGCACTCCGCTTCATATCAGCTCCCAGCTAGACATCGAGCCATTGATCACTACCCGCTGAGCCCAATGAGCTAGCCAGCTTTCTATCCACCTTATCCCTTCATCCAATCCATACTACTTAAACTTGCTGGCAAGAATACTGTGGGAGACTGTATCAAAAACTCTGCTGAAGTCAAGATATATCACCTCCACTGCTTTCCCCATATCCACAGAGCCAGTTATCTCATCATGACTTGCCCTTAGTGAATCCATGTTGACTGTTCCTCTCCTTCATGTGCTTCAAAATAGATTCCTTGAGGACCTTCTCCATGATTTTTTCCAGGGACAGAGCTGAGGCTGACCTATCTGTAATTCCCTGGATTCTCCTTCTTCCCTTTTAAAAAGATTTATTTTTATATTTGCCTTTTTCCAATTGTCCGGGACCTCCTCTGACTGCCATGGGTTTTGAAAGATAATGGCCAATGGCTCTGCAATCACATTAGCCATCTCCCGCAGCACCCTCAGATACATTGCATCCGGCCCCATGGACTTATGCATGTCCTGCTTTTCTAAATAGTCTTTACCCTGTTCTTTAACCACCAAGGGTTGCTCATCTCCTCTACATACTGTACTGCCAAGTACAGCAGTCTGGGAGCTGACCTTGTCTGTGAAGACTGAGGCAAAAAAAGCATTGAATACTTCAGCTTTTTCCACATCATCTGTCACTAGGTTGCCTCCCCCATTCAGTAAGGGCCCCACACTTTAACTGATATTCTTCTTGTTGCTATCCTACCTGCAGAAACCCTTATTATTACCCTTCACATCCCTTGCTAGCTGCAAATTGAATTGTGTTTTGGCCTTCCTGATTACACCAAAGCACAACTGGAATTGCAGCAAGCAAGGGATGTGAAGGTTAACAAGAAGGGGTTCTACAGGTATATTAGCAACAAGAAGGTGGTCAGGGAAATTGTGGGACCCTTACTGAATGGGGGAGGCAACCAGGTGACAGATGAGGTGGAAAAAGCTGAAGTACTCAATGCTTTTTTTGCCTATTTATTTTCTTCTCTTCGTCATCCATCTCTCTCTGTATTATATAAGCTCTCTTCTCATTTATGTGGCCCAATTACATCTTCTATCCTTCAAGGTAGATAGTTGAAAACTCTTTAAATACTTTGCCTTTTAAATATATTTTCTGCAATTTTTTTCTTTAATTTACTTATTTTAATCTTTCCCAGGTCCAGTACATTTAAAAAATATTTGGCATTTAGCTCTTATACTGATGTTCTTTACAGTCTTACTTAGCTACAAGGTTTCTGATTAACCTTTTACAGTAGATTTTTACAGTTTACTAGAATTAATTTTCTTTGTCCTCTTACCAATAGCATATAAAATACTTCCTGCTTTCCTCCCCACTTATGACTGTACATGCATTATTGAGTTCCATTTTATCTTTTTTTTTAGTTCACTTCACATTCCTTCAGAGTCTATTTAGGTTAATGCCCTGCCTACAGGCTCATCAGCATTTCAAACTTGATATTAAAATCACTTGATTTTAAGTTCTCTCCAGTTTCAAATGTATCATACCTGGTTTATTCCATTTATTAGGTATCGCATAAACTGACATGGCTATATCATATGACAAAGCATCAATCCAGCGCTACATTCATGATCATCATTCCTTCATTTTCCCAATAAGTAATTAGGCAGTTAAACCTCAATGACCACTACAATCACTGACCACCTTTTCACAGACCTCTTAAAGCATTTCTTGCCCTACATTCTTAGTATGTTCAAGAGTCTAAAGCAACATCCAATCATCACTTTTAAACTGTCCTATCAAATTGTCAAATACAATTTCTCACCTTTTATCTATGTTATACTATCATTTTTCTGACTGCTTTTCCCTAGCTTTTGTGTATTGTCTGTATCCTGATAATTTAGATTTCCCACTCTTATGTCTTAAAGTAATGTCAAAGACTTTAATTTAAACCAACATATTTTTAACTACTGCAAACTTAAAAGTTTTACTTCTCCTCTTGTTGCAAATTTGTTCTGGATTTTTCGAACATGGAAAATAGTAACAACAAATTATTAAAAAGACAGTTTCCAATGGTGAATAATTTAAATGTTAATTATTTCTTCCTAAAAACAAAATATGCTAGCGCCACTGATTGCAGCCCAATGAATTCTTCTGGCAGCAAACGCCACAAGAAGCTATTACAGACCCCTTGATTGAGGTTTCATATATATACACAAAGAAGTGCATGCCGACCATTTGCTACTATAATATGCGAACACAGCACAACAGTAGTCACAATATTTAATACATGAAACACCAGAGAAATGATTAACACAAATAAAATACACCCCCTACACGTTGGAATAAGTCTTAAAAGGCTAAATGTTGAAAAGTGACATTTGAATTACAAAAGCAGCAAAGAGTCCTGTGGCACCTTATAGACTAACAGACGTTTTGGAGCATGATCTTTCATGGGTGCATCTGACGAAGTGGGTATTCACCCATGAAAGCTCATACTCCAAAACGTCTGTTAGTTTATAAGGTGCCACAGGACTCTTTGCTGCTTTTACAGATCCAGACTAACACGGTTACCTCTCTGATAGCTGAATTACACAAAATGTTGAGTTGCTCACCTGAAGTTACAGGTCTGATTGATTTGGGTAGGGGGGAAGAGGGAGATGCAGACAAGATTTTTAGGGAAAAGTTATTGTTGTTTTGTTGCTGGAGCTTTTTTGGAAGTTAAATATGCCACTGTTCACCCCTCCACCATGCAAACCCTTTTCCTTTTCCCCCACAGCAATCCATAGCTTCAGTTCCAGTGATCTTACATTTCACCCTCGCAGGTTTCATCTCCTTTCCTCCATATAAAAGTGAGCAATTTAGTGATAAGTAAATTAAATTGGATAACTGACAATTTGCAAATTTTTTGTACACCTTACATGCAAGTTTGCCTTCAACAGCGATTTAAAATGTGTGAAGAGTTAACGGCTTTGCAAATCAGCTCAAAAAGTGTGTTCCATACACAACAGTCAGTATAGAGGAACACATAGAAATAGTTGTGGCCAAAGTGAACAAATCAGGTGCTGAGACTGGCATCACTTGCAGATCAGAAAAGTTGTGGGAGTGGAAGGCGAAGACACACAAATGAAGACTAATCCAGTTTTCACGTTTAAATTTACAAATATAATTTCAACTAAAAAGGTCTAATTCAGGTATAAAATGTTATCATTTGAATTTGATTTTAAAAGTATATGCTTTCCTTAATTCTGATACTGAAGGAAGAGTATAGTACATAATGTAGCACTTATTAGTTTTGCACATGAAATATTTCAATTCAGCATTTTGCTGCTATGAGCCTGATATGTCCATATTTGCCTCACTAATAAGAGAGGGACCTCACCAGCCCTCACATTATTGTAATATAAGACAAAATTTTCCAAGGTGAGTGCCTGAAGTTAGGCTCCTAAACCCTTGGCCTGGATACTCAGTAATTTCCATTGGCTTTAAGGAGGTAAAGAGAGCTCATGCCAAAGCCTGAAGACCTCAAATGAACACTGACCACTACATAGCTTGAAAGCAGACTGGCTTACCTGTTTGTTGTTAGCAATGTTAAAATAGTTAAGTTTATAAGAATGTGTTTAGTGTAGGGCTGTAAAGCAATTAAAAAATTAATTGTGATTAATCGTGGTATTAATCAAACTGTTAAGCAATAATAGAATACCATTTCTTTAAATATTTTTGAATGTTTTCTACATTTTCAAATATATTGATTTCAAATACAACACAGAATACAAAGTGTACAGTGCTCACTTTATTTTATCACAAATATTTGTGCTGTAAAAAAACAAAAGAAATAGTATTTTTCAATTCATCTAACACAAGTACTGTAATATAACCTTTTTATCATGAAAGTTGAACTTACAAATGTAGAATTATGTACAAAAAATAACTGCATTCAAAAATAAAACAGTAAAAAACTAGAGCCTACGAGTCCACTCAGTCCTACTTCTTGTTCAGCCAATCACTCAGACAAACAAGTTTGTTTACATTTACAGGAGATAATACTTCCCATTTTTTGTTGTCTGTTCTCACTTCCAGATGACATTCACATGGCATTATTGTAGCCTGCACTGCCTACAAGATATTTACATGCCAGATGCGCTTAAGATTCATATGTCCCTTCATCTTCAACCAGAGGACATGCACCCATGCTGATGATGCGTTCTGCTCAATAATGATCCAAAGCAGTGCAGACTGACGCATGTTCACTTTCATCATCTTAGTCAGATGCCACCAGCAGAAGGTTGATTTTTTTTTTTTTTTGATGGTTTGGGTTCTGTAGTTTCCGCACTGAGAGTGTTGCTCTTCTAAGACTTCTGAAAGCATGCTCCACATCTCATTCCTCTCAGATTTTGGAAGGCATTTAAGATTCTTTAACCTTGGGTCGAGTGCTGCAGCTATCTTTAGAAATCTCACATTGGTACCTCATTTGCATTTTGTCAAATCTGCAGTGAAAGTGTTCTAAAATGAACATGTGCTAGGTCATTATTAGAGACTGCTATAATATGAAATATGTGGCAGAATGCAGGTAAACAGAGCAGGAGACATACTATTCTCTCTCAAGGAGTTCAGTCAAAATTTAATTAATGTATTTTTTTTTTAACTAGCATCATCAGCATGTCCTCTGGAATGGTGGCTGAAGCATGAATGTTTAGCATATCTGGCATGTAAATACCTTGCAATGCCAGCTACAAAAGTGCCATGCAAACGCCTGTTCTCACTTTCAGATGACATCGTAAATGAGAAGCCAGCAGCATTATCTCCCGTAAATGTAAACAAACCCATTTGTCTTAGCGATTTGCTGTATAAGAAGTAGGACTAAGTGGACTTGTATGCTCTAAAGTTTTACATCGATTTGTTTTTGAGCACTGTATACTTGGTATTCTGTGTTGCAATAGAAATCAAATATATTTGAAAATGTAAAAAAAAATCCAAAAATATTTAATAAATTTCAATTAGTATTCTATTGTTTAACAGTGTGATTAAAACTACGATTAATTTTTTTTCATAACGTGCGTTAACTGTGATTGACAGCCCCAGTTTGGTGCTTAGACTCTATGAAATGCTTGTAGGATGCTGCACTTGTAGCATCACTTATAACATCTATACTGTATGTTATAAGGTTATATTGAATGTTTGCATTGTAAACTTCTGTAATTGTGCAACTCAGACAGAAAAGAAGCATTAAATACTGTAAAATACTGGCTTATTACAGAAGGTGTTAAGTCCTGCCCACAAGAAGGCCCACTGAAATCAAATGAGCTATTGTTAAACATCAAAGAAAAAAGGCCATGTTTACACTACCACATGTCAGCAAAATTTATGTTTCTCAGAGGTGTTAAAAAAAAAAAACCACTCACCCCGAGCTACATAAGTTTCACTGGCATAAATGGTAGTGTGCATAGTGCTACTCACCAATACAGCTACCACCACCCATTGGGGGTGGTTTAATTATGTCGATAGGAGAGCTCTCTCCTGACAGCATAGAACAATTACACGAGAGATCTCACAGCGGTGCAGTTGCATTCATACAGCTGTGCTGCTGTAAGATCTCCAGTGCAGGGGTTCTCAACCTTTTTCTTTCTGAGGCCCCCCGACAGGCTGTAAAAACTCCACAGTCCAGCTGTACCACAATAACTGTTTTTCTGCATATAAAAACCAGGGTCAGTGTTAGGGGGTAGCAAGGAGAGCAATTGTTCAAGACCTCTCACCCAATAGGGGGCACTGTGAAGCTAAGTTGCTTAGGCCCTGAGTGGTGGGGCTCGGGGCCCTATGCTGCAGTTCTGTGTGGTAGGGCTTCTGCTTTCTGACCTGGGCCCTAGCAAGTCTAATGTCAGTCATGCTTGGCAGACCCCCTGAAACCTGCTTGTGGCTCGCCGAGGGGACCTATGGTTGAGAACCACTGCTCTAGTGTAGACATAGCCAAAGACTTTCTTAATTCCTCCTGCCCTCAAATGAACAGGAAACCTGCATGAACTCATCCCATCAGCTTGAACTCTGTGAGGAAGGAAATAATCTGTGACAAGAAAAAACTTGGTTTTTATGCTGCTTGGACTCTAAGGGGCAAGGATTACTAAACATAACCAAAAGATTTCCAGTGCTTGGCTTCGGTTAGCCCTAAAGGACATACAGAGCTTGCTTATTACAGCAGCTTCTATCACCTTTTGGTATCTAAGAGTAACTCATTTGTGTGTGTCTGCTTACTTGCTTTACCCTTGTAAATAAGTAATTTCTTTTTAGTTAATAATTCTTTGATTAGTTAATTTATTACAGGATTGCCTATTAGCATTGTCTTGTAAGATCTACAGTGCAGTTGTCCTGGGGTAAGTGACCAGTCCTTTGGCACTGAGAGTAACCTAAATACTGTTGTGATTTTTGGTGTAAGGAACCCATCTACCACAAAGGCAAGCTTGCCTACATGGCAAGACAGACTGGAGTACCCAAGAGGACTGTCTGTGACTTCATGTTAAGGCTGGTATAGTGCTTGAGGAGTTCACAGTTGACACATGGTTGGTGAAATCTAAGTATAGAATTCACAATCACTTTGGGATTTGTGCCCTCCTTCTTAACAGTCTGCGCTCAGATTGGTACTCATGCTCTTGAGATGACTAAAGAAGTCCAGGATTTTTAAAAATCAGGTTACTGATTTAAGTGTGTAATTATGCATTCAGGAACTTAACTTTAGGCACCCATTTTTGAAAATCTTGGCAATAACGCTTTGGCAAGCAAGGTTATAATCACATGGGTCACTCCCTGCTGACCCCCTGCTCCAGCACGTTGGCTCTCACCACAACGTCACATCCATATCCACAGAGCCCTCCCTCTGCAATGCACTATCCTCTCATGGCCCCAAGACTGACAAATTTCTTGCCCTGAGCTGAGATGTGGCCAGCCAAATACAATGATTTGGAAGGCTGGATATGGCCCCAGGGGGCACCAGTTGCCCATCCCCTAGATGTTGCACAAAACGGAAAGTAAACAATTGTCACCTTTTGCAGGAGCTGGACTGTTTCATTTTTAAAATCACTGTTTTAAAATCGCTGCAATATACCACACAGTGAGCACAGCAGAAAAACCCCACAGACCCATCTTGGAGTTTCAATAAACTTACATAAATCAAATAGCTGTTCAAAAACAATTAACATAATTGCTAATGCAAAATACAGTACTGCAAACACCTTGTGACATGTTCCACAATATTCTCTCCTTCTGATACCAAGATGCGCCACCTAATTCAAAGTCACTGTCCACTCAAACAAAACTGGTATTTCTCATTCTACTGCTGATGCTGTTCTCTTGCCATCTCTTCTCCACAAACAAGGCATGTATAACTTAAACCAAAAAGTGACAATACTGTAGTAGACAAGTACTGTACTTTCACACATCTTATGCTAAATATGCACATTCACTTACATGTAGTTTTGTTGTAGCTTTGTTGGTCCCAGGACATTAGAGTGATTCACCAGGGTGTTCTCTGCACTGTTCAAGAATGGTTAAATGAACATCCAAGAAGTGAGACTGTGCTTGTTTGGTGGCGTACTGGAGCAACACCACCACTTAGCATAAGGGGAAAAAGCTATCATTTTTGTGCAATATTCCAAAAGCATGCATTCTCTATTATCAAAAATACTGATGCAAGGAGAAATGAAAACAGCCATATTTTTGCATCTGGTCAACTGGAAACATATGAGTGGAAAGTAAATGTTGGCAAAAGAAAGAGGCAGACATTAAGAAGCATGAAACCTAAATTTTCCCTAAAGGGTATGTAGTAACCAAAAAATTAAAAACTAATTAAAACCTACATGACACAGTTCTCATCATGCTTGGAGCTATACAACAGAAGAGGCACCAGTGGCCAAGATTTTCTGAAATGACTCATTTTGATTACCCAACTTGACACCTTATAAAAGCCTGATTTTCAGAAAGTACTGACAACCAGCCTCTGAAAAAAAAATCAGGCCCCTCTAAAATATCTCAAGTTAGGCACTCAAAACTTGAGTCTTCTAAAATCACCAAATCACTTTTGAAAGTCTTTGCCAAGGTGCCGCTGTAGATTTCTCCATCATGCTCTCCATCTGCCTCCAAAAACTAAAAATGTAGTTACTGTATATACAGTCAGCCATGTTACCCAACTACAAACAATTTTAAAAGAAAAAAAACTGTAGTTATGATGGGTCCAATATTAGATAAGTTTAGATGCTGAAGTATTTCTAGTGAAGAGAAAACAAAACAAAGAGATAGTATGCTGAGAATTTGTAAAACCTTAAAACGACTTATCTACTGTTCAAAATTTCCCCTGGGTGTTATTAACACAGCTTCTCACTACAATGAAAGACAAACAAAAACTGAATCAGATCTTTACACTGAATTAGTTTCAGTGACATTTTCAAAAGCTCTTATGAAATTTCAGAACACAATCCCAGTGACTTTCCATGGGACTTGTGCTCCTAAGTCACCTAGGTACTTTTGAAAATTCCACCCTTTTGCCATTTCCTTCCCCCAACTATCCAAACACAATTGCTACATATTGCCTAGGTTTGGCCCCATCTGTGTTGGCTGTGTAAGAGATCTGTTTAGCTGGAGGAATGTTTAAAGACTGAAGACATGGGTGTCAATGAGGCCTTAGTGGAGCCTTTAGCCATGAGAGGGAGCATGACTCCAGTCTTAAGTAGTCTCTGCAGAAATAAGGCAGCCCACACCACACACTTGGGAAGGAGATAAGGAGTGGATTGAGGGGAGCTGCTGATGGGTTACAAACTCCACTCAAACTGGCAACAAATCCTAAATCACTTGCTAAGGTCCAATGCTTTATACAGCGTTGTGGAAACAAACCATGATTCTTGATTAAGAAAAAAAAAGTGCTCTCTCCAAATTAATATGCTCTTGATCCAGCACCCATGAAGTCAATGGCATCCTGCCACGGACTTCAATGGCATCCTTATAAAGCAAAATTAAAGGAAATATTGTTTTAATGTCCTGTATATGCCACGACATCTGATATCAGATTGTTCCTAGTGTGCTTCCCAAGATATTGAATAACCTGGAAAGGACAAGAAGATAAGGCCATTTCTGTCAAGGAGCCACTACTCGGAATATTCCTCTTTCTTCGTATACTCACTGTAATATTTCTAATATCTTTTCAAGTGACACTCAAGACTTCTTACTTTGCTTTCATGTTTAAGTATGAGGAAGGATTCTTTTTTCCATACCAGATTTTTCAAAAAACATTCCCAAAGACTTCAGTGCCCTAACATGTGGCAACAAGAATGAAGCTTCTAGGTTTCCCCCACCTCTTTTTACTTTTCCAGATCTCAAAACACAAAACAATTATTTGTTTTAAATTTCATCACAAAAAATAAAAACAAGAAAAACTATACAATACAAATCAGCCTTTAACCTTCCAAACATGAAAAACTGCAGTTCAAAGGGATGTAACATCTTATTGTTTACCATTATTGCACATCTGTGGTCCTTTCAATCATGCCTTTAGTTTAAACTAAATTATAAGTCTCTTTGTGCAGGGACCTTGACTTTGCTTCTGTTTGCAAAGCAACATGCTCACTTACGATGCTTTAGAACTTAAAGCATGTCATTCAATTTAGGAATCAGAGTCCACAAGAGTAAAGGAAAACTTCTTTGCCTTTTTAGTCATCTCAAATTTTGGTTAGCATGATTATCATTTTCGTAGTCTTCATGAATCAGTGTATTAATGGATATATAGCAAAGGGTTAAAAGCTACAGTGGTATAGGTATAAAGCAACTGCAGCTGAGCAGTTTAATGAATTAAGTGGATAGTGGATGGATATAAATAGTAAGAAAGGAGTATGAATGCTGGGGGAACTAGTGAAGGAACAGTACACAAATTCTAATCTGAAATAAAGATAAGTTTTCTTTGTGATATAGACTTTCTACAACCTTTGTGCTGTACTCCGTTATACTGTCTCTGATTCCACTGGAATAGCATTATATTTGAAAAGAGAAGACTCTGCAATGTACCGTGTAACAGAGTGGTCTGGCCCCTTTAAAGAGTAAGGGGGCTCTGGGCCACTTCATTTCATGACATGACCCCTTTAAGAAACAGGTGTTTATGGGAGCAGCAGACAAGCCTGCAAATGGGGACCAGCTGGCAATCAGGGAGTTACCTCCTGAATGGGATAATACCTCAACAGCTGGTGACATGGAGAGAAAGGGCTACAACCTAGCCACTGGTAGGCTTGGGAAGCTGGCCTGAACCATTGTACAGACTGGGGTCAGCAACCTCTGCCACGCGACTCACCGAGGTAAGCACCCTGGTGGGTCGGGCCAGTTTGTTTACCTTCCACATGGGCAGGTTTGGCCGATCGCGGCTCCCATTGGCCGCGGTTCGCCATCCCAGGCCAATGGGGGCTGCGGGAAGCAGTGGCTGCATCGCTACATTAGAAGAGTACAGTTGCAATGTCAAGCATTTAATAGATAGGAAATGCCAAAATCAAGATTGCCTGTGCAACCTCAATTCATCTCTCTTGTGCGTATGCATTATCATCATGTCTTTGGGATCATGCAATTAAAGACTATCATAATCCATGCTCACAAGACAGCTGCATACAAATTCTGGCATTTTTTAATGTTCGAGTGCTTGACTTTGCAATCTTAATAATGTTTTTTCAAAGTAGATTTTTGGTGTGATTTCCGAGATATTTTTTAAAACAAAAACAAATTCAATCCTGTGGTATCATATTGACAACCACATGGTTCGAACCGCACATCCTCTGCTATTTCATCTAATGGGATAACTGGTACAATATAAGAAAATATTACTGCTATGTGGAACAGCATGAGAGGGGGATGGGACTCTTTGCAACTGGGTTTTAGAGATATATCCTGATAGCACAAAATGGTAAGACCTAGGAATTTTGGGATCCATTACCAATTCTGGAGGGAAAAATGCACTACTGAACACAGATTGTGCCCGTTCCCTCCAAGAATGGCTCCTCCCATGGCATCTCCTCCAGCCTGTTCCTGCCTCAGTTCTGTCTCGCCTCCACCCCTGGCACCTCATCTTAGTCCCATTTTCCTCACCTAGCCAGACCGCATCCCTACTCCTCAGTTTTCTCACCCCAGTCTCAGTCTATTTGCTCAGCAAGTCCTTGTCTCATCACACCCCCAAAGACTGCCTAATACTTCACCACAGGCTCCGAAGGCTCAAGACTACTTTCCCAGTAATTGCTCCTCACGGCTACTCCAGGCAAGATCATGCCTGGGCACCGGAACTGAGAACAGTGAGCCTGTCTCTCCTGTAATTTCAGTGACTCCACGCTGGGCCCAGACAACATGGACTAGGGAGCCACCTGACTAATGCAGTGCTGAGAAGACCACTGCTGAACTGAGGGGGAAAGAATGGTGTAGTTTTGGACAAGGAGCCTGGTGAGACTAGGCTGGGTGGGGTTGGGGGCAGCTCATTACTAGACAGAAATGGTAGACTTAATAAAAATGCAGAGAAGGCAAGAATTCAAAAATTCTGTTCTCTATTTTAAAAAACAAATTAATCATTTCATTATTCGATGATGGCAATGCTCTTTCCATTTCATTGGTATCTCTGGAGAATGTTAAACAGCACCTACTGAAGTTATACATTTTAACAATCAGCAAGTCTGGAGAACCTGCATCCAAGCCTTCTAAAAAAGCTGTCTGAGGAGATTGCTAGACAGTTTATATTGATTTCCAATAAGAGGAACAATGGGGAAGTTCCAGAAGACTGGAAGAAAGGTTATGTGCCAATAATTTTAAAAAGAGTAAACGGGATGATCCAGGTAATTACAGACTTATTAGTTTGACGCTGATCCATCCCAGGTGAGATAAAGGAGTAGCTGATATAGGGCTCAATTAATAAAGAATTAAAGGAGGGTAATACAAGCAATGCCACTCTACATATGGAAAACAGATCCTGTCAAACTAACATGAAATATATATTTTTGATGAGATTATAAATTTGGTTGATAAAGGTAATAGAGTTGATGTAATATACTTTGGCTTCTGTAAGGCGTTTGACTTGGTACTGCATGATATTTTGATTAAAAACTAAAATGATATCAAATTAACATGGCACATATTAAATAGACTCAAAGTTGGCTAACTGATAGGTCTCAGAATGTAAAGGGGAATCATCATCAAGAAGATGTGTTTCTAGTGGGGTCTCACATTTTATCAATGACCTGGAAGAAAACATCAAATAATCACTGATTAATTTGGGGAGCGGTAAATAATGAAGCGTATACGTCATTGATATAGAGAGATCTGGATCACTTTGTAAGATGGCACAAGCAAACAGTATGTATCTTAATATGGCTAAATGTATGCATCTAGGAACAAAGAATAAAGGCCATACCTATGTGACAGGAAAGTTTATCATGGAACACTGACTCTGAAAAAGATTTGGGGATCATGGTGGATCATCAGCTGACCATGGATTCCCAGTGTGATGCAGGAGCTAACAAAGTGTATATGATTCTTGGATGTATGAACAGGAAAATCATGTAGGAACAGTAATTATATTTCCTCTATTTGGCAACCGCTGCTGGGATACTGCATCCAGTTCTGGTACCACGATTCAAGAAGGATGTTGAAAAATAGAACAGCATTCAGAGAAGAGCATGAAAATGATTAAAGGACTAGAATACATGCTTTATAGTGCTTGAGCTCCTTGAGTCCATCAACTTACCTTCACAAAGAAGGTTTGACTTGATTAGTCTTTAAGTACAGGAGGAACAGATATTTAATAATGAGCTCTTTAATCTAGCAGAAAACAACATAACATGATACAAGAAGACTGGAAGTTGAAGCTAGACAAATTCAGACTGGAAATAAGGCATATATTTTTAACAGTGAGGGTAATTAACTATGGGAACAGTTTACCAAGGGTTGTGGTGCATTCTCCATCATTAACAATTTTAAAATAAAGGGTTGATGCTTTTCTAAAAGATATGCTCTAGAAGTATGTTGTGGAAGTTCTATGGCCTGGGTTATACAGGTCAGACTAGATGATCACAATGGTCCCTTCTGGCCTTGGAATCTATCATTTACTCCATTAGCTCAAGTGGCAGACATCTATGCAATGGATCTAAACGTTCCAGTCCTGCTGATGACCCATGTGGGTGTCACTCTGTGGGGACAGTGAATACATGGCCTGGTCAGCACTAGGAGCTGTGAGAAGATGGAACATGTTCAGTGATGACCGAATCTTTGGTGATTTTACTAAAAATTAAATAATCCTAAGCATGCGAGAACTGCAATTTTTCAAAGGCTTATAACTTAGCCAAACTTGGGCAGATTTTCACTGGTATGGCTAAAGACATGCCCCTGATACAAAGGCCAACTTCCTCTCTCCCCTGCACACCTGCCGCCCAATTTGAAGTCCCTGCTCTAAAGCATGGGGGTGCAGAGCTGTTCAAAAAATAATTAACATACACAAAGCAATGTGGGTTTTCCAAGCTTTGTTCTTGGAAACAGCTGAAACATTTTTGCTGACGTTTCCCAAAAATTTTTTTGCCTGAGGCAATAAAATTGCAACCCAAGAAGCTCTGAGAAAGTTATAAGCAACTGAAACAGGGCCTTATAATAGGATGTATCAGGCAACTTTAACAGTATGGAGCACCTCTAAAATGGGGGAGTTTATAAGAATACGGTGAATATCAGTTAGTTGAAAACTCTGGAGGACAAAGGAAATGGAAAAGACTTCAGGAAATTAGATTCAAGATGGTGTTACATGCACAAGTTAGTTTTAAGAATACTTCTCATTTATCTATCATTTAAGATCTGTCCTCAACACTGGAATCAGTACCACACTCGCACAATTCTGATCCCAGCATTAACTGAGCCTTGGGCGAGCTGGTTGCAGATATTCCTGTCTTTCCTATAAATAGTAATTTAGGCAAAACCCTGATTTTTAAATTCACTGTTTCAAAGTCACTGTGCAGTTTTCAGAGATTATCATGAGATTCTGTTATATTATACTTAGTAGCACCTAGTTTCAGAAAAAACTATTATGCATTGATAGAAGTCTATGAAAACAAACCTGTGATGTTTATCGGTAAAGGGTGGGGTTTTTTTTGTTTTTTTAAGGTGCAAGATTTTGCGTTGAGTGGCGTGGCCCAAGGGGAAGTTAGACATATTGTATTAGCACAGAAAACAAATGTCCAAATAAAATGTATCCCAGAATATTTCATATTGATGCTAAAAATAGAAACCCAATTTAAATTCCGGGCCACAGTGATGATTAAAATACAGCAATCATTACTCCAAAATATTTAGTGTATAGCAGAACAAATGCAATGGCTGCACTTTAGTCAGCCCTTAGAAAATTCATAATACTTAAATGTGTAATGGTTCTGGATGAATAAATTGCTAAATAAAAAAGAATATTACAAGCATGTAGAGACAATATCAGAAAGGCTAAGGCACAATGAGTTACCCCTAACAAGGGAGAAAAAAGGCAAAAAGAAGAGATTCTATAAATACATTAGAAGGAAGAGAAAGATGAAGAAAAGTGTTAAGATCTCTCCTATGCAGGGAAGGATAGCTAGTAATGGATGACATCAATAAGACTGAGGTGTTTAATGCAGTTTTATTTCAGCCATCACTAAAAAGGTATATTGTGACCAGATGCTTAACACAGTTTATGTTAACAACAAGGGGGAAGGAACACAAGTCTAAACAGGGAAAGAATAAGTTAAAGAATATTTAGATAAGTTAGACTATTCAAGTCACCAGGGTCTGATGAAATGCACCCTAGGGTACTTAAGGAACTAGCTGAAGCAACCTCGAAATTGTTAGTGATTATTTTTGAGAAGTTATGGAGGACAGATGAGGTCCCAGAGGACTGAATAATGGCAAACACAGTACCTATTTTTAAAAAGGGGAACAAAGTGAAACAGGGGAACTATAGACCAGTTAGCCTAACTTTGATACCTGGAAAGATACAAACTAAAAAATCCAACTGTATGCACGTAGACAGTTATAAGTAATAGTCAACATGGTTGTGTCAAGAACAAATCATGACAAATCAACATAATATCCTTTTTTGATAGGTTCACTGGGCTAATGGATGGGTGGAAGCTGTACACTTGATATATCTTGATTTTAGTGAGGCTTTTGACATAGTCCCACATGACATTCTCACACACAAACTAAGGAAATGTGGTCTAGATTAAACTACTATAAGATGGGTGGATAACTGGTTGAAAGAACTACTCATAGAGTAGTTATCAATGGCTTGCTGTCAAACTGGGAGGATACTATCTAGAAGGTCCCACACTAATTTTTTTATTATTGACTTGGATAATCAAGTGGAGAGCATGCTTATAAACTCTGCAGAGGACACCAAACTAGGAGGGATTGCTTGCACTATGTAAGCCACAGGAAATAGTTGTCCTACTCTACTTGGTGCTGCTGATGCCTCCGCTGGAGTACTGCATCCAATTCGAGGAGCCACACTTTAGGGAAGATGTGTCCAGAGGTGAGCAACAAAAATGATAAGAGATTTAGGAAAATTGACCTAGGAGGAAAGCTTAAAAAAACTGAGCATGTTTAGCCTTGAGAAAAGACTGAGAGGGGACCTGATAACAGTCTTCAGATATGTTATGGGCTGTTAGAAAGAGGATGGTAGTCATTTGTTCTTCATGTCCCTGTATGGTTGGGCAAGAAGTAATTAGATCAATCTGCAGCAAGAGAGATTTAGGTTTGATATTAGGAAAAATCTTTCTATGAAAATAGTTAAGCACTGGAAAAGGCTTCCAAGAGAGGTTGTGGAATCCCCATCACGGGAGGTTTTTAAGAAAACACTCAGAAACCTTTTAGATCTAACTTTAGATTAACGAGGGAACACATTATGAGACAGGAGACTAACAAATGAAGCTGGACTGAATTAATATAGGCAATTCCCAACATTTCTATTGCAGCTAATTCCAGAGAAACAATACAAAGCTGTACACTACTCAACCAGTCAGAAGCTAACTTGTTTCCAGGGTTGGCCCAACAACATGAGAGAAATTAGAAAACAACAAATTAGGTCCACTGGTGATGGTCATGCTCAAACGTGATCTCCTTAGAATCATGTTAATATTGTTTGTTTTAATCTACTGGTTTCCTTTATATTCTGTGGTACTTCTAGCTGGAAATTTGTTTTAATCAAAAAGTTGCAGCTCCAGTTAAGACCTGCTTAAAACAGTAAGCCTTTTCCTGCGTGAAAAAACAATTCTGATGAAGTGGATCAATGAATCCCCACCTTCATTACCATTCTGGAAATTAACAATTCTGCTAATCCTGTTCATGGAAAAGAAAAGGGCAAGAAAAAGTAGTACAGTTTTCCAAAGGTCCTGAGACCATTTCTAAATTCTCTGTATGAGAAAACTTGAAAGATGATAAAATCCGAAATGAGTGAACTTGTTTGGGAATTATTCCGCCCCATGATACAGCTCACAGCAAGCTTACAGATTAGAAGGAGACAGGTGTCGCTTTGCAAGGGGGATAGGTGATTAGGTCTTTTTTTTTTTTTTTAAAGTATCATTTAGAAAGGCAGGAGGAAATCTGGGACACAGAGTGGAAACAACACTATAATGGTTCAGAAGTTTCTTATGATTTGATATTGGAGAAGACTGTTTTGTTTGGTTTCACTGATCGCTATTCAGTGGCTTTGATTCTTTTGTTATGTACAACTTGAATATGTAGGTTACATATGTAAGCATATCTCAAATAAAATATTTATTTAAAACAATGAAAATATCAAATAACTCCATGTTAAAATCCATTTAGAAGTGAATTTTTCTACATTTTGGTCAAATGTGATCTGCACAATGTACATCAATCTAATGAACACTTTCCACTTAACAAAGCTGTTACATAAGCCAAGAAAAGAGGAGGGTAAACACCAGCGGAGGAGATGGTTTAATGCAGAAAACTGGGATGAAATACCCAGAATTATCCAATTACTAAGTATTTTAACATGTTTTTAACCATTACATTCACTTCCGGTAATCTTCCCAGATTTTAATTAATAACAGCTTCTACATGAGAATTTTTCTACAGTTCCATTGCTTTTCTAATGAAATGCATATACATACTTTATAAAAGCTTTCCTGATGCAGACCATTTACTTCAAACACAATACTGGTTTTCCATTAGAGCCAAGGGGTTTAGAGCCATAACCAGCAATCAACTGTTTTCGCATTTCTCTTATGCATCAATTTGCTCTGCAGCTTTTGCTGCTGTTCCCCCTTCCCCTGCTCCCAACTTGCATGCTGGGTTTTCCTGTTTCCTTTTTTTTAAAAGGAAGAGGAGAATGGAGAGAAGCAAGGAATCTTTTAATCCCACTACAGAATTCAAACTTAGTTAAGCAGGAAATCATCTGACAATGTATTTCAATTACCAACAAATAAAATTTGCACAATCACCCTCTCTATACACACCTCTGTATAAACATTCATAAGAACATAAGAACGGCTGTACCGGGTCAGACCAAAGGTCCATCTAGCCCAGTATCTGTCTACCAACAGTAGACAATGCCAGGTGCCCCAGAGGGAGTGAAGCTAACAGGTAATGATCAAGTGATCTCTCTCCTGCCATCCATCTCCAACCTCTGATGAACAGAGGCTAGGGACACCATTTTTACCCTTCCTGGCTAATAGCCTTTTATGGACTTAGCCACCATGAATTTATCCAGTTCTCTTTTAAACATTGTTATAGTCCCAGCCTTCACAACCTCCCCAAGTAAGGAGTTCTTTTTATTTGTTTTAAACCTGCTACATATTAATTTCATTTAGCGACCCCTAGTTCTTGTATTATGGGAATAAGTAAATAACTTTTCCTTATCCACTTTCTCAACATCACTCATGATTTTATATACCTCTATCATATCCCCCCTTAGTCTCCTCTTTTCCAAGCTGAAGAGGCCTAGCTTCGTATGTGGACCTCTCCAAACTAATCAATTTAGTTGCCTATCCGATCTTCTAGTGCTAGAATACTTTTGAGATGAGGGTAACCAAATTAATACGCAGTTCGAATGTGGGCATACATGGATTTATAAAGGGCAATACTACATCTCAGTCTAGTCTCCTTCCTTTTAATGATCCTAACATCTTGTTTGCTTTTTTGACCGCCTCTGCACACTGCATGGACATCTTCAGAGAACTATCCACGATGACGCCAAGATCTTTTTTCTGACTCGTTGTAGTTAAATTAGCCCCCATCATATTGTATGTATAGTTGGGGTTATTTTTTCCAATGTGCATTACTTTACACTTATCCATATTAAATTTCATTTGCCATTTTGTTGCCCAATCACTTAGTTTTGTGAGATCTTTTTGAAGTTCTCCACAATCTGCTTTGGTCTCAACTATCTTGAGTAGTTTAGTATCATCTGCAAACTTTGCCACCTCACTGTTTATCCGTTTCTCCAGATCATTTATAAATAAATCAATACTTTTTTCTTTATAGATCCTGGTTGAAATCCTGCTCCAGTGAAATCATTGCGAGTTTTGCTATTTTCAATGCAACTGGATTTCACTCATTGTCTATTGCCCCCAAATTAAATTTTGGAAGTCCCAACAGAAAAAAAAATTTATTGATTTTTCCAGGTTCTTTATTTTTGTAAATATTGAAAATACAAAAAATTGTCTCAAAACTCAAAATCTAGCAGATGACTACTCATGATCATGAGGCTTTTTAAATAGTTGAGTAATGGATACTTTAGAGCAGTGGCTCTCAACCAGGGGTACATGTACCCCTGGGGGTACACAGAAGTCTTCCAGGAATACATTAACTCATCTAGATATTTGCCTAGTTTTACAACATGCTACATAAAGAGCACTAGCAAGTCAGTATAAACTAAAATTTCATATAGACAAAATGAGCAATTTTTCAGCAATAGTGTACCGTGACACTTTTGTCTTTTTATGTCTGATTTCGTAAGCAAATCGTTTTAAAATGAGGTGAAACTTCAGGGTACACAAAACAAATCTGACTCCTGAAAGGGCTACAGTAATCTGGAAAGGTTGAAAACCAATACTTTAGAGCTCTCAGGAAGGTAATGTGGTCTACTAGAGTGGGCCTAGGACTGAAAAACAGGTTCTTCCAATTCTAATAGCAAATTTAGTCACTGTGAGGCCCTGCCCAAATCTCTTAATCTGTGTTTCTCCAACTGTTAAAAAGAAATAAGGTTTAGGAAATTTTGAGGACAGTTAGTTAATGTTCATGAAGATCTCTGAAGATGTACAACTGTATGTAAATATTGTCCAAGTCAAATGAAAATGGTCCTAAAAATCCTTAAAATTAAGACTTTATTTTAGTGAAATTTTCTCCATTTCAGAATTACACAAATGCTAAAGTTAGTCCTCTAAGGGGTATTCTTCACACAACCAACTCACTGCTTTTTCTGTAATTATTTCCCTGTAAATGTTTCACCAGTGACATCTTCTGTTTTTTGCAATCTGCATCATCCAGTCAAGCAATTTTGTTAAATCTAGTTTAAGGAAATTTGATCGCTAGATGTCTGGACCAAGACTCTAAGATCATTAATATCAGCAGCTAATTCAAGAATGGAGTACGAGAACATTTTAAAACACAACTTCAGTTGCCAAATTGAACATTGGTATTGCTTGTTGAAGACTCTTGCAATATACAAGCATTGTGTGCACTACAGTTAGGTTCTGTGGGATGAGCTATGGAAAGTCAACATGACGTTTTCTTAAGATTGTGATAGTGACAAAACACATTACCTTGTATGCTTAGCTGTTCCTTTTTAATAGAATTATTACACAAAACAAAATAACTATGCATTTACAGTCTACAGAGTTTAATACCCTTCATAAAGAGCAGCTTTTAAATGACAAAATTAAAATTTACTTGAGTTTCGTGTAATATTTGCATTGCTACTGTTTTAATTAATTTGATACCACGATTTTCCAGAGGTATGTGTCAGAAACTGTTGTTTAGGTTTAGCAGTCATTTACTTAATTTTTTTTTGAAAGCACAGAATTTAAACTTTGTATTACTGAAAATGTTAATTTATTATGATGTGTACCATAAGTTTAACTTGATTGGCAAAGATTACTTTTTGTTAACCCTAGTTCATTGTAAATATCAAAACAGTGAATCCCAATAAGTCATTAGTACTCAAATTTAACACTTTAAATCTCACAGCCCCTTGAGGTGCTCCGCTACCACAGTGATAGAAGACTTTACAAAAAGTCTAGACAGATTGAAGTACTAACAATAATAAATTAGTAGGTTGAAAAAATAATTTTAAAATCCCAGTCACTATACACCGCAAAGAAACATTTCTGAACAGGATCTGCATTCCTTTTAAATGTTAAAACTGCTATACAAAACAATTTTTTCAAACATCTATTAACCCTGATTATACAACATGAGCAAATGGAAAACCAAACAACCACTCAAAACAGACCTTACTAAGATCGCTTTGCTTGTAAAGCGAAAGTTAATTTTAGCAATGATAATTTCTGGTTCATGGCTGGTTAAATAATTTTAAAATTCAAAAATGAACAATTCATCTTTACTGAATTAATAGTTTAAAATTAATTAAAAATAAAAGGTTCTGCATATATTTTGCTTGTATTGTAAAACAGCTTTTTTATGGTCAAATATAGAATGCACAAAGCACAATGTATATTGACGATATGAACCAGCCTGTGTGTGGAGCAGGAAGTATAAAAATCTTTTATCATAACCTGCAACATATGATATTTTCACATGGAAGAGGAATGATTGTCTGATACAAGAGATGATTGAAAGAAGCCTTGACAAAATATAAATTTCATCAAAGGAGTAGCCTTAAGTAAAGGCTCATCAACTCCCCTCATTCCCACAGGGAAAATTGAAAACAGCACTTGAAAGGTTGAGATTCAAAAGTTATGGAGAAGAGTTTCTAATTTTAGAAAATAAAATAATTTTAAGTTTATAAAATAAACTTAAAGTTTACATATTAAAATGAATGGATACTATATTTATTAAAAATCCAGCTCAGATCTAGGTATTTATATTAACTGTACCTAGAATTATAAACAGATATACGCTGCTACCCCGATTTAACGCAGCCCGATATAACATGATTTCAGATATAAGGCAGCAAAGCAGCACTCCAGGGGAGGAGGGGGGCTGCACACTCCAGCAGATCAAAGCAAGTTCAATATAATGCGGTTTCACCTATAGAGCGGTAAGATTTTTTGGCTCCCAAGGACAGTATTATGTCGGGGTACACGTGTAGCAGATTTTAAAAAAGGCATACATCTTTAAATAAAAATAATTATTGCTTTTATAGACTATTTGAAGTTTATAGAAGTGGGACGTTCTCAAATTAAGCACCAAAAAGGTTTAGAAGAGGCTTTATTTAAATATTACTGTTATACTCAAAGTTTCCTATTTTCTATTTTAATATTTGATCAGAATTTTACCTAGTAACTAATATAATGTAAAAATGATTTTCCAGATGACAGCATATAAGCCCTTTTCCTTCTACTTTTTCCATTTCTTGTCTAAGAGACTGTTACAGCAGCTTGGTGAGTGTCCTTCTAGGGGCCGTGCACTCTTAAGCATCCCTTGGCCTGAGTAGGCTGCAGCACTCTCTTTCCTTGGTGCCTTTAGCACACTTCCTAGGCACAGGCTGCCCGTTACCTCTTCATGGAAATGGAACCTTGTGGCCCAGCTGCTCTAGACTCCTCAGTGGCTGAAGCAAACCCCTTCCCAAAGCTCCAGTCCTGTGAGTACTCTGTGTTCACAGGTCACTTCTTCAGGGACATGTGGCAGTAGAAGCAAATAGACAGAAGGGCTTCGCACGTGTTCCAAAAACCACTCTACTTTAGCTAGTATAATACACATACAAATCTAAACAGAAACACCTACTGTCACTTCTTGGTCTCAATTTCCTCACCACAGAAGCAGCAGAGAATCCTGTGGCACCTTATAGACTAACAGATGTTTTGGAGCATGAGCTTTTGTGGGTGAATACCCACTTCATCAGATATATGTAGTGGAAATTTCCAGGGGCAGGTATATATATGCTAGCAAGCAAGCTAGAGATAACAAGGTTAGTTCAATCAGGGAGGATGAGGCCCTGTTCTAGCAGTTGAGGTGTGAAACCAGAGAGAGAAACATGGTCTGTAGTTGGCAGCCATTCACAGCTTGTTAATCCTGAGCTGATGGTGTCAAATTTGCAGATGAACTGAAGCTCAGCAGTTTCTCTTTGAAGTCTGGTCCTGAAGTTTTTTTTGCTGCAGGATGGCCACCTTAAGGTCTGCTATGTGGCCAGGGAGGTTGAAGTGCTCTCTACAGGTTTTTGTATGTTGCATTCTAATATCTGATTTTGGTCCATTTATCCTTTTCCTATAAGACTGTCCAGTTTGGCCGAGTTACATAGCAGAGGGACATTGCTGGCAATGATGGCGTATACTACATTGGTGGACGTGCAGTGAATGAATCGGTGATGTGTGGTTGATCTGGTTAGTCCTGTGATGGTGTCGCTGGTGTAGATATGTGGGCAGATTTGGCATCGAGGTTTGTTGCTGATTGGGTCCTGAGCTAGAGTGTACTATGTGTGGTGTGCAGTTGCTGGTGAGAATACGTTTCAGTTGGCAGGTTGTCTTGGCGAGGACTGGCCTGCCACCCAAGGCCTGTGAAAGTGTGGGATCATTGTCAGGATGGGCTGATCCTGATGTGCGTTGGAGGGTTTAGCTGGGGGCTGTATTGGATGGCCAGTGGAGTCTGTTGGTTTCTTTCTTCCAGTTTGTCCTGCAGTAGGAGCTTCTGGGTACACGTCTGGCTCTGTGATCTGTTCTAATTTCCTCGTGCGGGTATTTGTAGTTTGAGATTCTAGGTTGAGATTTTGTAGTGGTGTTGGTCTCTGTCTGAGGGGTTAGAGCAGATGCGGTTGTACCTCAGTGCTTGGCTGTAGACAATGGATCGTGTGATGTGCCCGGGATGGAAGCTGGAGGCATGAAGGTAGGCGTAGCGGTCGGTAGGTTTTCGATATAGGGTGGTGTTAATGTGACCATCACTTATTTGCACAGTGGTGTCTAGAAAGTGGACCTCCCATGTAGATTGGTCCAGGCTGAGGTTGATGGTGGGGTGGAAGTATAAATTGGGCTTAGGTCAGAGTCCAATAAGTAGTCCAGGATCCACACTCCTGCATATGGCTTCTACTCTGAATTATCATGTCTTTCCTCTGATAGGGTTACCATATTTGAACACTCAAAAAAAAAAGAGGACATTCCAGGGGGAGGGGGGCGATATTTCCACCAGTATCTACTAATTCACTACTCATGCTACTAACTTGTATTAATGTGTTACTATATTGTTATTTATGCTGTGCGCTACATGTGGTCTATATTGAGCATATATATAAGAAAAAGTGATATGGCCTCCTCACCCTCCTGCCCATGGCTGTCTCCCTCGTCGCTCACCTCTTCACCACCACCACCCCGCTCGCCTACTCACCCCCTCACCTGCCGCTGGCTCATCACTCGCCTTTTCACCCTGCCTGCTCGCCTACTCACCCTCTTAGTGCAGGGCCCTCTGGCTTTTGGATCAGGGACAGCCGAGGGGTCTCCACGTGCTGCGTCCGCCACAAGCACGGGCTCTGTGACTCCCACTGGCTGGGAAAAGCGCCAATGGGAGCTGCTGGAGCAGTGAAGCAGGGCTTGCAGGCACCAGCAGTGCGCAGAGAGCTCTACGCACCCCCACTCCCGACCCTAGGAGCAGAGAGACCTGCCGGGGGGAAGGTGGGAAGTCCCAGCAGTGCTTCCCTGGGGCAGCTGCCAGGAAGCATCCAGCAGGTCCGTCTGGCTCCTAGAGTTGGGTCAGGTCGGGTAGGATCGAGGGGGGGGGCATGGAGGGCTCTCTGCCCGCTGCTGGCACCTGCAAGCCCTGCCCCCACAGCTCTGATTGGGTTGGAGGGAGTCGGTGCAGCATGGAAACCCCCTCCACCTCTGTGCCTAGGGGCTACCCACATTGCAGACTCCTGCCTGCGGGAAGGCACCGGGAGCTGCCCCAGGAAGCGCCGCCAGTCCCGTGACTTTGGTGCGCACAGTGAGGTGAGCAGTCCCAGATATTGGGACAAAGAGCATCCCGACCGATGTGGCAAAATCCCAGACGTTTTTAGATATTTTAAATCCTGGGCTGCAATTTAAAAACCAAAAAGCCGGACATGTCCGGGAAAATACAGAAGTATGGTAACCCTATCCTCCGAAGTCAGTCTTCTTCTTTGGATGGTCCTGCAATTAGACAGGACCCTCTGCAGGAAAGCATGCCCCTTTGTTCTTCTCTCTTGCCCAAGCTTCCTTTTAAATTGGCCGATGATAGATCATCATCAAATCCCCCTTTTATAACCTCCATCCCCCTTTGTCAGGTGACTTCCTGATCAGCCTTGTCAGGTGATCAAAGCCCCCACCAGATTATCTGTTACTAATTATGATCTTCCTGGACTTTAGAGTTCAAAAACTGTTTGCCCTACATGGCAGCCATTTATTTGTCTAAGGGTACTCCATTTGAATGGACAATCAAAGTTTAAATGATCAGCTATTGTTAGACTGGTGCCAGGCATAAGAATTTTTCCTGTTACCTCCTATGGGTTTAAAAATGGAGGCAAAAGACAGCAGAGAAGACAAACAAACCCCACATACAAAATGGAGTTTTCAGCCTGCCACAGATACACCTAGAGTCCTTAATGTCAAACAGAATTCATAAACTGTGTAATTCCCCAAAACATAACACTGAAAAAGTCAAAGGAAGTTGAAATCTAGTGAGCAGAGATAAACTTTTCACATACAACACAACAATTGCTTCAGTTGATCATTTGATCCCAGAGACTCTTCTGTTTTCTCAAGACTTTCTCTAAGTTCTAAGACCTTAACATTACTAAGGGCATGTCTTCCCGCACCAGGGATCAACGCTGCTGCAATCGATGCACTAGGGTTTGATTTAGCGGGGCTAGTGAAGATCCGCTAAATCTACTGCAGATCACTCTCCCATCAACTCCAGTACTCCACCGCAACGAGAAGTGTAAGGTAAGTCTCCCGTCGACCCAGCACGGTGTACACACCACAGTAAGTTGACCTAAGCTACGTTGACTCCAGCTACATTATGCACATAGCTGGAGTTAGACTTACCCCGGCAGTGACAAGGCCTAAGTATCAAAGCACCAGCTGAAGTAGATTTAAAGACTGATTTGGCAAGGCATATTAGTCCATAATTTAGAACTAAAGGTATATATTCTGTGGAAGCACAAACAATCACAGATTGCTTTTATATAATACTAAAGAACCACATCAATAGGCCTCTGAGGCTCAGACTTAAGGTACAGCAATGATATATTCATAGGTGTTCATTTTCAAAAAGGCAGAAGAGCAGAATGGTTTAAGTGACTGAATATTGAAGGGAATTGGACATGAGTGGATGCACTGAAAAGCACCTGACAAGTCAGTATGCAATAAGGAGTTGCAGCTAGCCAAAAAGTTGGACCATCAGCTTCATGCTGGCTTTGCACAGAAAAAAGCATTCTGGCAAGTGGTGGGTGAATGAGGCATAGAGGCCTGGACTGGGTGGGAAAAGTTGCAGAGCCTGGTATGTGAAACAAAAGAATTGCAGCATATTGTTCACCAGGGTCACAGTTTTAAATTTTAAACTCTACCCTGAGTTAGGCACCTAAATCATCTAGGCTTAGTTAAAGCTGTTAGGATTTAGGCACCTAAACAGTGATTTTTATGTCTAAAAACAGGCTTTTAGCTGGCAAACTATAAGCACTGAAGTTTAGAAATTCAGCTCCAATTGATAGAAAGTTGTCATGCGGGCAACAGTGGATGTAATTGTGTTTCCCTCTAGTGCAGTGGTCGCCAGCCTTTTTGTGGCCAGTAGCACATTCATGTTTTCAGAACAGTGTGGAGGACGCCAACAATTTTTCAAGGCTTATTTTGTATTTGTACATTAAATAATACGAAAATCATCATATTTAATATTACATAATATATGAATCCAGAGAGAAGAGAGAAGCCGGAGAGAAGCTGCGAGGACAGAGAAAACCAGCGCCCGCAGCCTGCAGCCCTGGAGTTCTCTGTCCCCGACAGGCGCGGGGCCGCAGCTTGTCTCCTCTGCTAAGCACTAGGCGGGCCCCACGCCTGCCGGGAACAGAGAACACCACGCCTGCAGCCTGAGTTCTCTGTCCCCGGCAGGCACGGGGCCACGGTTTCTTTCCCCTGCTGGGCACTTGGCGGGTGCACATAAATGCCCCGACGGGCACCATGGCACCCGCGGGCACCACGTTAGGGACCACTGTTCTAGTGGCTTGTTCTAGAAACAATACAGCCTACCACTGTCTGACACAAAGGAGTTCTTTTGTTGAAGCCATAATGACTTGTCCTTTTAGTGCTTAAAATAGAGTTCAATCCCTAATGACCACTGTTGATTTCATATGTGAATATGGCCCCAAACAGTTACTCATGGACATCTTACAATACTTCAGTTTTCCAAGGCAAAAGTTCTTCTATTCTAGAACTCTGTTGTGGGGGAAAGAGCTGGCACTTCTCTCCTCATTGACCAGTCAATGCCACAGCTGTGGAATTGTATTTTCCACTTTTTATAAGGAAAAGCCACTATCTCAATTATGCACTGTTGAGAATTTCAACACTAATAGGTCATCAGGCATACAATAATATTGAATACTGTCAAGGAGAAAGGTGTGGTAAGCTTGTATGGTAACATTTTTTACTAGAAATAAAGCTTTCTAATGGCAAACCTGAGGAACCGTCAGTATTCAGCTATCAAGATGTTTAGAGATGTGGAGAAGTTAAGGAAATGTTACTGTGAAAGTCCTTTGAGGTCTCCTGTGCCAGTCTAGATATTGAGTTCCTCTCAACTAGCAGAGAGAGAGAGAGAGCATTTAAGGACATTTGTTAATGTCATGCCATCACACTCAGACAGCCAGGTGTGTCTTCATCTTAATATTTGGAAGTAATATCAAACAAACAGACTGACTCTGTTGTTCACTAACCATTAACTGATAACATTAATCACAGCTGAAATCAGGATGTATCAGAGTGTATTCAAATTCACTACAAGATAGCCATCCAAATCTTAAAAGCAGGGGGATCTCAATTGGTATAAAAGATTTTGAAGAAAGGTAACAGGTAAAGAAAAAATTCAACTTGATCTTCAGATACAGTTAACCATTTTAGCACAGATGATATTATCATCTGATAACTGCTTGAGACTCCATTTTGCAAAGGTCACATCTATGCAGGTGGGCAAGGCTATTCTATAATGAAGACAGGCTGCTAGAGACTCTTAGAAGAGAGGGATGACATCAAAAGACTTAGTATCCCATCTCCATCACTGGGATGGGAGGAACTATAGCTCAAACAACTGAACTATTATGTAAGACTGAAGAGACCAGGCTTGATTTAATAGCAAAATTATGTCAAGGTGCAGGACAAAAATAGATTATGGAGCAACCGTTGTTGTGTAAAATGAGATTAGCTTTCTTTGCCTCTTTTGAGTCAATGCTCTGATAGTCATCCTGAATCTGAACAGCATATGCCATTAGGTTTGAAGGAAGCTTAACATTCAGAAATAAAAAGACAAAGTCCTAGAATCTGGGGGAGAAAAAATAAACAGATCTCTTCTCGATGTCTCTTCTGAAGCAAGCAAGGACTTGGAGTAAGTCATTTATTAAAAAAGCCAATGCAACAATTATGGCTTGGGAAGACAGACCCCACTACATCTTCCACATTTTCTTCTTGAAGTTAGCTGCCACAAAAGTCTGAACATAACCATGTACAAAAAATATTTAGAGTTCCTTTGGCAAGCTAGATTCTGTTTAAGTTAAAGCAAATGCTAGGGAAACAGGTGAGGAAAGGAAAATGCAAACAGGAACCAAAGTGTCAGCTGTTGCTGCCTGGTACATTTTATTTTCAGACCGGAGTACCAGAGCACTTCAAACTGTCAAAGTGCAACTCACATAACAACTACAACTGTTTACAAATATAATACTGCAAAATGTAAGAATAGTTTCAGCTTGTGTATGTGATATACATTTACATGTATAAAGGAGGTGCTGTCGTCATCATCAATAGGTCGAAATATGAACAAGAGGCTGCTAGGCAGCTCTCTAACTCCACATTCTACAGGCCATTACCTTCTGATCCCACTGATAATTACCAAAAGAAACTACACCAACTGCTCAAAAAACTCCCTGAGAAAGCACAGGAACAGATCTGTACAGACACATGCCTAGAACCCCGACCAGGTGTATTCTATTTGCTACTGAAGATCCATAAACCTGGAAATCCTGGACGCCCCATCATCTCAAGCACTGGCACCTTAACAGCAAGACTGTCCAGTTATGTGGACTCTCTCCTCAGGCCCTATGCTACCAGCACTCCCAGCTATCTTCGAGACACCACTGAGTTCCTGAGGAAATTACAATCCATCGGTGATCTTCCAGAAAACACCATCTTGGCCACTATGGATGTGGAAGCCCTCTACACCAACATTCCACACAAAGATGGACTACAAGCCATCAGGAATAGTATCCCCAATAATATCACGACTAAACTGGTGGCTGAACTTTGTGACTTTGTCCTCACCCACAACTATTTCACGTTTGGGGACAAAATATACCTTCAAGTCAGTGGCACTGCTATGGGTACCTGCATGGCCCCACAGTATGCCAACATCTTGATGGCTGACTTAGAACAACGCTTCCTTAGCTCTCATTTCCTAACGCCCCTACTTGCGCTACATTGATGACATCTTCATCATCTGGACTCATGGAAAAGAACCCCTCGAGGCATTCCACCGTGTTTTTAACAATTTCCATCCCACCATCAATCTCAGCCTAGACCAATCCACACAAGCGGTCCATTTCCTAGACACTACTGTGCTAAAAAGCGATGGTCACATAACCACCACCCTATACCGGAAACCCACTGACCGCTATACTTACCTACATGCCTCCAGCTTCCATCCAGGATACACCACACGATCCATTGTCTACAGCCAAGCTCTAAAGATACAACCGTATTTGCTCCAATCCCTCAGACAGAGATAAATACCTACAAGATCTCTATCAAGCATTCTTAACACTACAGTACCCACCTGCTGAAGTGAAAAAACAGATTGACAGAGCCAGAAGAAGCCACCTACTACAGGACAGGGCCCACACAGCAAATAAAAGAGCCCGCATCACCTAAGCCCCCACTAACACTCTCCCCCGCATCATCGAAAGATCTTACAACCTATTTAAAGTATGCCTCATGTCACAGATCTTGGGAGACGGAGCCCAGTCCCTGCTTATGAGGCAGCTCCCAACCCTGAGCAAGTACGTACCAGCAACTGTACACCATACAACAAAACACACTAATCAGGAACTTCCTTTGCAACAAGCCGTTAGCAGCTCTGTCCACATATCTATCAAGTGACCATCATAGTGAACCTAAATACCTTCAGCAACCGCATCAGGGGCTCATGCACAACTCACATCTACCACGTGAGATAATATGCATCCAATGGCCAGAGCATGCCCTCAGCACATGTACATTTGGCCAAACCGGACAGTCTCTACGCAAAAGAATAAATGGAACAAATCTGGACATCAGGAATCATAACATTCAAACAGTGGGGGACACTATCAACCTCTCTAACATTCAGTGACAGACTTGAAGGTGCGCAATTTGCAACAAAAAACTGCAAAAACAGACTTCCAAAGGACACTGCTGATTCGAATTAATATGCAATTAGAATACAATTTACTCAGGCCTAAACAGAGTCTGAAAGGTTGAGGTCATCTACTAATTGAATCTATTTCTATGTTAAGTTCTCTCACACCTTCTATAGGTCATCTTAATATACTTCAAAGTTTTGCTTCTCTGATGCATAGCTTCATCTATTGATAGACTCTTCCTGTTGGTAATGCATACTCTCACCTTTTCATGTCTCTGGATGTATAAATATCTCCTGTCTGTGTGTGGCCATTCTGTGCATACAAAGAGTTGAGCTTGTAGCTCATGAAAGGCTCATGCTGAAATCAAATTTGTTATCTCTAAGGTGCCACCAGTATCCGTCTTTCTGCAGATACAGACTATAACCGGCTGCTACTCTGAAACCTGCTACCTAGATAAAGTTATTCTAAGGGTAGCCAAGCTTAACATCAGTCCCTAATGTAGCAAAAAAAAAAAAAAAATTTTACTGGAGAACCCTGATTAACTTTAATTAGAGTTCATATTAAGGATCAAAAGGTAGGGCAATTAAACTTACCCCAGGAGGATCACATTTCTGTAATAAAATATGGTTCCATAAAGCCCAGTTGAAATAGCATGTAAGCACTCTAGACAAACTAGACAAAGCAGACATTTTAATAATTAAGGTTTACTTCAGTGAAACCCTTCTGGAGCACTGATTTCCCTGAAGGCACACCAACAATTCATACTTCTGCAGAAGCTTAGAAGAAGCAGTATTTTATAAATGGATATTTCCATGACTGTAAAAAAGTCAAGTAGTACCTCAGTAATTAAAGCCTTTTTCACAACTAAATAAAAATTTTATTTCACTTTAGAATAGAGAAATAAACCACACCACACACTTTAATGGAAGAACAGTAATATAAAATAAAAAGTCCAGTTTCCAGAGGCCAGGAGGCATCTTGCAACATTTTTTCTTTATGCTTACAGAAATGATCCCTACTTTCTTGATGCAGAATTTTTATACATTTTATTTTCGCTGCGGTATATATTTTAATTTTCCAAGAACGCATGTACTGTATACTTCATTTTCTACCAGTAGCGCTGTCAGGAACTGGGCCATTTAGCTATGATGTTAGCTTAGCTGCAAACTCAAGCTCCTTATATATGTCAACATACATATATTTGTGTGAAGTCCAGCAATTGGATTCTGTTAGCAATTTTCAGTTTGTCTTTTAAAAATAATGAGCTCCTAAGAGGCTGTTCTACCTGCAGATAGAGGGGAAATTCTTGTCTCTCCCCCACTCACTACCACCCATAAAAAGTCAGTAAACAATGATTAAGAGAACATGGCTTAAATCTTGGTTTCACCGGTACTGATTCAGAACATAGGTAGCAACCATAACTTGTAATAAGCTTTGAAATACTAGTGGAAACAAGAACGGAAACAGATACACAATCTTTTTCAGTAATTATACTTTTTTTTTTTTTTTTTTTTTTTTTTGAAGATAAGAGACTTGGTAATTTAACACTGCTTTTTTAAAATAGGGGTTGTTTTTTGTTTGTTTGTTTAACAAAAAAAAGTCTGTTCAAATAGAAAATGCAGAAAATCTCACAATAGCAGAGAATTTCGTTAAGCAACAGATAGTTGAATATGTTCTTTACAGTATCACAGTATTTTCTAACAATATTGTTCCTGTCTTAATCAGCAACAAGACATACAGAAACATGCTTTGTACGCTAAAAGAAGCATAGCCATCAGGTTGAAAGTGTATTTTTCTTTATCATCCAATGTTGAGATTGCAAATATTTAAAACCTGGATAAGACACAAATATGTACTTACTAACTGTAAAATTTGTGCTATCTTAAACTATAAAACAAATGGACTGATTAAGATTTTTCATATACTAATTAAGGATGTCAAGTATCGGGGGTAGTCGTGTTAGTCTGTATCCACAAAGGATGGTGTTTTAATGTATGGATGTGATAATTACAAATTAAATCTTTTCCCCCCTAAATATTTATATAAAACTCTTCTTTTGTAATTTCTTTTAATTACAATGAGCAAGTGATCAGAAAATGTGATCACTAAGGATCATAGAATTGTAGTCCTGACTAGACTCTAATTTTCAGATTCAGGGTAATAAAAAGTTGAGACTATCCACTATGCTGCCTGTTAAGTCTGTGGTAAGAATTTCTCAAATTACAGAAGTAAAGGTAGGAGCTTATGGTAATTCTGGTACTCTGTTCCTAACAGAATCAAAAGGTGCACTTCCATTTTTTGGTAGAAGAAGAAGTAGACTGTGTATGACACATTTTCTTAGAATACTTTTTTTGAATTGGGAATAACCATATTACAACCATATATCATTTCTGAACTTCTGATACTAGAATATTCTTTATCCATCTTCAGAAAATGACTTCAGGAAATACAATAAAAATTAACATTCTCATAAGGCTGAAACATTTAGTCCCCCACAAAATTATAATGGTCAATATACAATTACAGCTTGTATTAAACAAAAAAAAAAGTCAATGTGTCATTCCCTCCAACCTTTTAGGTAAGATCCACAATTTCAAAATGATTGTGGGCATTAGAATGATAAAGACAAATTGTTTATGTTCTGGTGATTTCAGTATAAATTGAAAGGAAAAAGAGTGTGGATAGATCAGGATGTGATTTGGCAACTTTAAATTGTTTACGAAAGGGAATTACTGACCCAGCATGTTTAACTTTGCCCACTGCGCTGTATAAAATATTTTGAGTATGCTTCCTTGGAGTTCTTCCAATATATCAAAACCAATATATGCTATTATAACAAAAATGGCCAAATGACTGACAATGTCTATTTAACATACACTGTATTACATATTTAACTTAAAGGTTTGACAATGGATTATATTAAATATGAATGCATTTGGAATATACTGAATTAGCACTGAATGCAACTGTTCTGGATTTCATGAAAATATTTGATTAACTATCACTCAAGTGGATTTATAACTCAGTTCCTAGCTTCTCTTTTCACTGTGATTTTAGTGACTCCATCCAGTCCTCATTGCAACCAAAAGAAACTCACTGATTTAATACATGTAACTGTAAGCTGAGTAGTAATGGAAATATTTCCAGGCCAATTTGTTTAGTTCTTCCACAAAAGGATAGTGAATTTTTCATGTAAAAATTACCATGCTGGCTTCTTCCCTGACATAAAGTGTATCTTCATAATATAGTTTTCCTTGATACATGTTCTAACACATACTGTTGGGAGGACCCCACTGCTTTCCAAAGAAACATTAAGTTTCATTCTCTATCAATCCTGCTGATATATGCTAGCAATGTAGTGTTGTCGCATTTGATAAATACTGGATAGTTACTTATGCCCTTCCCAAGACCCAAGAAAACTCCTACGGTTGGACGAACAAGAGTTTTCTTAACAGTATTATTGGTCCCCTAGAATATTCTCTTCTACGTACAACCACAGCCCAGTGGTGGAAACATAACACTGTCCCAGTTTGGATCCCTAAGGAACTAGATTTTGTTTGGAAAAAATAGTAATCACTAGCAGTTATGTACCACTTTCAGTCTTAAGACAGCTCAACTATGCAATATCAATATAACAGGGTCTGAGTTCTTATAATCTGTCTCGGCCTACTGTGAATTACTGGTAGCCAACTTAGCCTTGCTGTTAGAGTCAGTCTCTTTTGATCGGGCAGCTAATGTCTATTATCTTTCAAATTCTCCATCCTCATTAATGCTATATTATTTGGACTTTTTTTAAAATGATGTGCTGTGCAGAATGCTAAGAACTGTATCTGACTTGAACTAAAGGCAGAACACAAATAGAGAGCAACAACAGAAAACGATGCTGTGTGCAATGGTGCAAAAAATCCTGTGGGTGATTAGTATTCTGCCCGAACAACAGGGAGAGTAAGAAAAACCATCATTCACATATGAGGAATACAAACAGACGATAACAAAATAGAACTGTTCAGGGTAGAAATAGGTTGCACCTTACTTTTTAGAAGAGTCTGTATCAAGGATACATGTTTAATCAATATATACTGAGAAACTTGCATATTCTTACAACAGCAAGATTTGTTATTGACAAAACAGGAGGAGTCAAACAAGAGTTTAGATATGGGTTAGTTTTAATGTCTGTATGGCTCACACATTTCAATGCAGTTTTATATGGTAGACAGGCATCCCCAAATACACCTCTACCTCGATATAATGCTGTCCTTGGGAGCCAAAAAATCTTATCGCGTTATAGGTGAAACTTGCTTTGATCCACCGGAGTGCGCAGCCCCGCCACCCCAGAACCTCTGCTTTACGGCATTATATCCAAATTCGTGTTATATCAGGTGGCGTTATACCAAGGAAGCTGCGTAGTTCTAGAAACTACAAAAAAATAGGAAATCTAATAGACTCAAGCAGCAGAGAATCCTGTGGCACCTTATAGACTAACAGACATTTTGGATCATGAGCTTTCATGGGTGAATACCCACTTCGTCAGATGAAAGTTTCAACTGATGAAGTGGGTATTCACCCACGAAAGCTCATGATCCAAAACGTCTGTTAGTCTATAAGGTGCCACAGGATTCTCTGCTGCTTTTACAGATTCAGACTAACACGGCTACCCCTCTGATACCTAATAGACTCAGACTCATAGACTTTAAAGTCAGAAGGGACCAATATGATCATCTAGTCTGACCTCCTGCACAAAGCAGGCCACAGAATCCTACCCATCCACTTCTATAACCAAGTCCTAACTTATGTCTGAGTTACTGAAGTCTTCAAATTGTGGTTTGAAGACCTCAAGCTGCGGAGAATCCACCAGCAAGTGACCCATGCCCCACACTGCAGACGAAGGTGAAAAACCTCCAGGGCCTCTGCCAATCTGCCCTGGAGGAAAATTCCTTCCCGACCCCAAATAGAGTACCAACAGTTGCAGATAACTTATGTCCAATTGTGAACGCAAACCTATGACGTATTTAGCAGTAGTCATAAAAGAGGCAAGAAGAATTCCGAAAATACATAGCAGATGAATTCCTTCAGTGAAATGTTACTCTAGCAATGTACTCAGGGAGGAAAAATTAAGTACAGTGCAAGTCAAGAAAAAATTTACTACAAATAAAAAAAGTGCAGTGGAGAGCAACCAAACATTTGACTATACACAGTAAGTAAAAGGGGAGGGAACAGTTCATGTAGATTTTCCTACATGAAGGCTGGCTGGAATACAGGACAGACTGCCAAAATCATCAAATGATGCAAGATACAAAAAGTGATATTAGTTTATTTCTTGTCTAACAATATCAACCACTGACTAACCTGAATGTTTTTGACCACAAGTATATTCTATAAAAATATAGTGTATTTGTGTAACGTTGTACCTGAAGCCTTAAATACAAAAATTATAGAAAATGAGAAAGTTACTTACACCTTAGAGTAACTGGAGATTCTTCACTGTGGGTACACATCCGCTTCATGCACTTGGAGCTTGAGAATTTTGAAAGCATCATCCGCTGGTCTGCACATAAACCCTGGCTCATCTCCTACTTCCAAACAAAGAGATAAAGAGCGGACGGAATAACTGCCTTTCCAGTTCCTTCTCCAAGAATCAAATAAGATCCAAAGGAGAGAGGATGGAGGGAGGGTACTGGAATACAGATGGGGCCACACATCTCGAAGAACCTACAGTTACTATAAAATAAGTAACTAACTTTTTCCTCTTCTTCGAGTGCTGGTCCCTATGTGTATTTCACTGTGGGTGAAAAAAGAATTACTCAAATAGGAGGAGGGTGCAAGGCTGTAGATGGCAAAGCTGAGATGCACGAACAGAGGAGTCGCGTACCAAGGCACAGTGTCTAGCAAACTGGTAAACTGAGCTCAATGTAGCTGCCTTATAAATATCAAGTATAGGCACCACTTGAAGTGATGCCCTAGATGTTGCTTGCACTCTTGTGGAAAGAGCTCTTGCCCCATGAGGAAAGCGGAAGATTAGACAGCTGACAGCAGAGAAAAGACAGTTACTCACTGTTGTTCTTCGAGATGTGTTGCTCATATCCATTCCAATTACGTATGCGCATGCCGCATGCACGCTCGTCGGAAGATTTTTACCCTAGCAACACTCAGTGGGTCGGCTGGGTCGCTCCCTGGAGCGGTGCCACTATAGCGCTGGATATAGCCCTGCTGACCCAACGGCACTTCAGTTCCTTCTTGCTGGCTACTCCGACAGTGGGGAAGGAGGGCGGGTTTGGAATGGATATGAGCAACACATCTCGAAGAACAACAGTTACAAAGGTGAGTAACCATCTTTTCTTCGAGTTCTTGCTCATATCGATTCCAATTAGGCGATTCCCAAGCCTTACCTAGGCGGTGGGGTCGGAGTGAGACGTTGCAGAACGCAAAATTGCTGAGCCAAAGGCTGCATCGTCTCTGGACTGCTGAACCAACGCGTAATGTGAGGCAAAGGTGTGAATCAATGATCAGATAGCAGCGCGACATATTTCCTGGATGGGGACATGGGCCAGGAAAGTGGCAGATGAGGCTTGCGCCCAAGTAGAATAGGCAGTAAGATGGCTAGCTGGAATGTGAGCCAATTCATAGCATGTTCGGATGCAGGATGTCACCCAAGATGAAATTCTTTGGGAAGAGACCGACATGCCTTTCATCTGGTCTGCCACCACTACAAAGAGCTGAGGCGAACGTTGGAAGGGTCTGGTCCTCTCGATATAAAAGGCGAGAGCCCTGCGGACATCCAAGGTATGCAGCTGTTGTTCCCGACGCGATGAGTGCAGCTTCAGGAAAAAGACTGGGAGAAAGATGTCTTGATTGACATGAAAGGCAGACACCACCTTAGGGAGGAAAGAGGGGTGCGGTCGCACCTGTACCTTGTCCTCGTGGAATACCATATATGGGGGAATCCGCTGTCAAAGCCCGAAGCTCCGATACTAGTCCTGCCAAGGTGATAGCGACAAGGAAGGCTGTCTTCCAGGAGAGGTACAGCAGCGAGCAGGTGGCCAGAGGCTCAAAAGGGACACCCATAAGCTTGGCTAGCACCAGGTTTAGATGCCAGGTAGGGGTCCAGCATCTGACTTGAGGGTACAACTGCTCCAATCCCTTAAGGAACCTGGAAACTATGGGGTGAGAAAAGATTGAACTGCCACCTTCCCCTGGGTGGAAGGCAGAAATAGCTGCCAAATGCACCTTTATAGAAGAGACCGCCAGGCCCTACTCTTTCAGGGACCATAGGTCATCCAGGACAGTGGGGACAGATACCTGTCCGGGAACTAAGTTATTCTGAGCGCACCAGTAGGAGAAAAGCTTCCACTTGGCGAGATGTGTCATCCTCGTGGAAGGCTTCCTACTGCCCAAGAGCACCTGTTGTACTGAGGCAGAGCAACGCAACTCAGACTGGCTCAACCACACAGCAGCCATGCCGTGAGATGAAGGGATTGCAGGTCCAGATGGTGAAGCCTGCTGAAATCCTGTGTTATGAGGTCCGGCCAGAGTGGCAGCAGGATCGGGTATGCCACTGACAGGTTGAACAACAGGGTGTACCAATGCTGCCTCGGCCATGCTGGAGCAATGAGGATCAGGTGGGCTCTGTCCCTGCGGAGCTTGAGTAGGACTCTGTGGATGAGCGGAAACGGTGGGAAGGCATAAAGTAGGTGCCTCTTCCATGGGATCAGGAATGCGTCTGAGGGGAAGCCCCGGGAGCGTCCTTGGAAGGAGCAGAACACCTGGCACTTCCTGTTCTCTCGAGAGGCAAAGAGGTCTCTGTGGGGAAAACGCCACCTCCGGAAAACAGAATGGATAAGGTCAGAGCATATCGACCACTCGTGAGACAGGAAGGACCTGCTGAGATGATCTGCCAGAGTGTCTGGATTCCTGGGAGAAAAGACGCTACCAAATCAATAGAGTGGGCTATGCAAAAGTCCCAGAGGCGAATGGCTTCTTGACAAAGGAGGGAGGAGCATGCTCCACCCTGCTTGTTTATGTAAAACATGGCAGTTGTGTTGTCCGTGAACACTGATACACAACGGCATTGTAGATGGTCCCGAAACACCTGGCAAGCTAGACGGCCTGCTCTCAGCTTCCTCATGTTGATGTGCAGGGCCAGCTCTTGGGGCAACCAGAGGTCTTGAGTGTGAAGGCTCCCGAGGTGGGCACCCCAACCCAGAGATGACACGTCTGTGGTTAGGGCCACCGAGGGTTGCGGGGGATGGAATGGCATCCCTGCGCAAATCAGAGAGGGGTCTAACCACCAAGTGAGGGAGTTGAGAACCTTCCTGGGGATAGTGAGCACCGAATCCAGACTGTCTCTGTGTGGACGGTATATTGAAGCAAGCCAGGTTTGGAAGGGACGGAGACGTAGCCTCGCGTACTCGGTCATGAAGGTGCAGGAGGCCATGTGACCTACTAGGCCGAGACAAATGCGCACCGACATTGTCGGAAAGGATTGAAGACTTCGAATTATCGAAGCCATCGTTTGAAAACGCGACTGGGGGAGGCAGGCTCTGGCCAGATCGGAGTCCAGAACAGCTCCGATGAAGTCTATTCTCTGTGCGGGTGTCAGAGTAGACTTTTCTGTGTTGACTATGAGGCCTAGGCTCCTGAAGAGGTCTCTGACGATGCACTGGGAAGTCCCTCGAATAAGCCAATCGTCAAGATACAGGTAGACGCGTACTCAACGACGCCGGAGGGAGGCGGTTACTACAGCCATGCATTTGGTGAAGACCCTTGGAGCTGTAGAAAGGCCAAAGGGAAGTACCGTGAACTGAAAATGTCGGTGGTTGACCACAAAACGGAGGTACCGTCTGTGTGGTGGATAAATGGCGATATGGAAATAAGCGTCCTTCATATCGAGGGCGGCATACCAGTCTTCCGGATCCAGGGATGGGATGATGGTCCCCAGGGATACCATGCGGAACTTCAGTTTTATCAGGAATTTGTTGAATTCTCACAGGCCTAGGATCGGTCGTAGACCTCCCTTTGCTTTGGGGATTAAGTAGTAGCGGGAATAGAACCCCTTGCCCCTCATGTCTTCTGGCACCTCCTCTATGGCTCCCAGTTTTAGGAGCGCCTGGACCTCTTGTAAGAGGACTTGCTCGTGAGAGGGGTCCCTGAAGAGGGACGAGTAGGGCGGGTGGCGGGAGGTTGAAACAAACTGGAGGTGGTATCCCGCTTCCACTGTGCCGAAGACCCAACCATCTGAGGTTAGCTGGGACAAGGCAGGGAGGAAATGGGAGAGGTGGTTGAAAAAGAAGGGAGAAGGATCCGGTAGGATAACTGGTGGACCGTCCTCGGGCATCCCATCAAAAGTTTTGCTTGGGCCCCGTTGGTGGTTTAGGAGGCACTTGACTTTGGATTCCTTGAGGACCAGACTGCCTCCTCCAACTTCCCCCTGCCACGCCTTCTGGTAGTGTCCTGACGTGGCCTAGACTGGTTGTAAGGGCGGTGTGGCTGGGCCGGAAGGCCCTTCGTTGGGTCACTGGCGTGTGCATACCCAGTGAGCGCATTATGACCCGGTTGTCTTTCAGACTTTGCAACCTGGGGTCGATTTTATCTGAGAAAAGGCCCTTGCCCTCAAAGGGTAAAACCTGAATGGTCTGTTGCAATTCAGGGGGAAGGCCTGAAGCTTGGAGCCAGTAGATAGGCCTCATTGTCACTCCGGATGCCAGAGTTCTGGCAGCCGAGTCCACTGCGTCCAGAGAGGCTGGAGGGAGGTTCTTGCTACCTTTTTACTCTCTTCAAGCAGGGCCGTAAACTCTGGATGGGACTCCTGGGGAAGAAGCTCCGTAAACTTCCCCACGGACACCCACGTATTAAAAAGTTATACTGACTTAGGAAGGCTTGTTGGTTTGCCACCCTAAGTTGGAGTCCCCCAGCGGAGTATATTTTGCGGCCTAGGAGGTCCATGTGTCTAGCCTCCTTCGCCTTAGGAGCTGATGCTTGCTGGCCATGACACTCCCGTTCGTTCACCGATTGGACAACCAGAGAGCGGGGAGGTGGGTGGGTGTAGAGATATTCGTACCCCTTTGAGGGGACCATATATTTCCTCTCTACTCCCTTAGCCGTAGGTGGAATTGAAGCTGGGGATTGCCAAATGGTGTCCGCATTGGCTTGTATAGTGCGGATGAACGGGAGAGCCACTCTAGTGAGTGCATCAGCTGATAAGATGTCCATGACTGGGTCCTCTATTTCAGTGACCTCCTCCATCTGCAAGTTCATATTCTGGGCCACCCACCTCAAGAGGTCTTGATGGGCTCTGAGATCGATTGGTGAAAGGCCCGAGGAGGATGTTCCTGCTACCGCCTCATCAGGTGAGGAGGAGGAGGAAAGGCTTGGGACCAATGGGTCCTGAGGTGGATTGAGCACTTGAGAGGCGTCATCTGCATCAGGTGGAACCTCAATGACTGCAGAGGGAATTGGAGCCTCGTCCGTGCTCGTAGGGGGAGGGCGGCTCACTGTCGTCTCTGGTACCCGGTGTTCTGGCGGGGCCGAGCGTTGAGCCACTGATGGGGCACCTTGGGCCTGGTGGTATGCCCATGGTGTCCAGAAGGACCAGTGATGAGGCCCTTGTTCGTGGCTTTGTCCCTGCGGATATTGGCTGAGGACGTCAGATTCCCCCTCCTGATGGTAGGATGCACTGCCAGCCTGAGACGATACTGATGTGCGTCTCGAAGGCCACGGTGGTGCCGAGAGACCCTGGGAGGGCGCCACTGTTCTTGACGCTCAATCCCGGGGCTGTACTGGGGAGCGGTACTGGGAGCTATGGCAGTACCGCAAGCGAGACCAGGACCTTCTATCGTACTGGTCCTGGGAGGTCGACCAGGATCTCGAGTCTCTTCGCCTGGAGTGACTGCGGGATACACGGTACTGAGATCGGTGCCGAGAGCCAGATCAGTACCAGGAGTATCTGTCCGGTGAACGAGATGTTGAACGTCACCACGAGTGCGACCGGTACGGCGATGGAGAGCGGTGCCGGGACTGCGAGCAGACCGGGAGCGGGAACGACATGATCGAGAGCATCTGCAAGACCGTGATCTGGAATGACATCTCTCTGGTGGACCGACGGAAGGAGGCCTTATGAGGGCTGGCTTGCTGATGGACTGAACAACCCACACCGGCGGGTTGAGGACATATCGGCTCCATCATAGCAATGAGCTCCCTTGCCGTAGAGAAGGTCTCCGGTGTAGAAGGGAGAACAAGCAAAGCCGTGCTCCAACGACCGTCACGGGCGGTAAGAAGGAACTGAAGGGCCGTTGGGTCGGTAGGGGTATATATCCGGCGCTATAGCGGCGCCACTCCAGGGGGCGACCCAGCCGACCCACCGAGTGTTGCTAGGGTAAAAATCTTCCGACGAGCGTGCACGCGGCATGTGCACACCTAATTGGAATCGATATGAGCAAGCACTTGAAGAAGAAATATAGTGCCTGAGATCCATTTCAGCAGTATACAGCCTGAACCCTGATTCTTTCTACTATGGCAACAAATAGTCTAGTGGAATGTCCAGTTGTTTTCATTCTCTGCAGGTAACAGGTTAAGGCTCACGAACCATCAAGGAATCAGAAGCTTCTTTCTTCTGAGGATGTGTGAGGTTTGGGGAAGAACAGAGGTAAGTGGATAGAATGGTTCAGGTGAAACTCAGACTACTCTGGGGATGACTTTAGGGTGTAAACTTAATGAAGCCTCATCCTTATGAAATATAATGTAGGAAGGATCAGCCATCAACACCCCAAGCTCACCAGCCCTCCTGCTGAGGTGATGGCTACTAGGAATGTGACCTTCCTGGCTAGAAAAAACATGGTGCAAGAAGCCAATTGTTCAAAAGGCTGCTTAGTGAGTACTTAGAGAACAAGGTTCAATTCCCATTGAGGAGCAGGACTTTTTATAGGTGGAAAGTTCTGATTATACTTTTCCAGAATCTGCTAGAGAGAGAGAGAGAGTGTGTGTGTGTGTGTGTGTGTGTAGACTGAGAAGGTGGATGCTATGCACTGATTGCTTCCAGTGGATTCATAGGGAACTGACAGACAAACCTGCCATCCTCAAGAAACAAAGATAGTCCATAACAAAATGAATGTCTATGGCATTTGGAGAAACAAGTGTTTTATGTGCCCAGATAGAGAAACACTTCCAGTTGCCTAGATAACATTTGGCTAGTGGAATCCTTCCTATTATGAGAAAGGATGGTCTGCACAGATTCAGAACATGAATGCTCTAAAGACAAAGCCCATTCAAAAAACAGGCTCTGCAATGAAGTGACTGTGGGTTGGGATGCCTAATCTTGCCATTGCCCTGAGCCAAGAGCCCAGAAAACATAGGAATAATGATTGGTGCCAAAGACGACACACATTGGAGATTCAGGAACCAAAACTGCCTGTGCCAGCTGAGGGCAATGAGAATAACTCATAACCCATTTTGCCTAATCGTGTGCAATACTTTAGGTAGTAGTGGTAGTGGAGGAAAGGCATAGTTCAGATCTGACCATGTAAAGAATAGTGCACTGCTCTCTGAGGGGTGACCCAGGGCTTCTCTGGAACAGTACATGTTGCAATTCCTCTTTGTCTGGGAGGCAAACAGGTACCTGGTGCAGGGGAGTCCCAAATTGAACAAAAATATTGTTCAGAAGCTCCCACTCATGATCAACAGCAAAGTGTCTGCTGAGAGAGTCTGCTAGCACATTCTGGTTTTCTGGGAGGTAGACTGCCAATGGGATAATCTGATTGCCAGTGCATCAGTTTCACAGAGTGACTGCTTCTGCATGCAGGGGGGCAGATCTCACTCCTCCCTGTTCACGGATGTGAAAAACAGTAGTGATATTGTCTGACATTATGAGGGCATGGTGACCTTGCATGAATGGGAGAAAGGTTTTGCAAGCCCTTCAAACTGCTAATAGCTCTTGTCAAGGGTTTTTCCCTCACTTTGAACTTTAGGGTACAAAAAGTGGGGACCTGCATGAACACTTTTAAGCTTAATTACTAGCGTAAATCTGTTATGCTGCCACCAGCCAGAATTTAGTGTCTGGCACACTTTCTGTTCCCCCAAAACCTTCTGGGGAACCCAGACCCAAACCCTTGGGTCTTAAAACAAGGAGAAATTAAATCAGCCCTCTCCTTTCCCCCCAGACTTCCCCCCTGGTTGCCTTGAGAGCTTCACAGATCCAAACTCTTTGATCTTAAAACAAGGAAATTAACCATGCCTCCTCCTTTCCCCATCATCCCTGGTGAGTTCAGACTCAATCCCTTGGATTTTAAAACGAGGAAAAATCAATCAGTTCTTAAAAAGAAAGCTTTTAATTAAAAGAAGAAAAAAGTAAAAGTTCTCTGTAAATCAGGATGGAAAATGCTTACAGGTCCTCAGATGCATATAGACAGAGGACCTCCCCCTCAGTCTCAGATCAAAGTTACAGCAAACAGAGGTAAAATCCTTCCAGCAAAAAGACACATTTACAAGTAGAGAAAACAAACATAGGACTAATCCGCCTTGCCTGCTATTACTTACAATTTTGAAACTGAAGACTGATTAGAAAGAAGGAAAGCTGAAATGATGTCCCGTCCCTCAGTCCAGAGCGAACAACAAACCAACAAAAGCACAAAGACTTCCCTCCACCAAGAGAAAGTATCTTTCCCTATGTTGTCTCTGGTCAAGTGTCAGCCAGGTTACTGAGCTTCTTACCTTTTACAGTAAAAGAGATTAACCCTAACCATGTTTATGACAGCTCTAAATCAGGGTTCTCAAACTGGAGTCAGACCCTCAGGAGGTTGCAAGTTACATGGGGGTCATGAGTGTCAGCTCACCCTAAACCCCGCTTGTCTCCAGCATTTAAACGGTGTTAATATATAAAAATGTGTTTGAATTGTATGGGGGGGGGCTCACACACAGAGGCTTGCTCTGTGAAAGTGGTTGTCAGTACAAAAGTTTGAGAAGAACTGCTCTAGAACATTGGTGTGCATCCTGGACTCTCAAGACATTCAGGTGCCTTGTGCTGTACAGCTGTTCATGTGAGCTCCCTAACTCAACAGGGATATGTCAGTAATAATCATCCTGTCTGGCATGGAGATGAGGAAAGAGCATGCTAATGGAAACCTGACAAGGATTCTTCCACCATGATGGGGCAATATCACAGTCACTATGGTGCTCACGGACTGTCAGTTTGGCAAGCACACAGTCTGAACGAAGGTGAAGTCTTGCAAGTGGCATGACATAAGTGCATGAGGCTGTATGGCTTATGGGGGGGGGAGAGAGAGAGAGAGAGAGGTCTTGCCAAGAACTCTGGGGTTGGCTCTAATCTGGTCTATAACAACATTCATAGCCTGCAACCAGTCTCTCACCAAGTAAACCCTTGTCATGATGGAACAAGATTAGGCAAAACAGATGCCCTGATGAAGTACAAAATTTTGCTAGCTGGTATAAAATTACCATCTACATTTAAAAGCACATAAGTCACAAAATTGCATATCCATGACACAGATATCAAACAAGTGAAGGCAGAGGAAAATAAGGGAAATTAATCCAAATTGATTCTGGTAAAATTTCCAAGTGTTTTATATAAATATTATAAAATAAGTTAAAAACTATCAGAGCAAAATCAGCAATAATTATTGTTGGGCAGAAGTATTAGCTAACATAATTTAGCTGTGATATTTCATTAGCTAAAACTGCTGTCAATATAAAATTGTTAAAAATAAAATGCTTTACTGTACTGAAAAGAAAGGCCCACAATACAGTGATCACAATATACTACCATGGTGAGTGCCTTTGACATACGTTAGTAATAAGAGGAAGAAAGTATTTAGGAAATAGGTCCCTATTTGGAATTCACACCCAATCAGGTTGAGATTAGCAACTTACTAACAGGTTTTTGGAAAACTTTCTTGAATTATGGAGCTGTTTAATTTCCATCTAAAAACCTTAAATTTAACAGTAAATGGAATAATTTTTTTTAAATACTTGAGAAACTAAGGATCCACTTCAATCAGCTAAATGCATGTATTTGTCCAAGTTTCACTGAAAAAAATAGTCAGTTCATATTTTACTGCACAATTTTAAATATTTGCAAACCTGTGCACATGAAAACTCTTAAATCATACTTTATTTTAGGGGGAAATCTTTGTGAAATTAAAAGCTAAAAATGAAAGCTTTTATTACTGTAGCAAGTGTTACCCTTTAATGCAGGAACTAATAAGTTTGAGAAGTAAGACAGAGGCCTTTTCCTGCTTGAAGAGTTCTCCATCACTTGCAATTTTTAAATCAAGATTTGATGTTTTTCTAAAAGATATGCCCTAGGAATTATTTTGGGGAAGTTCTATGACCTGTGTTATACAGGGAGGTCAGACTAAAGAATAACAAAGGTGCATTCTGACCTTGAAATTTATGAATCTAGTGAAGTCAATGCCAAAATGCATTGTCCTAATGGGATCAGCATTGAGACCAAGTATTGCCTGACTGGGTAAAACATAACATAAAAGCTGTTTGTTTTCAGGAAAAACTGATGATGTGTAATTTGGCACGCTGAACTAGAATTTTTTTTTTTTTTTTTTTTTTTTTTTTTAAACATATTGCAAGTTAGAAGGATCCCTATTGAAGGGACAGTCACATGGTGTCCAGTCTTTCAGAATTCAGAGACTTGTGAAAACCTCTGACTCAATCAAATGCAAACCTGACAAGAGAACACACGTACTTTGTGCACATATGATTTGCTTTTCCTTTGTTTGTCATACAGACACACTTGCATTAGATGTCCTGATAAGGTCATCACTACAAATAATACAATTAAATCATTCAGCCAATTCATCTGACAGTGTTAAGCCTGGATAGTAGAGAGACAAGGTGGGAGAGGTAGTATCTTTTATTGGACCAACTTCTGTTGGTGAGACAGAGAGCTTTCAAGCCCCACAAAGTTCTTTTTCAACTACACTGCATTAAGCCAAGGTTGTCATATACTCAGGAGTGTTCTCTACTGGCTTTTGTATGTTACCATTCCTGATGTCCGATTTGTGTCCGTTTATTCTTTTACTGCATATTTATTAATGTTATATATGCCACCATGTGCCAGCAATGCCCCTCTGCCATGTACATTGGCCAAACCGGACAGTCTCTACGTAAAAGAATAAATGGACACAAATCAGGCATCAGGAATGGTAACTTTTGCTGTTTTATGGTTGGTGAGACAGTAGCAGAGGATAAAACAAGAAATGGCTAGCAACAACTGCCACCTATGCAAACCCCAGTTCAAAGTCAAAGGAGACAGGCAACCAGATTTTTTTCCCCCCAAAGAAAAAGTACTTTTTAATAAAATAGAACTGCTGTGGAAAAGAGAGGAAGAATTTATTCCTTAAATAACACATTCTACTAGAGCTAATATGGTAATTCTCTGCCTTACCTGTGCATTAAAGGATATTTCAAGTGTTTTCACATCGAAAGTGTCAGGCATGAGGGCCTGCAGCAGAGTCATTCTCCACCTCTGGGCAACCTAATGAGCACACCTGGCTTGTAGCAGGCTGCTTGATTGGCAGGAAAAGTCAGCAGACCCACTCTTAAGCCCAGCAGCAGCAATTCTGCAGCTGCTCGAAGCTTTTGCCCTTGGCTCCTTCTTGTTCCCAGCCGTGCCTCACTCCAGGTAATCCATCTCAGACACTCAGCTTGTATTCCTGGATACCAACTTCTGCCCCAACAAATACCTCCTGCTCCAATCACAACACCTGACCACTCACATCCTGGTCTATACATCTTTGCAGTTCAACAATATAAAGAAATTATACCAGGGTGGATGAAAATCAGTGATTTTTTAAAAATTTTTAAAAATCTGATCTTTTTTATTTAAATTGGATTTTTTTTGACAAAATGCTTTCTGAGGAATAAAAACCTATCTAAAGATAGTTTTAATTAAGATACATTATAGCTCAAAGAGATCTCATCATGGAATAGGGATTATCAATTCTAATTTTATAGTATGACACAATATATTCATGTAATGTTTAAGAAAAGTTTTGTAAATGAGTTCCAATAGTTCATGGATTAGGGACCCAATCTTATGGCTTCTTAGGGGCTTCTGTACAGATTATTTAGGTTAATCTTTCTGTCTACCCAATGGGACTCAGTGTTCAGTCTAGAACATACCACCAGAGATTAGTTTTGAAGTTCTCAAATGGTGGATTTGTGTCTCCACAGATAACATGCTTGTTAACAGCAAAAATATTTTTAAACAAACAAACAAATATATAGAGGTGAGAAATAACAGATCTCAACCCTATTGTCCCTCTGCAAATTTCTGTACACACAGTCAATCTCTTACCTCTCTCTAAAAGTGCAAAGTTTCAAAAAATTCAATGAACAGAACATTGTTGGGGGCGGAATAGATCTGGACAAGGAGAAGAAGTGTAGAGATAAATCTGAGAAAGGAGGGACAGGCAGTAGAAACAAAAGTGAAACTGTCTGAGCAGAAGTCTTAATGTCTTTCTGAGTGTAGCCTTCAGTGATTTGAGATCTACCATCTTCCATCTACCATCTTCAGATTGGTAAACTTTTCTTATTTCATACTTTTTTTCTTAAGGGCTGCCTGTCTTCCTTCTGGACTATTCTTGAATTCTCATGTTTGAGAAAAAAATGTAGTTGTTACTCTATGGTACTAACATTTTAGATGCAGTTGTGGTAAAAAATAAATAGTTGAAATAGTCAGATCTTCCTTTTACAATTTCACCTTTAAAGTAGTACTGAATGCCAGTGAATGCAATGAGTAATACTAAATGAGCAGTATGGTAATAATAATTAAATAACTGCGTTGACTTATTTTGTTTAGGAGAATCCATCCTCAACATACAGGATTCTGAAGACTATCCACCTTCAAGCTCACCATCATTTTCTATAGTTTCAAAGTTATCTGCCAATGATAGAGGCAAAGAGTCCTGTGGCACCTTATAGACTAACAAACGTATTGGAGCATGAGCTTTTGTGGGTGAATACTCACTTCGTCGGATGCATGCATCTTCTCAATGTACATGCAGCCTATTTCTGTAGCTTTGAACAAAATGCAGGGAAATAGCTGTTTTATTGCTGATGCTGTTGAAATTTGGAAGGAACTGAGTGAGATCTTAAAGAGAGAAATATGTAATGACAGAGTTAAATTACAAGCATTAAAAAAACAAATGGGACAAGCATTATCTTCAGCTCATTTTCTTGCAAATATTCTCAATATTTGGTATCAGGGTCAAACCTTAACTGCTGAAGAAGAGGAGTTGGCTATGACATGGACATCCAGCAGTCATGCCTCCATCATGCCAACTATAATAAACTTCAGAGCTAAGGGTGAACCATTCAAGAAATATATGTTTGCTGAGGATGTTTTAAAGAAAATCACACCAGTGAACTGTTGGAAATCACTTAACCACTTGGAGTTATAGACTGTTGAAGTGATAATCTCACTTTTAAGAGCAGTAGCGTCTTCTTCCGGTGTAGAAAGAATATAATCTTCCTTTGGACTAATTCATTCTAAATTGAGAAATTGTTTGGGACCTGAAAAAGCAGGAAAGTTTGTTTTTCTTTTCCAGATTATGAACAAACAGGAAAATGAAGGTGAAGACAACTGAGTTCGCTGCAGAAGCCAATATTTTAAGTTTCTCATGTTGACCTGGCTGACATAGTCTATTTATTTTATTTTTTTTAACATTTCATTTAATTATTTTAGTTAAAAACAATTTTATCAAAAACAAACCTGATTTTAAAAAACTTGAACGTTTAACTAAATTCAAAAATTAATATGCTTGTTTTGTTAAAATATTATATGTTTGCTGTTGAAAAAAATCCAGAATACATAACGTTGTTGTTTTAGTTAAATAAAACAATTTAAATGTCTGTCTGGTGATGTTCTCCTGAATTGGAGATAGTTCACCTCCCAATGACTTCATAAATATCTCCTTCAATTACCTTTGGTAAATGAAATAACCAAACAATCATTCATTTTCTGATATAGCTGTAAAACTAAATCTTAAAAGTTTTCAAAATAAATCACTTTAAAAATGTATAGTGTGTACCTTCAAAAAATGAAACCTACATATATCTCTGAGTTGTGAAGAAAGGTAAAAACAACCAACAAGAATGCACTTTTACGTAGAAACCCATGATTAAATCAAGTCTTCCTGACTTTAAATGAAATCCACCCTGAATTATACCTGTAGATATTTCCAACTTTCTATGGCTATGGCCTACCCTTACTTTGTTTGGAGGATTTCCTTTTAAACAGACAGGAAAAAAAAAAAAACACATTCTGTTTCCTTTCTTGTCACTTTGACTCTTATGGCCACAATCCTACCTTCCCAGCATGTAACATTCCAAAGCATGGTCTCCTCACCTCACCTCAGCCTCGCCCCCAGCATCACAGAATCCAGTTCACTAGATAAGGGTCAGATTGGAACAGATCCCCATATAGCTACTCACCAACAGCAAGAGCAAGCAGAGGGAAACTGGTTTCCACCTGCTGGGCTGGAGTGGATAATCAGCTACCCCATATTGACCACCCACTGTCCAATGAGAGCAGGGTAGGCGGGACAGGCTCCAGTACCCTGGTGTAATTTGAGAAAGCCCTACCTCTACCCCAATCCTCACAACATAGGGGAGGTTTGAGGGAGTGGCAAGAACAAGAAAGACGCGGCACCCTCCACCTTTCCCCCTATTCCCACATATGCTCACTGCAGGCCCAGGCCATCAGGAGGAGGAACCAAAGGAAGGGTATGGCACAGACCCAGCTGCTCTCACTTGGGATCTTGCCCTTCTCACTCAGGGAGGTGTCCTCATTGCTCCTTGACCCATTAAAGATCCACCCCAGTTAACAAAGTGAGCATTGCTGGTAAGAGGGTACACCTCTTACTTCTTCCCTGTCTATTTTAATTGTGTCTTGGAAGAAAGAGGAAGGGGGAAAACAGCTATAAATAACTAAGGTTTCTCATGCTGTCTCTTCCTTTTGCCCAGCAATGCAACTAATGGTGGTTAGCTGGATTCCTATTTTAGATTCCCGAGTACGAGCTTGCTCTTTAAATTTTGGCAATCCCAATTTTCACCTTCTTTGGACGGAGAAGTGAGAATGGAGATTCCTCCAGACAAAAAGGAAATTAAACCCCAACTCACTGATAATTCCACCCATACAATCAATACCACTAGTAGTCTTGCTGTGTTTTAACAGTTTCCATTTCCTGTGTAACAACTGTTTGTGGTTAGTATGAGAAGCAACAGTGAGTGAATAAAACAATTTAGTAAACTACTGTTAAAGAAAAAAGGTCAACTGTGACCAAAAACTGAAATGCCCACTCAGTTATTGCAGCATTTGAATGTGTATATCAGAACAAACACCAATCAGGGATAATTTAAAATAAAAATTATATCATGGTTAAAACAAGACAGTATTTGTCATCTTACTGTAGTCTTATGACCTCATTTTAACAACGCGTTAATAAAACATGTTCTTAAACAACGACACCTGTAACAAAATAAATTTCCCTCAATGCTCACCATCTCAGCAAAACTAATATCTGAAAAAGTGTTGACGTTTCCCATTTTTACTTTTAGAAAGCCTTTAGAGAACTATAAAACAGCCATCTTTAAATTCTCACTAGGGAGAGAATACCGTAATGTGAGATTCATAATCTGAGATCAGTGCAGCAGATTTCAGTTAAATGTTAATAATGCAGTACCCATCGGATATATAATATTGAGATGGTGGAGTACAGGTTCTGCAATGTTTTTGTTTTAACAGGTAAGAGAAATGGCAATTGCATTGTGGAAGCATTATTCCTATTTTACTTCAGAATTCAGGTACTACATATACACAGTATGTTAATTGCTACCAACTTACCCTTGAGCAGACACGGCTCTCAATATTAGCTAGGAAAACAGCAATTTAGAAAGCTAGGGCAATGCCCCTTTTACTTAAGAGATGATCTTGCAATAGGATGACTTCCTGGCAGATGGAGATAAGGTAACAAGAAAGTGTAGTCACTAGGTGAGGCTCCTCTTGAGGAAAAGAAGAGCAGGGAACAGCCAAGAGGAAAGAAAAGTGGGTAGGAAGAGCTAGAATGCAAGAGATCACCGAAATGGATGTAAAAGTGAGTTAGAGAAAGGAATGGTATTTCACTAAATATACTATCTGTTAGAATTTACCATATTGTAATCCTCAGCTCAAGACCAGTGAATGCCCTCAGATCTGAAAGATTTTAAGCTTGAAGACAGCAGTAACAACAATCAACTAGTGAGAATAAAATACTGCTCTCCAAACATTCCCGTCAGTTCCTTCTTCACCACAGTCAAAGGAACTCTCCATTTATTATGCTCCTGCAAGGCTCTGTTTCTTCACACAATCTTTGTGTATTCTTTATACAGTGTCCCCACCATTCACTTGGTCTGTTATCTAAATTGTGAAGCGTTTACTTTGAATACTCCAGTGCATTTTTGGCACTTGTGTTGCAGCACTAAGCAAATTTCTGTCAAAACCCTAACTTCTTAGCAGCCCTATACAAAGGCCAAGGGCTGAACTAGTATAGAAGATCAAAGACAAAAGTTTTCACTACTTGTTAATTTTCCTCTTGGAGATCTTCTGTGTCACTCTAAACCATTTCACTGAACAGATTTTTACAATTAAAACTCATGCTCTCCAAGATGTTCTGATGGTTACTATTAGTAAAGTTAGCTGTTATGTTCGCTAAGGGATAGTGTCGGTCTTCCTTGTTTCATGGATACTGCTTCTAAGTATTCAATCGAAAACTGACAACTAGACTCTTAAATAGAGGGACGATGTTGCAAAAGCTTGAGAGCTCTGTGCATCTGCAGGAAGAGTGGAGAGATTTATACAGAAGCAGTTTATTAAGCACTTAATGGACACAAACAAACATAAGGCATATAGTCTTCACGTTAATCAGCCATGAAGTAAGAATGTTACTTAGCTGACGCCAAATATAAAAAGACATGTTTTGTTCTGTAGAGTGGCACATTTTGCAACCAGCATTTTAGCAGGAGGTTATTAGCTTAAGAAGCAAACTAATTCTAAGCCATTATTTCTGCTTCTTTTCTTTATTTCTATAAACTTTATTTTTCAATTTGATGAAGAAAATTAAGAGATGGAATAATTCCACTCTTCTCTAGGTCTGTTGGCTTAACAAGAGTCACTACTGTACATCATTCAGACAGTATTTTCACTATGATCAAAACTTACTTTGTAGTTTTCCCATGTCATAGTTATCAATAATCAGGTCAATATTATATTTACCTTGTTGGGATGCCCTATACCCACTCTAGGAATAATTTTTTAGTACAGAGTCAAAAAGTTACAGATTTATAATTTGTTGTTAAATGAAACATCCACAAGACAGTTCTGTACCACTGTCCATACATATTATACACAAACTATGTTACAAGAACATTAAGATGGCAAAGACAAGCATTCTATAGTCAGGAAAAGTCAGAATTAAGATTAACCCTGCAACTTTAATTTGATTCCCTTCTGCATATTCATTATCATACAGACTTTGATTACATGATCACATACCATTTTTTCTCCAGGACCTGCCTCATTCAGTGCACAGGATGGAACGTGCTCAAGTAACGAACAACTATTCAATAATTTTGTTTTCTCCTCATTAAATAATGCGTAGTCCAACACCTGTTTTACTGAATCAGAGCAGAACTGGATCTTGTCCACAGACTCAAAGAAACATTGCATTGGTTTACACCTGGAAGGTTCTTTTCAAAGCTACAATTCCTATAATTGTTTTCTTTATAAAATGAAAATTTGAATTCCACAGAATTTGATGGCTGAAGCTACCCTACTTGCCAGGGAGAGCACCCCTACTCACCAGTAACAAATGGATTTTAAGCCCTGCACTGCTACGTACTTTAACTGGAAAAGATTATAGCTCAGAACCAATTTTTTCCCCTTTTCTCTGTTCTCAAGATATATGTTTTTTAAATGGTTTTAATATAAGCATGAGAAGTGTTTTAATTATACTATTGACACTTGGTGGCCTTGCTTTATGCCCTGAGCTGCTTCAATTAGACAAGTTGTATATATGTGTTCCACCTTTAAAAGAAAAACATCTGAAGGAACTATGTTCTTCTGAAACTGGGCAATATTACAAATGTTAAATACATGATGATAAACACATTTTCTCTAGCTGGAATTCAAAATTTAAGTGATACTAATTATAATTTGAATAAATTACATACTCATTATAAACCCACCTTTCCCAAATCTAGCAATCCTCATAGGTACCCACAAAGATACAAGTCTTTTTCAAAGCGAGATTAAAAATGTTCAACATCAAGTTCTTAGCAGTGTTGCTGTAGTTGTGTTGGTCCCAGGATATGAGAAAGATAAGATGGGTGAGGTAATATGTTTTATTGGATCTACTTCTGTTGGTGAAAGAGACAAGTTTTTGAGCTTACACAGACTCTTCTTCAGGTCATTGCATCAACAGAAGTCGGTCAAATAAAAGATATTACCTCACCCACCTTATCTCTCTGAACATAAAGTGCACAGTGCAGCACAGTATAGTGGTTACTGCTTTGAAATTTTATTCGCTGAACAAAAGCCGTGAAAGAAAGACATTCCAGTAAAATCCTTCTGAACTAAAACAAGTTCTTTCCCCATCATTTACGCACAAATATTTAATCACTGTGTATGAAACTACAATATACTAATATTTGCAACTACAAAAGATTAGGTTGTCACCTGGATACTGAAACAAATATAAACATTTTCTTAGCTTGTATTCAAATTCAGAAGACAAGGGGCTCAAATCCATCAACTGTCTACTAAAGTCGTTAGTGAAATGTACTCATGTTGTGCAGTAACTGAGATTCTTTGAGATGTATGTCCCTGAGAGTGTATCAGTAGGCTAATAATCAGAGATTTGTTGCAGCAGTGCCCAGTTGGGTTGCACATGTGTGGTCCCTATCTAGTGCCTCTTCTGCTGGTTATTTGGCACTATGCGACCAATCCCCCCTGTTCCTTCTCTACTGCAGGGCATTCAGTATAAAAACTCTGACATAGAGGACGGAAGAGAGGGTAGTGGAGCACCCACAGGGACACACATCTTAAAGAAGCTCATTACTGCACAAGGTGAGTAACCCTCTCTTCTTCTTCGAGTGATGTCCCTGTGAGTGCTCCACTTTAGGTGGCTTCAGAGCAGCGCCCTCCAGTGGAAGGAAGGGTCTTCAGAGTTTAAGTCATGGCAGATAATAATATGGTAAGACCGAATAGTACATCAGAAGTTGAACACTGTTCTAGTGCATAATGTTGTGTAAATGTGTGGGCTAATGCCCAGATTGCTGCTTTACAAATGTCCATAAAGGGAACATGGTTGAGAAATGCTACGGAAGCCGATAAAGCTCTGATGGAATGCATACGAATGTCTCTAGGGGGCTGTAGGTCATATTGGTGGTAACAAAGTTTGATGCAATCTGAAATCCATTTGGACAGCCTTTGTTTAGATACATACGTTGAAAAATTTAAAACTACAACACTGCTTGACCTTCATGACTTATTTTCTAAACTTCAAGGAGATAAACACTGCTCACTGTTCATTGATGGAGATATTAAGGGGACTCTGCTAACTTCAAACCTAGTCAATTACAAAAAACGCATTAAAATATTTGAGTACACCAGCTACCACTGAACTAAAGAAAAATACATCTTTTTCTCTGTGCATCCCCTTAAACTAATATTCGCTTCTTTAGGAACATTTCTAAAGATGCAGATCGCAACATCCCCTAAAGATCAACAAGTTCAGGCTGCTATTGATCGTGCGTGGTATGGCAGGAATAGATTCCAAAGGAAAAATGCCCTCAAAACATCCGGCCAGCAGCCCCCATCACTTATAATGAGAAAGGCCAAGCTCAAGTACCTCGGCAAAACTCAACTACGAATGGCTTGGAAAGAGAAAAATGTCCTAGTTGAGAGACTACATAAGACACGCAAAGCTTTATAGGTCAAAACTAATACCTTTAGATTGACTCAAACCCGCAGATAGCTGAAGTAGACCAATATTCATAGCAGAACACTGTTTAGTGAGCAGTCTGCCACACACTGTACTCCTGGGGAAATTCTGCATCACTGCGGCACACCAGAAAATGCCTCCCCCTCTAGATTCTCTTTACTTTCCGCAGAAAATGATTTCTGTGGGGAAGCAAAGAGAAGCTGCACCAGAGCTCACTCACCCCTCCCTGGCAGCTCAGACATGTCTGCTCGGGCAGCAGGGGGAGAGGTAAATAACTTGGCGGGGAGGAGGGTATGCCCCAGCCACCCAGGAATGTTAGTCCCAACTGGGGAAGCGGAGGGAGGAGGACAAAGATGGAGTTCCTCCTCCCCCTCCCTGCACAGAGCAGCTGGGGCGGGGTCAGATCAACCCCCAGAAACCTGCACCCGGGACGGGGGCGCACTTGGCTGGGGGGTAGGGCAGGGAGAATGAGGCTCAGTGTTATATATTATATACAAATATAATCACATCATTTTCAATTATTTTGGTTGTTTATTTCAAAATACTTGCCAGCAAATAACTGAAAATGGAGTTACATTGTGTTATTTTGACAAATAAAATATGCAGAATTTTAAAATACTGTGCACAGAATTTTTAATTTATTCATGCAGAATTCCCTCAGAAGTAACTCTGCAGTAGCTCTACCTTCCAAATAAATTGAAAAGTGTAGCCCCAACAGAGTTTACTACATGCAGTCTAGTGTGGAGATGACAAAGGCATGAATAAGTGTGTTAAGATTCACTTTAATGGTCAAAAGTGCCTAACAGATTGATAAAAAACAAAACAAAACAGCAATACCACCAGAACTTGGAGTATCAACAAATAAATATGCAGCAAAAATAAGACAGATATCCCATGTTCCTTATGCATCCACTAATATATTTGTAGTATGGTACTATTTCCCTCTAGGCAACAGAGGTGTCCTCAGGTTTATATTTCCTGGACAGTCTACTGATTGCAGGAATCTTACAGTGAGGGATATCAGGAGGTGTATCTGTGTAACTGGGATTATAGATGGTAAACTAGAGTATTACTTCCAATAACTTATTAGCAGAAATAAATTCTACAACAAGAAATCACAGATGAATGCAAAATAGCTAATCGGGGAGAGAAGGTAAATTCAGTACTCCTTCCTATCTACCCTCTCAATATAAATAAAGGAAATATACAGTAGAACTCACCAGAAATAAACTTGAGAATTTTTTTAAATTCTCCCTCTTCAAAGCCACATTGAATTATCCTGTGAAATACATTGCCACAAAATATCATGGAGGCCAAGAACTTAGTAAGATTCAAAATGAGGGTTAGTCATTTATATAGTTAGTGAGAATGTTCACAGTTACAGCAGCACAGTTTAAAGGGCGCTGCTCTGCTGCAAGGTATAGCCCAGTTTAAGAGAGAAAGAGGAATACAGGAAACTAGACCAAAGACACTAAATGAGTCTGGCCAGCAATTGGGCTCTACTGCTAGTCCAGTGTAGTAACAGAAAGTCATGTTTATAACAAATTTATAACGAATGATGCAGAAAATGCTCTCTGTTTAGAAGAGAATATGCTTGAAGCTGATGTACTATGCTGAAATACACAAAGGATCTCAAATGGAAGGTCGCTAATGACGCTGTTATAAATACACCTCTACCTCAATATAATGCTGTCCTCAGGAGCCAAAAAATCTTACTGCATTATGAGTGAAACCGCATTATATTGAACTTGCTTTGATCCACCAGAGCACGCAGCTTCGCCGCCCCGGAGTGCTGCTTTACCGCATTATATCCAAATTCGTGTTATATCGAGTCATGTTATATCGGGTAGAGGTATATAACTGTCTATTATCAAAGATGTTAAATTCGAAATATGGGGTTAGTCTGTGAAACATCAGAGTTAAAATAAAGTGCACTCTTTATTTTTTACTTTGCCAATATAAAAGCAGTATTACAGCAGTTCCCACCACAGAATCACTCAGAGCAGCAGCAGGTGGCAAAAAAAAAAAAAAAAAAATCATCACTATCTCAGGCTTATGCACACTTATGTATAGCTAACTCATGGGGGGGTTATCATGCCAAAGACCATTTTGAATAGGCCATCACAGCAAGAAACTTCAGAAAGTTTGCTTTTGTCTTTCCCCAAAAAAGCCTACAAAAAAAGGTCTTTTCCATTTATAACTTTGCATGAGTGTCCAGCAGCTAGTTTTCCCCCAAAAGACTGATGTCACCTTCCCTCCCCGCCCAACAATGGACCATTAAAACACTGGAGTTAATCATGTTTGGAAAATTCTTCTAATGCTTTTTTGGCAGGTCTTATCTCAAAGATTGCTTGCCTTAGACCAATTTTTCAATGGAGAAAGGCAATTGAAGATATTCATGAAGAATTTAGAGATTCATAGTATCCAAGACGTACATCACAAGCATCTGGCTAAATCATGTCTTCCAGAAAGGCATCCAGATTTCACTTGAAGACATCAAGATGAAGAATCCATCACTTCCCTTGGTACTTTGTTCCAATGGTTAAACATCCCCACTGGCAAAAATTTGAGCCTTATTTCCAATTTGAATTTCACAGAATCATAACCTGCTCTTGAAAATCTGCAATGATGGAGATTCCACAACCTCCCTAGGCAATTTATTCCAGGGCTAAACCACCCTGATAGCTAGGAAGTTTTTCCTAATGTCCAACTTAAATGGCCCTTGCTGCAATGTAAGCACATTAACTTCTGAGGCTAGGACAAGAAGCAAAGAAAACAATTTACCTCCCTCCTCCTTGTAACAACCTTTTAGGTACTTAAAAACCGTTATATCCCCTCTCAGTCTTCTCTTTTCAGGACTAAACAAACCCAGTTTTTTCAATCTTCCTTCACAGGTCATGTTTTCTACACCTTTAATCATTTTTGTTGCTCTTCTCTGGACTTTCGCCCATTTTTCCACATCTTTCTGAATATGTGGTACCCAGAACTGGACACGATACTCTAGCCTAGGTCTACTTGGTACAGAGTAGAGTGGAAAAATTACTTCTTGCATCTTGCTTATAACATTCTTGCTAATACAGCCCAGAATGGTGTTTGCTTTTTTTGCAACAGTGTAACACTGTTGATTCATATTTAGCTTCTGATCCACTATGATCCCCACATTCCTTTCCATAGTACTCGTCCCTAGGCAGTCATTTCCCATTTTGTATGTGTGCAATTAATTGTTCCTTCCTAACTGGAGTACTTTGCATTGTCCTTACTGAATTTCATCCTATTTACTTCAGACCATTTCTCTAGTTTGCAACTCCATTCAGCTTGATACTGTCTGCAAATTTTAAAAGCGTACTCTCTATGCCATTATCTAAATCATTGATGAAGATATTGAACAGAACTGGACCCAGAACAGATCCCTGCAGGACCTCACTTGATATGTCCTTCCAGCTTGACTGTGAATCACTGATTATTCTCTAGGAACTGTTTTCCAACCAGTTATTCACCCACCTTATAGTAGCTTCTCTACGTTGTATTTCCCTGGTTTATTTATGAGAAGGTTATATAAGATAGTATTAAAAACCGTACTAAAGTCGAGATATACCACATCTACTGCTTCCCCTCTATCCACAAGTCCTGTTACCCTGTCAAAGAAAGCAATTAGGTTGGTTTGACACAATTTGTTCTTGACAAATCCATGCTGACTGTTACTTATCACCATATTATCTTCTACGTCTCTGCAAATTGATTGTTTAATTATTTGCTCCATTATCTTTCCGGGTACTGAAGTTAAGATGACTGGTGTGTAATTCTCCAGGTTGTCCTTATTTCCCCTTTTTATGGATTGGCACTAAATTTTCCCTTTTCCAGTCCTCTGGAATTATTCCAGTTTTCCATGACTTTTCAGAGATAATCACTAATGGCTCAGATATCTCCCCAGTCAGATCCTTCAATAATTTAGGGTATACTCATCAGGCTGTGATGACTTGAAAACATCTAACTTGTCTAAGTCATTTTTAAATTGTTCTTTCCATATTTTAGCCTCTGGCATTCATTAAGTTAGATGTCCAATAGCTACTAAACTTTTTGGTTAAAAAAAATAATTTAGCACTTCTGCCATTTCCACATTTTCTGTTTTTGTTCCCACACACATACTATCATTGAGTAATGGGCCCACCCTGTCCTTGATCTTCCTTGCTTCTAATGTATTTGCAGAACGTTTTCTTTTTACCCTTTTTGTCTCTAGCTAGTTTAATCTCATTTTGTGCTTTGGCCTTTCTAATTTTGTCCCCACATACTTGTGTTATTTATTTATATTATCCTTAGTAATTTGACCATCCTTTGCAGGATTCTTTTTTGAGTTTCAGATCAATGAAGATCTCCTGGTTAAGCAGGGCAGTCTCTTGCCAGACTTCCTATCTTTCCTACACCATCAGATAGTTTGCTTTTGTTCCCTTAATAATGTCTCTTTGAAAAACTGCTACTGTTTTTCCTTTCAGACTTCCTTCCCAAGGGATCTTATCTACCAACTGCCTGAGTCTGCTAAAGCCTGCCCCAACTCCCTCCACTTGCCAAAGCCTCTCTTCTTGAAAACCATTTTCTTATTGTGGTGTTTTCCCTCCTACCATTCCTAAGAATCATGAACTCTCTCATATCATTATTACTTTCACCCAAACTGCCATCCATTTTCAAATTCTCAGCCAGTTCTTTCCTAATGGTCAAAATCAAACCTAAGACAGTCTCTCCCCTACTGATTTATCCACCTTCTGAAATAAAACATTCTCTCCAATACATACCAATAACTTGTTGGGTAATCTGTGCCTTGTTGTGTTATTTTCCCAAAAGACATCTGGCTAGTTGAAGTCCCCCATCACCACCAAATCTTGGGCTTTGGATGATTTTGTTAGTTGTTTATAAAAAGTCTTATCCACCTCTTCTTCCCAAGCAGGTGGCCTGTAGTAGACCCATACCATGACATCACCCTGGTGTTCTACCACTTTTATCCTCACCCAGAGACTTTCAACAAGTCTGTCTCCTACTTCCATCTCAACCTCAGTCCAAATTTATACTTTTTTTTATATATAAGACAGCATCTCCCCCCTTTTTTCCCCTGCCTGTGCTTCATGAGCAAGCTGTACCCTTATATACCAATATTCCAGTCATGCATAGTATGCAACTACCGTATCAACCAAATTTGAAATCTCAAAGAATGAAGTCAGGTTTGTTTGATGGATTTGACTTGCATCTGAAAAAGTGAGGTTTTTTTTACCCACGAAAGCTTATGCCCAAATAAATCTGTTAGCCTTTAAGGTGCCACCGGGCTCTTTGTTGTTTTTGTGGATACAGACTAACATGGCTACCTCCCTGATATCTGATGGACCTATTTTCTATAAAACCATGTTGACTGGTATTAATTATACTCCTATGCTTTAGAAACTGAATCTGGTATCAGCTTTTCCATTATTTTCCAGAGAATGATGTCAGGCTAACTAGACTATAGTTACCTAGGTCATTCTGCTTGCCCTTTTGGAATATTAACACTACACTGGCACTCTTCCAGTCCAGGAAAATTTATTTAAAATGTCTCATCAGGCCAGAGATTATCTCAGCCAGCCTTTTTTTTTCCCCCTCTTTTGTAGGATTCTAGATTTCAACTTATCCACGGGAGGCTGTGAGGCTAAAAGTATAACTAGCTTCAAAAAAAGAATGAAATAAGTTCCTGGAGGATAGGTCCATCAGTGGCTATTAGCCAAGGCGGTCAGGGATGTAACCCCATACTCTGGGTGTCCCATAGCCTCTGCCTGCTGAATGCTGGGAATGGACAACCAGGAATGGATCACTTAATAATTGTCCTGTTCTTTTCATTCCATCTGAAGCATCTGGCATTGGCCACGCACAGAAGACAGGATACTGGGCTACATGGACCATTGGTCTGACTCAGTATTGCCATTCTTATGTTCTTACACATATATATATAAAAATAATAAACCCTACACACATTTCCTTTCCTCAGTTTCCTCATCACTCCAGAACATTCTTTGGTCCAGGGTGAGAGTACTGTGGGCTGTACAGAGTCCTCCTGCTCAAGTGCATGGTTTGTGTTCTGAAACATGGAGCCTTCTCCCAGCTCTTCTTCTGACCTTGGCCAGCTTCCCACCTGTCCAAACGTCTTGTGTGTCTCTGAGTCTTCCCACCTACCCTTTAATAACTACCTAGTCCCCATGTCAGTTGACTCTTGGATCAGCCTCCCCAGGCAATCACAGACCTCTATTAGGTAACTTTGCTGCCAGGTGATCCCTCCCCTGACAAACCAGTTTTCCTGGTTGGAAGCCAGTCTATCTTTTAGGGTATTTATATTAGAAGAGAGGACCATCCTGATTTAATGATCCTGTTTTCAGCTTTGTATCATTACACCTTGAAATTTCAGACAGAAGCACAACAGAGAAGTTAACTAGTCCCTACATTCAAAGTAGAGTTTGCACTTAGAGAAAGATACATACAGCAGTCATAATTTCCCACAGAATTCGTAAATTGTAGAGAGAGAATCCTAAATTTTCACATCTGTATTCCTGTGGACTAAAATAAATGTCTTATTTTTAAAGTGTTGTCCTATGGTGCTACAAACTTCTATGGCTGCATAGCTCTCAAATGGGTAAGTCTTCAACAGGAGTTCAAGTTCTTATGGACTCATCTGAGGGAGCCATCATGACAAAAAGTGATGCTGAAGCCAGGCCCAGTCCCATAGTGGAGGTGCAGGGCCTCCCCCTTGCAAAAAGTGGAAGCCGAGCACAAAAAGGGAACATTCTTTGAGAGACTGTATGAAGGTGGGAGCCATGCTCACCCTGTGACAGAAATAAATTCTCCTTGTACACAAAGCTTCTTTCATTTTAAGTCTCTCCCTGCCCTCACTACACTTCACAAATATTGGGAACAGACATTAAGTTTCCGGTCTCAGTAATGTTTCTACAACTTTTTTCTCTGTTGATTCAAAAGTGAAGTTAAATCTCCTTCCTCCTTATGTGTAGGCCAGGGGTAAGCAACCTCTGGCACGCAACTCTCCAAGGTAAGCGCCCTGCCGGGCCAGGCCAGTTTGTTTACCTGCCACGTCGGCAGGTTTGGTCGATCGTGGCTTCCACTGGCCACGGTCCACCATCCCAGGCCAATGAGGGCGGTTGGGAAGCAGTGCAGGAGACGGATGTGCTGGCCACGGCTTCCTGCCACCCCCATTGGTCTGGGACGGCGAACCATGGCCAGTGGGAGCCGCGATCAGCCAAACCCACCAACGTGGCAGGTAAACAAACTGGCCCGGCCCAGCAGGGTGCTTACCTTGGCGAGCCGCACGCCAGCGGTTGCCGACTCCCGGTGTACGCTATGTTTTCAAGGTAAATGATAGTAGCACTCAGCTCAGATCAAAGCTATGAGTTTCAGAATTCAGTCACTCTTCTGAGAAAGAATTCACTGGGCACTACTGACACATCACTTAATTCAGCACAGATACCATTGCTAAGGAGCTCTGCTAAAGTATGGTGAGGATTACATATAAAGTGGTTTTAGTAGTGAGATTATTATTTTGATAGAATGTTTTTGTCAAACAGTACTCACTAAAATTGTTGTTTTTAATCATATCTATGTTACTTTCCATTTGTTGTAAACTTCTTTAAATGTCTTGTGAAAGACACAGGCACAATGTCACCTTCTGAAAAGTAACAGGTACACCAAGAGAAAGTTTAGACAAATTTTGCAAGCTTCACAGTAAATACAAGCAGCAATCAGATCCTGGAAGTGTGTTCAAGAACACCAAGCTGGTGGTTTTTGGTGGCAAGCAGGGGGAAACTTACTATACATTTGAGCAGAAAAACAAAATAATGAATGCATTCATAACCATGAGTTTTCACTAAGCAATCTGTTCTGCCTGTACATCTTCTAGGAAATTAAATTATTTGAAACATATATAATGATACATTAGAACAATTATTCTACACAGTATAATTAGTAAGAATAAAAATCAGTTAAACTTTACACACAAAATAAAAAAGTGATTATTCCTTTTTTTCTTGAAATGAAAAAAAAATAATTTACCTCCATTTAATGTAATACAAAATTAATTTGTAATCACAATTTGTCACGTGCCTAGCTGTTATTAGGTTGCCATTTCCTGTATGCATTATGAAAGAGGTAAGTTTTGAGGAAGGACTTGAATGCAAACACCATAGTGGTTTTATGGATTTTCACTGGGAGCTTCTACCTGATTCAGATTACAACCATCTCAATATTAACCTGTTTTGATGAGACATCAAGTGGATGGCAACTGTCAAATATTCAGGCAGCATGACAGACAGTGCTAGAGGATGCTGTCATAAATAGATACCTAAGGGTTAATGTTTCTTTTACCTGTAAAGGGTTAACAAAGGGGACCAAACACCTGACAAGAGGACCAATCAGGAAACAGGATTTTTTAAAAGCTTAAGGGAGGGAATTTGTGGGTCTTCTTTGTCTTGGGTCTGTGTCTTTTGTCTGTCTCTCAGCTATGAGAAGGTTCTTTCTATCTTCTAATTTTCTGTTTCCAAATTGTAAGTACAGGTAGAAAAACAATATAGGCTTTTATGTTGTTTTGGTTGTATTTACATGTGTGTAGCTTGCTGGAATGTTTCAAATTGGATATCTTTTTGAATCAGACTGTTTATTCATATTTTTCTTATAAGCAATAGCCCTGTATTGTCA
>NC_133770.1:284351963-284373192 GCF_003597395.2 Chelonoidis abingdonii
ATTCCTGTCTGGTGGCAGCGAGATAAGATCCAAGCTGGTAATTAAGCTTGGAGGTTCATGCTAAGCACCCAGATTTTGGACGCTAAGGTCCAGATTTGGGAGAAAGGCTTATGATAGATGCTCATACAGCAGAAGCTGCTGCCAGTTTTCGGGCCCATCAGCACCCTTTATGAGGGCATCACGACATCAAGCTTGCTACAAAGCTGTGAATTAATAGAAAAACAGTTTTATGCCAACTCTGTTGGATGGAAGTGAAACATGGGAACTGAGGAAGGCTGAATAACACCGGACTGATGTTTTCAATTCTCATTATCTCTGCCAGCTGCTCCATATCAAGAGGCAAACAAGAACAACAGATCAAGAATGGAAAGGAAGACATTTGAAGCTGAACCCAGCTATTCCTCTGTCAGCAATGGTTTAGTTTCAGCAGTTTTCTTGATATGGACATATAAGAATATAAGACCAGCAAATTCTGAAGCGTGTGTACCAAGGATTGCCACTAAACGCCAGTGATCACATAGGTATCGAAAGCTTCAGTGGCATGACAAGATTGCCAGTGATGGACAAACTGAATATACAATCAGCCTTAAGCACCCTGCCAAAGATTGATTCAAGTGGCACTCAATTTGCAAGGAGGCCATGTCCCTTTGAGATTTACCATGATGATTCTCCCCACTCATGACTATATTCTGTTTGTGTGCATGGTTGTCTAAGAAATAGAGAATCAGAGGGGGAAGCAGTGAAGGAATTTCAAGAGGGAGTGTGACAGTCACAGCAATAAATTGGGAAGATTATCACAGCAACATTCTGAATTGACTCAAGGAGCTGAGGTTGCAGGCATAAAGGCCAGAAGAGATTACAGGGGTCAATGCGCGAGACGATCACAGTGTGGGCAGAAGTTCTGGCAGTGTGGCAGACAGGAAGAGTCAAATCTTGGAGCTGTTGTGTAATAGGAATAAGGGGAAAGGGGAAAAAGAAATTATATGAAATGAGATTATAAAATAAGAGGGTTGATTAAATGGAAAGCTACAAGAAGGTTGTTTTAGATGAAGTTAACAGCATGAATAAAGCTCTCGCACCAACAGTATCAAGATTAAGGAGCAGAGCATGGAAGAACCAAATGCTCAGTGAAAGAGAATCAGGGGAGGAAGAGAGACAAATAAGGTCCACGAGGTGGGCTGGAGCATTTTTTTTTTTTTTTCAAAAGGAGACAATTCTGAATTAGATCCTGAAAAGTTCAAATTATAACCGTATAACATAATTGGAAAACTTTACCAATAGCTTAAAAGCCCTGCAATATTAACGTAAGGTTAAAACGTTGATTTCTGCATCCAACTGTATTTTTTCTACCCTTCCTAATTTTCAGTAAAGGAGTCACCATTAAGACATTTCCCCACTCGTAATATTAAAGCAGAGACGAGAATTTATCTCTCTTCTAATTCTCTGCACCAATTCTCTGCTGTTAAAGGAACAAATGTCTGTCTCCTCTGTCACTAACAGATAAGACTAAGCGAAGATTATGAAAACTCAAATTACTGTCACTTTACTTTTGGCATTTCTCTCAGTTTCGACAATAAGTCAGATTCACTTTCAGGTTCCTAGTGCCTCAACGATTTGAAACCCTGAAGTGGAAAGTTTGTGAACGATTTTCTTTATTATATTGCTCTTTAATTATGGAAATATTTCTATTGGTCTTACATTTTATGAGATCTTCTTTTTACACAATTTAAATATTCCGGCCAAATATAAGTTGAACACCCCTTTAAGAGAACACCTCCTCTTGTAGGGTATCTGTTCTAGTTCTCCAGACTGCATGGTGAATATTCCATTGTGGCTTGAAAGCAGCAAGGCTTAACTGAACAGCACACTGAGTGGAACACCTAGGAGCACTTCCAAATGTGCCATTAATTGATGAGCACACAGGCACACTCCTGTATGTATGGAGTTCTAACGCAGCAGCAGTACTGTCCTGAACAGTATATGAGCCACTGAACAGCACTGAGGGGCACTTTGGAAGGTGCCCCTAAAAAATGAACACGTACGGTAAAAAATTAAGGCAAGTTACTTTGCCCTACCTGAAATTTTGACTTAGAACCACTATCTTTACCCACACCAGACATTTGTTCTTAAGATGAAATCAGTTGGGCTTTGTTTGCTTGTTATAATCCAGTATTTCTGTTTCTATTGGATCAAGGGTAAAACTGATGACAGTATATCGATATGCACTGCAGCTTGTAAATATACAGAGCTACGTATAATCCGTGGCATTTTTGTGTGGCATCTAATTATAAGTATGTGACAGGATTTAGCAGCCTCTTCCCTCCCTCAATATTTCTGATATCCTGATTAGAAGTCACTCTTTTAAAAAACCTGTATGAGCGCTGTCCCTGTTTCCCACTTGCTTTAGAGAAATCATATACCTGGTTTTACTTATTTGCTATGGAATTAGCTATGCAGTAAAAAATAATTATCCTGAACTTCTTTTATGAAGCAAAGAGGATTTTGATTTCCTGCGTGGCTCTTATTGGATGTTTTGCTATCAAGAACATATGTACTAAAGCACTCCTTTGAAACTTAAGTATAGCTTAGTGTTTAAACTTAGCTCTTACATAACTAACCACAAGCACTGCCACGATGCTGGACTGCTTGGTAACATGCTACAAACTGCAAAAAGGCTAGAAAAGCTGGCTTTAAATGTTGTACTGTTGGGATCCTTTAGAGCCATTATTTTAAGTAACTTATTTTGGATTTCAAATTGGAACAAATTAGAAATGTATGATTTATGCTACAGTAGTGCAGGGGGAAAGCTTGTGCTTTAGCAGAACTAAAAGTCAAAGAAAGATGGCTTTCCACTTTAACCAGTGACTCAAAAACAGACTTCACAGTGGTTTCAGAACAGTAAATTGTAATTATCAAAGTATGTATCACAGAATACAAGTAGTTGACTTAAAACCTAGGCTTGATCTACACTACCAACTTATGTTGGTATAACTACATCAATCAAGAGAGTTTGGGAAATTCACATCCCTGAGTGACACAGTTGTAACAATCTAACCCCCTCCCCTGTCAGCTGCAGCACTGTAAGTGTAGACAAGCCCTTAGTCAACTTGAAATCTAGTGCTTGGTCTTTCCTCCTCTCTCTCTATACCCCATCAACAGGCGATCTTCTCCACTCACCTGGTTTCAACAACCACCTTTTATGTCAATGCCTCACTATGCCTGACAGTCCCTCTCTCTGTCAAAACCCACATCCTAGCCTGTTTTTCTGATCTCATTTTCATTATCCTGTCATTATTTTAAACTGAACGTGGTCCAGGCTGAATTCATCATTTTCCTTCCCTCCTCACCCCACATCAAACCCTCACTAGTTCCCCCTTTCTCCAGCAGTGTTAATACCAACAATCTTTCAGTCACTCATACCTACAATTTAAGTGTCATCTTGGACTCTGCCCTGTTTCTAGAACCACACATCCATATGGTATCTAAATCTTGTCATTTCTGCCTAAACAACAATTCAAAGGATTGGCCTTTTCTCTTTGTCCACAGTGCCAAAACTCTGATGGATCCTTACCTTGCTTCTTGACTGCAGATACCTTGTCTCCTTCAAGTTTATTTTGATCTTTGCAGTTGGGTTTCACGTATTACCTATACAGAAAAAATCTTCCCAGCCCATCATTCTGACCATGACACTCTTTCTAAGTCTCTCTACTGGCTTTTCTTTCTCTACCACATCAAATACAATCTTCTCATCCTTTACTTCAAGGCCCTCCACCAGTTAGTTCCACCCTTTCTGTCTATTCTAATAATTTATCTAATGTCAGCTGCTTTGTTTGCTTTTTACTGCTTTGTCCAGTTGCCCCATATGCATCTATACACTTTCTTCTATTTGCATGGAATGCCTTCTCCAAAATTATCTGTAAAGGCATTGTCACAGTTTCAGGATATCTGTACCTGCATTCCCACTCTGTGATCCCTGAAGGGCACCCACAGAAAGGTTTCCAGCTCTCACTTCCACGTTTTTGTGCACAGACCCACATCTCACTCCCTTCTGACTGGGGATTTTAAGGCTGCACTAATATCTCCAGCAAGCCAGACAGCCTAAAAAGGCCAATGCCTGCACTTTTGCTTTCTCTCTGAGGGCTGCAAAGAACGTACCACCCATAGTTATAAGTTACCACACTGCTCCTTCTAAGCAAGCACTTTTATTCTTACAGTAAAAGTATTACAGAAAAAACACAATACAACAATAAAAGCAACTACACACATGCTAAAAAGCTTACCAGAGACCACCTCCAACTTCAACCTGGAGCTCTGGTAGGTTTTATTCCCTCTAAACTCACAGAAGGGTTTTCTCCATGGTTACAGGTTCATTTGACTAAGATCCAGAACAGATCAGCTATTTCTTTATACAGATCAGGCCTGATAAGCAGCAGACAATAACCCTCTCCTCCAGGCTTGCCTTCAAAAGGCTAGGTTTTTGCATAACTCGAGTTGGGGAATTTGCATTAAGCTCCCCCTATGGGTTCCCCAGGAAATTTATTTGATGCTTACTGTCCCAAAAGTCCATATTTGACTGGAACATTTTAAGTATAATCTTTTGAAGGTATACATTATCTCCAAATGTGAAACAGTTGTGGGTGAGGACAAAGTCAAAAAGTTCAGCCACCAAGTTTGCCATGACATTATCAGGAACAGTATCTCCGATAACCACATTTGGGGACAACATATACCTTCAAGTCAGCGGCACTGCTATGGATACCCGCAGGGCCCCACAGTATGCCACCATTTTTATGGCTGACTTAGAACAACACTTCCTCAGCTCTCATCCCCTAATGCCCCTACTCTACTTGTGCTACAATGATGACATCTTCATTATCTGACCCCTGGAAAAGAAACCCTTGAGGAAGTCCACCATGATTTCAACAATTTCCACCCCACCATCAGCCTCAGCCTGGACCAGTTCACACAAGAGATCCACCTCCTGGACACTACAGTGCTAATAAACGATGGTCACATAAACACCACTCTATACCAGAAACCTACTGACTGCTATACTAACTTACCTACGTGCCTCCAGCTTTCATCCAGACCACACCACACCATCCACTGTCTACAGTCAAGCTCTAAGATACAACTGCATTTGCTCCAACCCCTCAGACAGAGACAAACACCTATAAGATCTCTATCAAGCATTCTTACCCACCTGCTGAAGTGAAGAAAAACTGACAGCCCGAAGAGTACCCAGAAGTACTACACAACAGGCCCAACACAGAAAGTAACAGAATGACACTAGCAGTCACCTTCAGCCCCCAAATAAAACCTCTCCAATGCATCATCAAGGATCTACAACCTATCCTGAAGGACGATCCTCACTCTCACAGATCTTGGGAGACAGGCCAGTCCTCGCTTACAGACAGCCCCCCAACCTGAAGCAAATACTCACCAGCAAGCACACAACAAAACACTAACCCAGGAACTTATCCTTGCAACAAAGCCTGTTGCGAACTCTGTCCACATAGTCTATTCAGGGTACACCATCATAGGCCTATCACATCAGCCATAACTATCAGAGGCTCGTTCACCGCACATTACCAAATGTGATTATGCCATCATGTGCCAGCAATGCCCCTCTGCCACGCATTGGCCAAACCAGTGTCTACACAAAGACAAATCGACGTCAAGATATATAACATTCAAAACCAGCGGAGAACACTCACCTCTGATCACTCATTACCAGACCTCAAGTCATAATACTTCCAACAAAAAGACTTCAAAAACAAACTCCAAAATGAGAAACTGGAGAAATTGGGGGGGGGAATTAATTTGCAAACTGACACCATTAATAGGCTTGAATCAGACTGAGTGGATGGCGTCGTACACAAGTAAAAACTATTTCTCCATGCTAAATTTTCCCCTACTTTACTTATACCTTCTTGTCAAACTGTTGGAATGGGCCATCCTGATTATATTACATTTTTTTCTCCTGCTGCTAATAGCCCACCTTAATTGATTTACTCTCGTTATGTTGGTATGGGCAATACCCATTTTTTCATTTCTCTGTGTGTATATACAGTAGGTGTTATATATTATATATATCCTCCCTTACTGTATTTCCACTGCATGGCATCGATGAAGTGGGTTTTAGCCCACGAAAGCTTATGCTCAAATAAATTTGCAGTCTCTAAGGTGCCACAAATACTCCTCATTCTTTTTACAAATAGTCAGTCACTCTTCAAAAAAATATTTTTGTATTACTAGTACTTCGTCCTCCCCATGCCCCAATCCTACTCCACCCACTCATCACACACGAGTTTATTATACCTACTTTAAACATCTTAAATTTCAAGACTGAATATTCAAACATTTAGGTATATGAGTAGTCCCACTGAACTCAATGACTTTTCTCATGGGCAGAATTTTTCATATGTGCTTTCATATCAGGGCCTCAGACTGTAAGTCTTCAAAGCTCCAACTTCTTACGGTTTTTACAGGACTCTGTTGTGTTGGGCACTAACTTTGTTAGGACCTCTAGGCATTACTGTAATATAGGTAATTACATATTAAAAAACGACGTTAAAAGAACATTAAGGTTATATTAAGGCAGGGGTCCTGTGGAAAACATGTGATCACGATAATTAAATACTATCATAACATTAATTGAAGTTATTAATATTAATTTTAAGGCTATCATAATATATGTACTAGGGAGCAATCTTAATTCCTAATGCTGAGTGCTTGATTTTGCAACTTTACAAGCAACTGCAAACATGGGTCTTATGATGGAAAGTATTAGGTAAAATTAGGCAGCTTCCATATGAGGAAAGATTAAAAAGACTGGGACTTTTTAGCTTGGAAAAGAGACGACTAAGGGAGGCTATAATAGAGGTCTATAAAATAATGACTGGTGTGGAGAAAGTAAATAAGGAAGTGTCATTTACTCCTCCTCATAACACAAGAACTAGGGCTCACCAAATGAAATTAATAGGCAGCAGGTTTAAAACAAACAAAAGCAAGTATTTTTTCCACACAACACACAACCTGTGGAACTCCTTGCCAGAGGATGTTGTGAAGACCAAGACTATAACAGGGTTCAAAAAAGAACTAGATACATTCATGGAGGATAGGTCCATCAATGGTTATTAGCCAGGATGTGCAGGGATGGTGTCCCTAGCCTCTGTTTGCCAGAAGCTGGGAATGGGCGTTGGATCACTTGATGATTACCTGTACTGTTCATTCCCCCTGTGCTGCCTGGCATTGGCCACTGTTGGCAGACAAGATACTGGGCTAGATGGATCTTTGGTCTGACCCAGTATGGCCGTCTTATGTCCTTAACTATAGGTATGCTATAATGTCTAACATACAGAGTCACATTACCTATACTATAATGAATTTAAAGTTTTAGCACTACATAAGCTTTGGAGTCATCCTGTCAGTTTTTGTCATTTTACAATCCTATTTTTTTATGTCTTTCTAAACCTAAAGCAGAAAGTGACCAGCAATACAAGATAAACAAGTTTAAAAAACATTTCACCTTCTGGTCTCATCTTAGATAATACATTTAACTGTAGCAGAGAAATTTTCAGAACTTTGCTTCTTTTAAGTTGTCACATACTGTGCTGTAATTGGGACCATGAAATACACTAGTCCCAGCTTATTTGATTAAATATCTATTCACTATTTTATTGATGGAGAGCGTACTAGTTATACTGTATCTACAGGAGGAAAGGCACTATTAACGTTTGTACATATAGATATGAAATGTTTATAGTGCTGTTATGGTATATTACAGCAAAATTCTACCAGAGACCAGAATAGACAGCAAAACGTGAAACAGAAAATTATTTTGGCATTCATGTTTTGTAGTTACCCAACATCACCTTTCATCCCATCTAAGCAGTTCCTAAATTAACCTACAAATATGGCTTTATGAGATTACTACTCCTGAAAAATCCTTCAGACCTGAGAAAGTGCTCACAGTTTTTAACTTCTCTTTACTACTATTCAGTGAAAAGTAGTATTTAACTCAAACTATAAAACTGCTACAGAAATGTACGATAAAGTAGCCATTGGAAGCAATTGTTAGTGGTGAAGGCTATGTCACAAGCTCAAATCCAGACCAGGTCAGTAGTGATGGAAAATCATTTCACGGCTGTTTAGCAGCCCATATAGAGTGAGTCTGGAGTCTTGGTCTAGTTTTAATATACAAGTGAGCATAAGACAAACCCTATTAAAAATATATGTAGTGCACCAGCTATCTGCCTTAAAAGAGAGGCTAAAGATTGTGTGGTCATGATGACTGAGTTATCCCTTCACTGTAGAAGTCTTCCTCCAGTTTAGGATTGAGGTACTTTGGCAAGGTAGTGAAGAGAGCCTTGCACTGCTACTGAACATTTGGAACTTATATATGAAGATATACCTATCTCATAGAACTGGAAGGGACCTTGAAAGATCACTGAGTCTAGTCCCCTGCCTTCACTAGCAGGACCAAGTACTGTACCTGACAGTTCTGCTTTTTTGTTTTTCCCCCCAGATCCTAAATGACCCCTTCAAGGATTAAATTCACAACCCTGGGTTTAGCAGGCCAATGCTCAAACCACTGAGCTATCCCTCCCCCGCAAATTGTGCTGTGAATAGTTGTTTTCATTCCCCAAGATTCAAATAAGCTGGCACTTTGCACAAATACTAAATTCACACATATTACTTTTAATGATAGAAGATTAACTGTTTCAGTAATTTGGTCCATGGGGCTATTTGAATTAAAAGCATGCTTTCCAAGAACAAAACTGAGAGGCTACACTTGAACAGATCAGATCAACACTCACAACTAGTGCCCATATACACTCCTATCCTATGCCTTCAATAACTTGTATATTCTCCTGTGATATGACTACATACACCCAATGTTCTAATGACCCATCAACTTTATTGCACAGCAGTTATATATAATAAAAACATATATATAACTACTGTGCAATACTCTCATTGTGACTTTAACATTATGTCAAGAAAAATCTTTGGAGGAAAATACCAAAACATTCCAAGCTTTGTTGAACAAAAACTATCACCATAAAATTTAATTTTCTCCCATTGGCTCTTAAATCCTTCATTCTCCTATCAATGCAAACATATGTAAATATCGGTAACACCCATTATTTTAGCTCTAGTAGGAATTACCACATAATCCCCTTTTATAATATCAGATATTTTAAATTAAATCACTAGTTTATATAATGAGTCCTGCAATTCTCTTTGCATGTGTTACCTGATAGAATACTTTTTTACAAGTATTTAAGATTCAAGCAGTTTGATTTAAGAGGGCTCACATGGTCTGTTTTAGTTCCCTGACTAGATGAGAACTCACAAGATCAGGATTTTTTGTGGAAACACTTGTGAAATTTAAAATCTGCTTTCCATTAATATTCTATAATATTCTCCTAAAACAGACTATATCTTAAAATAGATTTTCCTAACAGTAAGTTCATTTACTAGAATATTGCAAAATGCAGTCTCAAAGTGAATTTAAGAATTTGAACTAATATGTGCTCAACTTCACTGACTACAAGGGTTCTATGCTCTGTATCAGTGTGTAATTGCTGCTTTCTCCCTAACAGAATCTCATATTACATTTAGTTTTAACTTAAATATGATTTACAGAGAAAACTGAAATACACAAGAGTCCTTCACAGAGTCGTTCTTAGTCTTCTGAAGTTCTCTTGTGAAGAATATGCTCACATTTTCTTCTTAGGACCTTCTGCTAAAAATTTACCAAATTATAACATACATATACTGGTGTCTTTTGATAACAATCTCTTCTCTAATTTAAGCCTAGTATCAGGTGAAAATTGCCATCCTATCGAATCTACAAATATCCAATGATATGAAAGCAGCAAAGAGTCCTGTGGCACCTATAGACTAACAGACGTTTTGGAGCATGAGCTTTCGTGGGTGAATACCCACTTCGTCAGATGCATGTCACTTCGTCAGATGCATGTCAGATGACATGCATCCGACGAAGTGGGTATTCACCCACGAAAGCTCATGCTCCAAAACGTCTGTTAGTCTCTAAGGTGCCACAGGACTCTTTGCTGCTCTTATAGATCCAGACTAACACGGCTACCCCTCTGATACATGATATGAAAGGAGTCACAAATGAATACGTATCAGTGTACTAAGGCAGCTGAATAAGCTACACTATGGCTTTTTGCATGGGGGGGGGGGAAACATGAGAAAACCCTAGTTAAGCTAGCCAACAAATTCCATTACCCTTTCTCCCACTTAAGTATACAAGCCGTCAGTTATGACATGAAAACGAGGAATTCACATTTCAATGATGTCTTTTTGGCACTGACTGTGAATGTGGAACAAATAAAATCCGAGCAGTTTTGTCACTGTCTTAATGAGCCAGAGTGCTGATGCAATTGTTGATTGGAAAGAAGGTAGCCATTAAATTAATTTTGGGAGGGCACTACATAGAGTGGGTTGTGTCTATAGATTTAATTCTCCTACTGTGGATAAACCAAGTTTTTAAACAAAAAAATCATGTTTTAAAAAAGTGAGAATGCAGAGTTTCCCTACAAAGTCTTTATATGGGCAATCCACCCGTTTAAGCTTTTCACTTTCTTTGCAAGCCACCCCCATGCCCCAAGTTCTATGACTTAAAAATCAAGTTAAATATCTTTTAAGTACCCAACAGAACAGTTTACTTGTTTGCTTTCTCCTCCCTCTGCCCCCTCAATAAAGACTTTCCTAAAACGTTAGTGGAATTTCAAAAGTAACTCCATTTGAACTTAAATTGCTGATCTATTAAATAAAGCATGCAGAATATATATAGTTTCACAAAAAATCCTCAAACTATCAATGCAAATATAAACAATGCTCATTACTGATCCTCTTATAAAAAAGTCAATGTGTAAAGTAATGTATTTCACTCAAACAGATACTATACAGTGCAAATCTTGGACCTTTGAAATATCACTACATAAATAGTGTAACATACGGCATATGAAACTTATCTGTTCTGACTGCTGAATAGGGTCTCTTACCTATTTTGTTTTTAATTGCAAAGTCACAACTGAGACTGTCTGTATATTTTTCTAATTATATAAATGTTATATTGTATTTGAACAGGTTTCAGAGTAGCAGCCATGTTAGTCTGTATCCGCAAAAAGAACAGGAGTACTTGTAGCACCTTAGAGACTAACAAATTTATTTGAGCATAAGCTTTTGTGGGCTACAGCTTATGCTCAAATAAATTTGTTAGTCTCTAAGTTGCCACAAGTACTCCTATTGTATTTGAAGTACATCTATAACTACCATAAAAGTTGTCAGTGAAAAAGAATACCACTGTTGGATTTAAGCAACTCTATGAAATTTTACTTTAACTTTATCACTGCCTTTGGAGATGTAGCTTTCAAGAACCATCATCTGTACTACCAAACATACAATAATGGCTGTCCCTATTTCAAACTGTTGAAAACAGAAGGGTGTAACATTGTCAAGTGCAGAACAGAAGAAACTAGACTTCTGACAAGGGTACAAGTGAGTATGTCTTTTGAAATGATTCAATATTTAAGTGAGAAATAAAGGCTGATCACTGCCAGATTTAAAAAGCAATGGGATGTTACTGCAATTGCATTAATCCAGCAATTCTATTACCATTCTATTACCTAATAAGTTATTATAAAAAAGAATAGTTCCACTATAATTTTGAACATAGGGCACATTAATTAATTGTAATCTTTTGAGTTACGTTTTGTATTCACAAGACTACCAAAAGAATGTCATGATTAATACTATTCCTTTGCATACCTCACAAGACATTTTGTCTCCTATTTGCACTCAGCAAAATTTTGTAATATAGAGAAAATCGACACAATCTATCTTCTAGTATGTATGTAACTCTTGAAACATTGACAAATGGGAGTAGAAATGTTAAGAAAATCATCATAGGGAACAGAGCTGTGAACTTTCAAACTAAGGTAATAAACGTTTCACTTCGTTTATATGGCAACATATTATGAACTTTGACCTAATATAGGGAAGCGAAGGTTTTACACTGTCTTTCTTTCATCTGTTATGTCCCTAAAAATATCACCTACACTTGTCCCATTCATCGTAAAAACACACTGAAAATCGTGATGTCACAAGTGACAGATGCAGATCACAAGATGCAACAACGCCATCTCTGCAATTACACAATATGTCCAGTTCCCTCTGAGTATCCTCCCAGTTGCTTAAATAGGGGAGTAGGTTTAAGTACCAATAATATAAGTATAACTTCAGGCTGCTAGGTTGAATGTGACGAAACCAAACTGACAGTTCTATTGCATCATTTTGTTTTCCCTTGACCCACAGTTTCTTCCCAACTTATCTTCTCACCCTGCCTCCATCCCTTCACCCTGCCTCACTTCTGAAGCAAATTTCCCCTGCAGTTTCCCCCCAGCCTTCACATTCTTTGCTGGTCCCTGCCAAGCAGAATGGATCTGCCACTATGCTGCCCAACAGAATACAGCCTCCATTCCTCAACCTCAGACAATTCTTCTGCTACCACCATCATCACCACCACAGAAAAGCAAAACCTGTGTGTTGTTGTTGAAGTTCATGCAAGCTTGACCGTTTGACACACACAGGCTTCAGACCTCAGAGATTTAAAAGGTGCGTTGTGTGTGCACGTGAACGATGAAACCTGACCGCAGGCTACCACCATTAAAAGAATGACTGAAAGGAGAGTATATATATGCCACCACCTCTAGCCCCTCGGCTTGCGGGTGCCACTCTCCCTGTCCCACTAGTTTCTGCGGGGCGAGGCGGGGATTCTTTACCTCCTCCAGCAGCGTGACCGTGTTCCTGCAGTTCTGCAGCCGGGTAGTGAAGCTGGAGGTGGTCGGAGAGTTGTAATCCTCCGTGGTCTCCGCGATGAACTCGGGCACGGTGATCTGGTCCGGCATGATCCTGCCCGGAGGGGACGAAGAAACGGGGGAGGGGGGGAGAAAAGGGACAAGAGGGGGTTAAATATAACACAGAGAGACACGGAGCATCCACCAGCAGAGCCGGGGAGGCAGGAACTCCTGTGCCCTGCCCCCTCCTGCGGACGGGGGGCTCCCTCCGGCGGGCTCAGCCCCCACGCGCCCGCTGCGGGAGGGGGTGCTTGGCCAGCTCTCCCGCTCGAGCTCGGGGCTGAGGAGGCGCCACCGCGGCTCTCGCCCGGGGACCCCTCGCTCGCCGCTGTCCCGGGGAGGGGGCTGGGAAGTTGAGCACTAACTTATGCGGGCTCCGGCTGCGCCCCCAGGCGGGGGGGAACGTAGGGGGAGGAGGCGAAGGGGCGGCGGCGTTGGCGGCTCTGGGGAGTTACTCGCGCTCCAGCCGCCTCTGACAGCCACTGCGTGAGTGACACTCGCTTCAACAACGCTCCCTCCCGCAGCCGTTACGTGGGCAAACAAGGAAGTGCTCCGCGCTTGCGCCGAACTCGGCCGACACACACACACACACACACACAGGCGCGCGCGGCCACGGCGGGGTGCGCGCGCCACCCGCAGCAGCCCGGCGCGAGACGAGGTCGCGCTCCGGGCTGAGTGGAGCCGCGCGCCGCCGCGCGCAGGCGGCCTGTCTGGGTTAGGACTTTAAGAGCGGCGGACAGATTGAGGGCGTTGAAAGAGGAGCCGAGCCGAGCCGAGGGAGCTCTGCTCCTTCCACGGGCACCCGCTGCTGCTGTTAGCCCGGGCTGGGCTTGGGCAGCGCCCTCTCCCCAAACACAAAGCAACACCGGCATCCCCTGTACACGCGCTGCCCTCCGTGCAAGGGGGAGGGCTCGGTGCCGGCTCTCCTGGCTGAGCAGTCGGAGCCAGCGGCTTTGTCCTGTGGTGCTGGAATCAGACATCGGAATGAATATCTGCGCAGCGGATGGGGGGATGCTATTATTTGTCGTCGTGTTTGCAGTCAAAGCACAAACGTAAGGAAGCGGGCAAGAGCTCAGGAAGAAGCGCCTGTAATATAAGTGATACACAAAAAAAGCAGGGAAAGGGCCCACACGTTTCTCCTTTTCTCTGACACGACAGATGGTCTTCCTTCACCAGCCTGAGCCCTGCTAGCTATACCCATCCATATAGTCTAGTCCCCTCCTGACAGAATTGAACAATTATTCTGTATGATTTCGTAAGGAGTGCCATCTCACCTTAATGTTCTGACCAAACATAAGAACAAGTTTAAATTCCAGCAACATCTTGGCACCAGTTAATATGATTGTCACCCAGCAGGCACAGATCAATGAATTGCTAGTCTAGTTCCTGGATAAATCTCAACCCATCTGATAAACTGAAGATAAATCTCAAGGGCAACGCTGTAGTTTTAAAAAAATGTCCATCATAGCCATCAAATTAAAATGCTTCTGCTGTCTCTAGCACTCATAAATCTTTGCGCTGCAAGCATTTTATGATGGGGAGAGGAGGGAGCAAATTACGATATTTCATATCTCAATAGGCTGATGTTTCTGATTAAATAGTCCAGGCAAGTCGATTTTCTCCCCCAAAACCCTCCACTTTTCATTAATAGTAAGACATATGGGGCACCTGTTTACACAATCACAAAATATAAACAATACATTTTAAAATAAAATTAATTACATATGTAAATCCTTTAAAATTATGCTACTTTCAAAGAGCTATACCCATATTTTTAATACTGAAAAGACTATTGCATTATTCCCACCTGGATAAATCAAAACAGTAGCAGGAGTAGCCTGACATTTTCCAAAACCATACAAAGGATTCCTGGGATACACTTAGCAACTTCAAGTCTAAAGTTATATAACCCATAAACCTTCAGAGTTGACATTTTTAAATACAGTAATATTTCTAAATAAGGTAAAACACATTTTCTGCACTGTTTTTCCACATAACTTTAGGAATTAACCTGATGAAAAGAATAGGTGCTTTTTAAAATTTCTCTTAAATTTTTATTTCTGTATATGCCTTTTAAAAAAAAAAAGCTTAGTCTCAAGAGGCCTAAATAATCACGAACTGCATCTGCTGTTTCAAACAGAGTTGTGTATTATGCTGCGTGGAGCCCCCTTCTTCCTATGACCTGTCATAATAAGAGCTGAGCATTGAGAACCAGGTAAATGCATGTATTCTTAAAAACTTCTCTAAAATGAACATCATGTTGTTGTATGTGCCCACCTCAAATGTTTCTTCACATAATACTCCATATAAGTAACCACACTACAGTAAATCACACTTAGGTTTTAAAGTGGATTCGCATGTAATCCTAAAAGTGTTCCTACCTTTCAAAAAAATAAAAAGCAATATAATACCACAATTTATGTATAAATCTTAAAACCAGAAGTATCGGATTTGTGCCTACCCATAAATACATGTTCTCTGTACAGTTTGCATCCTTTCTCTGCCAGAAAAATATGAGCAGTGCTGAAACAGTCCTGCCTGAAGAAGTGTCTTTCTTTGATCATGGTGCCTTAGCAGCAGCCCTCCATGTGTATTGATTCACATGGCCTGGCTTTCCCCTACACAGATGTAAGGGCTGTAAGACAGAGCCCTACATCGAGGAGGGGCACTCACTCTCATGTACTTTTCACTAGTAAAGTTCGCAGGGTCAGGCAGGTGGATAGCACAGACTTGCTGGGAGAGGACGAGCACTGGAAACTGAAGTGACGATATAAGCTTCTGAATATCTGCAACCATTGATCAGAGTCCCTGGGCCAGAGCATCCAGTCAGCTGAGTGTTGCATTCATGCAACTGACAGGATGATAACGCTCTGGTTATATATTTCGGGGATGGGGGAGGGGGATTTTAAAGAGAGTGAGACAGAGAATTAAGAGCCATAAGAAAAATAGGGTCCACATTTTCCCCTAGAAAAGGGACTTATCCAGTAAGATACAATGTTCTCTCTCAGCTCCCACTAAATTCACAGGTACTGCACAGTACTTTGCAGGATGAGGCAAGACCATTCAAAAACAACACACACACACACACACAACAATGGACTAACAATAACGGGATTGTAATAAAACAAAAAAATCATGGAGCTGTTTTGCAACCATGTTCTCTTTGAAGGTGACCAGCTGCTGTCCCTTTGAGAGAGCCCTGGGACTTGCTCACAGATGGATTACAAGTAGCACATAGATCGTAGCTGTCTGCTCTTTCTGGCCTTTTCTGACATTTTCTTTGCAGCCTAAGGCTTTCAATTCTGAATATCAGCGTTGAGATGCTTGTCACAACTGCCCTCGTGGAAAGTCCCCGGTGGGTACAGAAGGCATCAGCATTTATCAAAAAAATATTTGAGCTCTTGTTTCAAAATGCTATAATTCCACTGCTTGAGTGTTTTCTGAGTCCATGTTTAATTAATGAACTCTCTCAATAGGCTGTTCTTAATAAGACAAAAAAAAAAAGTAAGTCAACTACAGTATCTTTGGTCTGGTCTTGCAATCAACATGCCTGTGTAAATGGTAGGTGTTTAATCACTGATGCTATTATTATAAATAATTTGTATCACCACAGTTCCTGAGGCCCAGTGCCCCACTGTGCTAGACATTAAATAAAAAATATAACAAAGAGATGGTCCCTGTCCCAAAGATCCCCCTATTAAGACAAAAAACAGCAGACAGTGTGAAGGCAGTTATGACCAGTGTAATAAACAGTAGTCAGAGCATAGCACTTGCCTCACCATTGTGAAGCATTTTGGAAACCTCATGACATAGGTTGGTTTTTAAGAGAGACTGAAAGGAGGAAAACATAGAGTGTGTTACAGATATTTACAGGGAGTTCTCACAATTTCTAATGTAGTGGCATCAGAAAAGGCACAAGACTGTTTATCCAAAATGTTGACAAATGAGCAATCAAGGAGGGTATTGTTGGTGCATCGGGAGTTTAAATCTCTGTAACGTGTAAGAAACGATAGGTAGTGCCAGAGCAGACTAGAAGGGCCTTAAAGTGAAAGACAGTTTGTTCATGATGCAGTGGAAAAAAAACGGAGACAGGACGAATGCAAGGAGGGAGATGAGACTGAATGAGCCAGGAAGGTGATCTTTACAGCAGTGTTTTGAATGGATATAAGTAGGGTATGAAGGCCAGAGAGGAGGTTTCAATAGTCAAAGTGCAAGAAAAGAGCCTGGATAAGTGTTTTAGCTATGTGGATGGAATGGAAAGGCTGGATCTTGGAGTTGTTATACAGGAAGAAATTGCAACATTTAGACACAGCCTGCATATGGTGGTTTTAGAGAGAGGGATGTCCAGATTATAAAACAAATTTCCAATTTGCATAATTGTATTCTTGAGTTTCAATCAAAAGTATTCAATATTATTCTTCTCTTCTTGTTCTAATCTATTGTACAGTGTTGTTCTATGCTTAAAACAGCAATACTATTTCATCCCAGAGGTGGTTGCATTTTCGTAGTGAATTCTTTGGTATCTCTAAGGAAGAAAAACTTTATATATATATAAAGTATTATGGTTATATAAGTATAGGTTAAGTCTCATAATAACATGCAAAGAACTTCCTCTGCCTTTAAGAGGAAATGCACATGTATATCTATGTGCATTAGAAATATCCAGGAATAACTCTAAAATTGCAACTGTTATAATTTTGGTTGAATGTTGAGCCTGCAGATAAGAACACTCTGCTAAATAAATAAAGTTAAAGCAAGGATGAATTTCGCTTGTTATTTGCAAGTATGGTATCAGCTGTACCAAGATTCAGTACATATTTTTTGTAAATAGGTCACACATAGCTTGAATGTTCTTTTTATTTATTATTTACATAAGGATATGTAATATCATCTACTTTGTACTTCAGCTTGAAAGTTTCAGGAGCAATTTCACCTTCAGAAACAGTGTCCTAGTACCAGCATGTTCAAGCAGCTGACTCAACCTTGTGTGAAAGGTAAGAAAAATGCATTTTAAATACAACATGTTTATACTTTTAATCTCATGAAATGCACCATGTACTCACAGTGAAAGGCTAAATCTATTTTAAATGGTGAAGCCTACAGCACATATTGATATTCATGCTAATTTGCTATAAGGAAATCTATATGATAAATTGCAAACTGTCTTCCCTAAAGAGACTATGGGATATGACATTTACAAACAAATCTTTGAAATTATTGTTATTTTTGGCACATAATAGTCAGGTGCCTTTACAATCAAAGAAAGCAACTATCCCTCTACCTCACAAACTCTCTTTATATACAAAAAAAAAATCTGATCAAAATTCTGATTGACATTATGTGTTTTTATGTTACAGCATCTAGCAGCCTGGCTTGTGGAATACATAGGCTGCCTCAATGTTCTTTTGTTACTCCTGTGTAGCTGTTTTCGATACTGGCATCAGCTCATTTCAATTTTCAAACTGACAACTTCAAGTATTTTTCTTTACTTGGTATTTAAAATTAGATAAGGAAACATAGTTTTCCAAGATAGTTTACTATCTTTCAGTTTCAGAGCATATTTTCAGTAATAGTGAGGTAAACAAAAGACCTTTTTTACAGTCTTTCAATATTAATATGATAGGAAAAAAGGATACATTGTTTTCCCATTATAGATGACATTTTAGTAACATTAAGTTCTGTCATTTTAATACTATGTGTTAATGAAAAAGATCAAATAAAAACATAACTGATTACATATTTTGCATGTTGTCCACTTTATCGTTAATGTCCTGTGATAGCGGCTTATGCTAATAGTGGATGCCCTCAAATAGCTGTGTCAGAAGACAGCTGAAAGCAAAAACCCTGAAAACTAAGAAGAGCATTAAATTACATGAGATTAAGCTGACTAATTTGCTGATTCAGTTGTGCCTTTGTTTTTGGTATTGTCATGCAAGATCAAAAGTCATACAGACAAACGCCTAATGGCATTCCAGACTCATAGTAACAACAAGCAGCAATGGTCTATTCGCTGGATCCTTGGTAGCCTGCCAAAATAAAAACAGAGCAAACAGGAACTAACACAAGTGGTACCAGGATAATGCCACAGAAGATGTTCTCTTGTTATTACTGTAGGTGTGTTGAATATTGTATTCTTTGATTGCAGATGCTCCCTTTAAGAAACCCTCTCTAATTCATAGGAAAGATGATTGTGGGATAGGGGGAAAGAGCTTAGATTAACAGGGCTTTCTCTTACCTTAAAGAATCTATAGAAGATAAAACCATGAGTATATTCCCCTGAAGGGCCCTATTTATGGAGGAAAAAATCTTGTTAACGTTGCTTGCTGGGAAAACAGCCATGAGTTGAGCTCCTTGGTGTATTTGTTTTCCGGCAGACTTGACCCTTGTCTGGACTGAAGTGCAGATAGTAAACCATGAAGGCCACCTAAGCAGTGACAAGTGCATTGCGGAACAACAGTTCCTACTGGGACAGTTATGCTTGCAACCACCATAAATTGCAACCCTTCTGCATTGGCAAAGACTAGCACAGCAAGGAGCCACAAAATGGTTACTCTTCCTTGAATCAAATTTGTTCTGAACCATGGTGTGACTGCCCGGACATTTGTGTATTGTGTGTAGCAGACCTGCTCAGGCTGGGGAGTTGGCGGGGAGAAATGCAAATATTGGTTAGCATGAGTATCAACAAGGCCAGTGAATTGCTTTTGCATAATGAAAGGGGAAAATAATATACCCCTGAATCTGGTTCATTTCCTCTTTGTATTAGGAAATGATAGCAACAGGTCTTGAAAAAGGGCAGAAGTAGCCAGGCTGAGTTTTCAATATGAGAAACAGTACTGACTAAAAAGAGAAAAAGACGTGGTAAAAATTAAAAGGTTTCCAGGCAGCTAGTGCAGTAGGCTTCTCCAGAATAAAAAAAACTGAAATAGTTCTTCAAACCATATTGAAAACATTTCAATATTATCTGTCTATTACAGAGGGAGCGATTGTGCTACATCCTTATCTAAGCAGATCTCCCAGTCCTACTGGGGTCATGTGAGTTTTGGCTGCCTAGAGCCTGCAGGTTCAAGCCCAAATGGAAAGGCAGTATGATCACTGGATAGGGGATTGGGCTGAGTGTGTCTACATGCCAGCTGGGAAGTGTAATCCTAGCTCATTTAGACATATGCTAGCTCTACTTGAGCTCGCACACTAAAATAGCAGCGTGGCTGCAAAGGCACAGACAATGGCTTGGACTAGCCAGCTGAGTACCATCCTGTCCCAGGTCCTTTTACAGCTAGCTTGAGCTGCCACCCATGCTGCTGTGGCCACACTGCTATTTTGAGCATGATAGGACAAGCAGACCTAATGTATGTATATCTACCTGAGTTGGAAATTATACCTCCCGGCTATAACGCAGACATATCCTAAGGTTACATTCTGCATGGCAGCTGGTCGCCTGCTTTCCAGAATGCTAAAAATAGTAGTGTAACCAAGGTAGCATGGGCATCAATTCAGGTTAGCTGTCTAAGTATAAGCCCTGGGTATGTACTTGGGTGGCCAGCCCAGGTGGCGGTGTTACCTTTGGCTACACTGCTATTTTCAGTGTGATAGCTCAAGCAAGCCAATGCTTGCCTCTCTACTCCCATGCATGCTCCCAGATGCAGCATAGACATATCCTAAGAGTCAGGAGGCCTGGTTCTGTTACTGAACTGCTATTTCACCTTGAGCAAGACACTACCTTATGCCTCAGTTTCCTCACCTGTAAAATGGGGATATAATGAAATTCAGTTCCTGAGTTAAGCTGCTTTGAGATCTACAGATGAAAAATACTATAAGAGCAAAGTCTCATTATTGATTCATTTTATTATAATGTTATTTAAAAATATTATGTAACAATGAGAAGCTCTCAGATCAAAGCATTTAAGCACTGCTTGTCTAGATAAACAAAAAGGACTTGCAAGCAAATAAAAGGACTATTTTCCAGATGAAGTTAGTGACGTGCAGCTGTATGACACAAACTTCATTATTGTCCTAACCAATTCCAATCTAATAGTACTTGTATTAACAGCAGTGTCTAGTGGTTTAATGAAGATCGGGGCCACATTGTTCTAGGCTGTACACAAACACGTAGGAAGATGTGTCCTAAAGACCTGTTTTTATAAGAACTTATCCTGTTAAGACCCCAGTCTTGCAAAAATACACATCTGTGGGCTGGGGCAGTGAGTTATATGGGCCCGTGGTGCCTGGGCACCAGCAATATTCAGGGCCCGGGGGCCCAGCTCCACCAATGTTTAGGGCCAGGTCTCTCCCCCGGTCCTGCCTAACCCCCCCACCCCCCCGCACCTCCCCCGAGT
>NC_133770.1:284373630-284421026 GCF_003597395.2 Chelonoidis abingdonii
CCCCCTGCCCCAGCCCAGAGCCTGCACCCAAACTCCATCCCAGAGCCTGCACCCCCATCCCCTTCCCACACACCCTCTCCTGCCCCAAAACTCCATCCCAGAGCCTACACCCCTCACCCCCTCCTGCACCTACACCTACACCACTTGCCCCAGCCCAGAGCCTGCACCCAGCACCCAAATTTCATCCCAGAACTTAAACCCCAGACCCCACCCAAACTCCCTCCCAGAGCCTGCACCCCTCTTGTACCCCAATCCCCTGCCCCAGCCCAAGCCCTGCATCCCAGACCTCCTCTCCCCACTCAAACTCCCTCCCAGCGCCTTAGGTAGGTGGGGGGGGGGGCGGAGTTTGGGAGAGCGGATTCTGGGCACCACCAAAATTTCTACAAACCTGCCATCCCTGTCTGTGGGGCCACTGAGTTCAAGTAGATGAAATCCAAGAGATGGCTTATAGTGTTGAGTGAACACACTTGACTGTTTGCTTAATAGTCAAGTGGCATATCATTATACTGATGATAAAATGAGTATATAGATGTGAAAAAGTATAGGAAAGGCCCCTCTAACCACTACATTTAATGATATGTCTGCATTTCCTTTATATAAACTCTATTTCCAGGGATTTATAACTCACCCAAAAATAGTCACTCCACACTTGAACTTGGCATACAAAGTTTCAGCTTGGGAGCAATTTTGATGTTGCTATTATAAATTTTTCCAAAAAAATAAAATCAAATCTGTTTTGTCTGTTTATGTGCAAAACCTGAAGCATTTGAAGCATGCCAGTTTCAGAACGCAACGGCTGGTCATAACTCAGAGGTTTGACTTTAAAATGAAGTGTTTACAGTCTACAATACAGATTAAGTCCTGCTTCTATTTCTAAACTAGAACAGGGTGGCTGGATAACTTAGGGTATGTCTACCCTGCAATAAAAGACCCTCAGCTTGGCTATTGCTGCCCCAGGTCTGCTGGCTCAGGTTTGTGGGGCTTGGGCTTTGAGGCTATACAACTGCAGTGTAGTCAACTGAGTTCAGGCTCTGACACCCTGGAAGGGGGAAGGGTGGCCTTTGATACATTACTTGAAGGTTTTTATGCTTTAATTTTCCTAGCTTTTCATGAAGTAGTATTTTTTTAAAAAATAGGAATAGTCTGAAATTTGTTTTTAAATTATCCTAAATCCATATCCAACTAGGTATTTTTAAAAGCATGTTATTTACCTGCTAGGCCATGCCAGTTTATTTTTAAAAATCATATGCAGTTGCAAACTTTAAAAAATAAACTGGCATGGCCTAGCATATAAATTACATGCTTTTAAAAATGCCTAGTTGTATAGCTGCATGCTCATAAAAATATAGATTTAGTCTGAGTTTTAGGCTATTCTAGTTTACCTTGTGATATGAGATCAATGAACTCCACTCAGGGCTCTAAAGTAGACTAAAGAATCGTGTGTCACAATAGCTGGATCTAGTGAGTGAAGGGAGGCTCAAATTTCAGCCTTAACCCTGAATTTTGTAGTCGCTGTGGGTTCAAGTAAGGATCTCCAGGCAATCTGAATGTAGCTTATTGTAGTTTAATAAAGTACAGTGCAAACTTTAAAACAGAGTGCTCACCATTCACAGACTGAATAAACAAAAGCATATTTAGACAACTGTGTGCTGTTCTACATTCTACATCACCAAAAAGAATAAGAGTCTGCTCTTTAAAACCCCCATACAAGTCCTAGCAGCACTGCAAATGCCTTGCAGGCTGATTTCAACTGTGAGCTATTTTAAAAGTTAAATGAGAGTTATTCACCAGATCTGCATGCACTACAGGAGGTACAAACTGCTACTTTTTAGATTCCTTTTGCCAAGCAGCTTTGAAATATATCTATATAATACAACATGTAATATTTTATACATATTAATATTTGCCCTATTGTGTGTTTAAAGTCTTAATTGTCTAAAAGGGATTATTGAGTAATGCTTTTGGCCTTCCCCTGAAAAGTACCTTTTGTGATTAGTCCAAACTCACAAAAAAACAGAAAAGAAAGAATTGGCAAATATTGCAACTAGTATCGCCATGAACCAGTACCTGGGTTGGTTGGTTTGTGTGTTTGGTTGGTTTTTAAAGGTAGCAAATACTAGAAACCTATTATTTTGACCTAAAATGTTGTTTTGCTTTCTTACCGATTCCATAATGAATCTCTTGAAGAAAAACTTGAAAGCCTGGAGGCTGAAGATCTCATGTCTCATCTGTCACCACAAGAAAACTACCTACAACAGGAGAAAAAGTGAGAAAAGTGATTAACAGTGAACAGAGCTATGGAACTTGCAAGGTCACTTTTTTAAACTTTATGTTTGAAACAGTGTCTAAAATCTATGAATGCCTCAGTAACAAGACTCACTGTCAAAAAATGCAACATAAGTTACTTAGTTACTTTGCAATAAATTATACTTGTTTTATTGTACTTGATGTTGCAAGTTTCCTCACAAGACACAGACCTATTAGAAAATCGTTGAGGTAACATCAGATATTGCTGAGAGAGAACCTCTTTAGCCTACTGAGAAAAAACTATGCATCAAATTTGGCAAATATTTACTTAGCTCTATTATAGGTGAGGTAGATAGCACTGCATATAATTAAGGTTGCCCAACATTTCCCATTATAAGACCTTGGTTTTGGTTGTTTATAACTTTGCCAAAGTTTAACTCTTTGGGCTGAAATTTTCCAAGCCTGGTGTCTACTGTGGACTGAAATTGTGTGGAAAATTTCAGTAAAAACAATTCAGCCATTTCAGAGAAAGAGACTAGGAAAATTATATTGTTTTACCTTGTTAAAAAATTTTTGAGACCTTTGAATAGCTCTAGCACCTCTATGCTTTTGAGCAGATTTGAAATTTGGCAGGGGAAGGGGTGATGGTGGTGATGGCATTTGTGTCAGTAATGTACCCTGCCTGTGAAAATCTGCCCAAATGTGGCCAAGTTATAAGGGTTTGAAAATTCATAGTTTGCACATTTAGTAGACATATATTTAACTTTAGCTGCTAAAATCTCTACATATTACATCCTTTCTGAGCATGCGCCTGATGCTCAAAGATCCTAGTGCTAACCAGACTGCTCATGCGTCATCCCCACAGAGTACACAAGCATGCTCCATCCCTTCACAGTTCCTGCATGTGCCAGGACTATACATGTGCCACCCTGGGGCTACACGGGCTAAGCCAGACTTTCCCTGTAATACCTGCTCCAGGCCAGGGACTGGAATTGAGAGCAGGGAGCCTGTCTCTTCTGTGCTCTCAGTGACACCTCCCGCTCCACCTGCACTCGGGTCCGCTCAGAGGATTCAGGGGGCCTGGGGCAAAGCAATTTCAGGGGCCCCTTCCATTAAAAAAAAGTTGCAATAACATAGAATGCTATATTCTTGTGGGGGCCCCTCCGGGGCCTGGGGCAAATTGCCCCACTTGCTCCCACCTCCCGGGCAGCCCTGCCTGCACTCAGGAATGTGGAGGAGGAACCATCTGATTTGATTGCTGAGGGGACAAAAGCCAGATCAGGAGAGGAGGAAAAGGAACAGACTGGGACAATGTGACTAGTGAGACTTGGAGTTTGGTGTGGGGGTTGGGGAGGAAGAAAAGACTGGGACTGGATGGATAGAGAGACTGGGACAAGAAGCCAGGGAGGAGGTGGAAACTGAGATTAGATGAGAAGCCTTAAGGGCAAAATAGGGCTGGGGCCTAGCTGCGGGGGAAGGAGGAAGAAGAGGAAACAGGAAGAATCTGTGCCCACTAGAGTGCACTCCCCTCCAAAATCTGGAACCAAAGCTAAACATTCCTGAGTCTCACCCTTCCCCTGCTGTCATAAAATATTTCTGAAACCCACTGACAAAGTGTGTGGCTTCTCCCCCTCTAGTGCTACCAGTTACTCCATTAGCTCAAGTGGCAGAGATCAGTGTGGTGGAAATAAAGATTGCAATCTTCCTTATGAAACATGGGTATCAGTAGGATGCCACATGATGGAATTTCTGTTTTTTTTTTCAGTTTGCTTTTTTAAAGACCTAGCGAATGTTAAAAGAGGATTTAAATTGTGAAGTCAAGCTCTCAAAAATTAAGAAATGCCACATTTAAGGTAGCCAGTGCTGCTTTGGTCCCCTTGTACGTATGCATTATGATAGTCTTTAATTGCTTGATCATAAATATATTTTCTTCATTCAATGTTTCTCCTTTAAAAAAAAAAAAAAAAGATATCTTGATACTCCCAGCTGATGTATTTCCCCAGAGACTCTTGTATTTTCTTTATGGGTTTTGTACTGTTTACTTAGTATTTCCAGACTTGCTAGTCAGATCTATAATATTGCCAACCACAAACATTCAAAAAAAAAAAAATCACGAGTCAGGCCTCAAAAAAGCATGAGAGCAGCTTTAAAATCTTCAGATTAAAAATAATAATTTTGGATGTTGTGTGTGGGGTTTTTTTTTGTTTCTTTGATTCGTTTTGTTTTGGGTTTTTTTCCTCCTAATTTGAGTCTTTAGGGTACACTCACATCACTCTTTCAAGATTTCCTCCACTCCACTGAGGACTAGAAAACTTACTTTAAAGAAAAATGAAATCTTATTTCCTGGATTCCAAGGTGCTGAGGCTTTAAGGAAAAAAAACCAAACACATATCACAAAACTTACAATAAAATAAGGAGAACTGGTGTACCTAGCCTCTCATGGCTGTTTTGTTTGCTGTTGTCTAATGTCACAGCACATCTGTTCCTTTTAACGATATTATGCCTCAGCTCGGTAGTCACCTTCATTTTTATAGGTTTACACCATTTAAATTGAAATAAAGTTAGTTCAAAACTACATTGTCTCTCAAAAGTTTCTAGATCAAATTTGGGCCAGGTTTACAGGTAACCATCACTAATCATTTATATTAATGTTTGAGGATAGCTTTTCAGTATTTGATCAATTTCTCAAATTCATAATGTGATTCAATTTTCCCATTTCTGCCGTAAGAAGGTACTTCAGATCATGAAGAAACAAGTATATTACTTGAATTGTTGAAAGCTGTTTAGTTAGATCTTGTGTGGTTATTAGGAAGAGTTTAGTTATTCAGAACAGTTGTATTCTCTCTGGTTCTGGCTTGACTAAAACACTGAATTCACCTCTGGACATCTTAGTGGTAGGGTTATGGGGGCAAACTGAATGGAATGCAGATAAAAGCCAGAAAAATGATTATGAAGTTAGAAATACTGTTGGTTAAAATTTGATAAAATTTGGGGGAGATTGGCAGTGTCATTTATTATACAGTGCATGTGTAAGCACATGCTTCAAGTTGGCAGAATTGACTGGTGAGGAAAGATTACATGAGCTCAATACATAGCTTGGCTCAAGGGAGGAAGCAGGACCGTCCTTAGCCATAGGCAGAACAGGCAGCCGCCTAGGGCACCACTAGGTCTGGGGGCACTGCTCTGCTGGGAGCCCAGACAGATGGGAAGCAGTGGAGCATGTAAGAGCAGGGTTGCTGGGTCCCAGAGAGAGATGAATGCAGCACAGTCTGAGGGAGGGGATTAGCTGCTGGGGTCTCTGGGAAGGGGTGGGGTGACCAGATGTCCCAATTTTATAGAGACAGTCCCGATTTTTGGGTCTTTTTCTTGTATAGGCTCCTCTTACTTCCCACTCCCTGTCTCGATTTTTCACACTTGCTGTCTGGTCACTCTAGGTGGGGGTAATTGGTACCTATATAAGACAAAGCCCCAAATATTGGGACTGGCCCTATAAAATCAGGACATCTGGATCTGGTCACCCTAGCTGGGGAGCACGTCTCTCCCCTGGGCTGGCAGTGATCCATCTCATCCAGGGGGAGCTGCACAGGGAGCTGCTGTGGCTCCATGGATGCCCTGTCCCTGAGATCAGATGCTGTGCTAACTTCACCATGGTCCGTTGGGCTGGCAGTGGTGCCCATTGACGTGTGATTGGACCTGAGGGTTTGCTGCTACTGTTGCCACTCTGCACCTCAAGAGGTGGATTTTGGGGTCCTGCAGTTTTCCACCTATCTCCTCCTCTACTGCAGCTGTTGGACCAGCAGGCTTGGGGGTGAGCCAAGCATGAAAGCAGTACTGTGTTGCCATTTAGATTGTCATTTAACAAATTTGTTCACCAAAAATGCTTGCTAACAATCCGGAATTCAATTTCAATATATTTTTTTTAAAAATCAATATCTTAGGCAAAAACAGAAAATTAAGTTGTTGACAATTATTTGTCACAAGTTTGGTATGGGGAAGGGAGTGGGACAGTTTTCATCAGAGAAACAAAAAACTTTGACTGACTTTCCTATAGCCCTGTTACTGCTAAATAGAGCCCTCCAACAACTGTAATATGCTCATCTCCTTACTAGTGTATAGAGCAGGGGTCAGCAACCTACAGCACACGTGCCAAAGGTGGCACGAGAGCTGATTTTTCATGGCATGAAGCGGTGGGCTGAGTGGCTCAGCCTGCCACTGCTCTGGGGTTCCGGCTGCTGCCCCATTGCCACCCAGGGTCCTGGCCACCGGCCCCACTCAGCACCCACTGCTGGCCTGGGGACCCCCAAGGAATCCCAGGCTGGCAACAGGCCGAGCAGGCCAGTGGCTGAGACCCCAGCTGAGCCACTCAACCCGCTGTCGCCCTGGGGTTCCATTCACTCATTTGGTAGCGGGATGGGCAGGACTAAATTCCACGAAATAGGAAAACAAGAGCAACTAATGACAAAGTGCAAGAACCTAGAGCAGTGGTCCCCAACTTTTTCGTCTGGCGGTCACCAGACGAAGGACCGTGGTGGTGGACAAGCATCCACTGAAATGCCGCTGAAATTCGGCGGCATTTCAGCGGCAATATCTCTGGATGACGCTGCTTATCGGCAGCAAGCAGCATCATCCAGAGGTGTCGCTGCCGAAATGCCGCCGAATTTCGGTGGCATTTTGGCGGATGCTCGTCCGCCAGCCAGTACATGGGTGCACTGAGAGGTCCCTGCGGGTGCCATGGCACCCACAGGCACTGTGTTGGGGACCCCTGACCTAGAGAGCCTCCTGAAGCACAGCGATCGTTTTGATTTAAATAGACTTGAACTGTACGAAGAATTGAGGACACTGTCATCAATGTTGCCACATGCAAAATCAATGATGGACATTGTACAGTTTATTCATACCAGCAAACCTGTTGACATATATCCTAATGTGTACATTGCCAGTCGTATTCTACTAACAATTCCTGTAATAGGAGCATCAGAAGAATGGAGTTTCTTAAAACTAAAGCTCATTAAAAACAATCTCCGCTCTACAAGGAGTCAGGAACACTTGAGTGGTCTTGCTATTCTTGCAGTCAAACAAGACATCACTGTGTCTTTGTCATAAGATGCCATTATTAATGATTCTGCAGCCAAAAAAGCCAGAAAGATTGCTTTTAATTAAAAACTAATCCTTGTTTCAATACCTCTGCATAGAAATTTCCAATAAAATGTTGACAAATTAAAAAAAATTATATTATTTGCATCATTCTGTCAGAGGAAGAACCGTCCAGTGGATAGGGCATTAGTCTAGGGGCTTAGGAGACCCTGGTTTAGTGCCATCAGCTGCTGTAGACTTCCTATGTGACTTTGGGCAAACCAATTTGGGTCAGATGCACAAAAATATATATGTGCTTACATGCCCTGGATAGCTAGACAATAACAACAACAGGGAGACACAATCACAGTCGACAAGTATCTGAGGGACTCTGATTCCAAGAAGAGGAGGAGAATTGCTCACGGAGAGATGAAAGAAGGGAGCATAACTAAGTGAAATGGAATGATATTAAAAAGATAAATTAAGGCTTGATATCAGTTAAGATGTAGTAATGCCAATAGTAAATTCCATTAGGACCCAATTCAGGAAAGCAATTAAGCAGTTACTTAACTTTAAATACAAATAATTCTACTGAAAATCAATGGTACTACTTACATGCCTTGCTAAATCAAGGTCTTAGGATTATAAGATAGTCTCTCAACCGAAGTGGCGGCGGTCCTGTCCTTTGAGGCAGTTAGATTTGATAAACTGGTAGAAAATACAGATGAATTATAAGATTGGAATATATAAATTGAGAGGCCATGCCATGTGTATGCAGTGGTGGTCATGAAAAAAGGTTTAGGATTGTGTGTAGGAGAGAAAAGGATCAAGAGAGATGTTTCTACTCTTCAGTTATGTGCATTTGAGGCTGTTTAAAATTCATGTATCATCATCCATAGGTAATTTAATTACTTGCTCTGGATTTTTTTTCCTTCAAAAACACAGAACTCAAACAACATATAAACTTTGCATCTCTAATTAATGTTAACCAGCCTATTTGCATGGAATGTTTGAACTTAGTTAACCTAAGCAGAAAAACTGAAACAAGCAAATGTTAATATTGTTTCTACAGTTACTGATGTGACAATAATAGTAGCTGTACACCACCAGACTGAAAATCAACTCCCTTTATGTCCAAACAATAGAGTGAATCACAAAATTCTGACCTTGATATATAATGTGATCATGTAGTAATTATAGCCCTTGTACTTTCTGTATAAACAAACTACATCATCAGCAAATGCTGTGAAGTACTGCGAAGTACTGCTTCTTACTGCAATTTACAGAAGATGACTGGGGTAATAGTATGAAAACTATGAAGCTTTAAGATAATATAGGAGAGAAAAAGTCTTATTTTCTGCAAATGAAAAAAAATAAGCTGGTTATTTGAACTACATGGGACCAGCTTATCGTTGCCATCTAAATTCTGTTGAAAAGCCTGGCTTACAAATTTAACGATTACAAATATATATAATTCATAAAAGTCAGTGTGGCTATTTTCACATCCAAAGCATAGAATTAAATCCTCAATCCATGCCATAGCTCACATATTATTCAATGGCAGTGTGATGAAAGAAAATTCCTTTTATTTCATGGCAAAATCTGCCATAAATTTGTTCTCTTTGTGTCCCCTCTGTGCAAGCCAAGCTAGATATAACAAACTGATGTTTTTCAGTGTCACCTTAAGCTCTGATTTGGACAACACTACTAGCATGGACTCCAATGAGGCAAAGACAGGAGTATTTGTGGGGAGTACAAATGACCTGAGGCCTGATTTTCAGAAGTCCTGCACACCTAGCAGCTCCAGTCTGACCTCAAATGGAAATGTGAGTACTCAGCACTTTGTACAATCAAAATCTTCAATTAATGTACACACTGCTGAATACTGAATAATTAAAATAAATAAAATCATCATAATCACTTTCCTGAAAACAAGGCAGTACATGAAGTTCTCAGTTGGAAAGTCTATTCTCCCCTGGATGGGCACACACAACTCCTGTTAATGTTAATTGCTCTTTGAACAGTGGTAGTTCAGCAGCTTCTGGAGGCTGCTGGTCTGAGTGGCCGTCCTTTCTGCCTGATGTCAGATAATCCAATAAGAACACTAAATTCATTCCTGTTTGAACTACAGTATATCTTTTAGAAAAACATGCAATCTTGATTTAAAAATTCTAGTGATGGGAAATCCACCACAACCATTTGTAATTTGTTACAATGGTTAAGTACCCTCACTGTTAAAAATGTGCACCTTATTTCTAACCTGAATTTATCTAGCTTCAACTTCTAGCCATTGTATCCGTTATGTTAGAATGAAGAGCCCTGTATTATAAAATTTTTGTTCCCCGTGTAGGTATTTAGAGACATTTTTAAGTCAACAGCTCTGGATAACTTGTATTTGAGAGTTCTAAGAGAGTTGTCCAAGGAGGGACCGTTAACATTGATTTTCAATAACTCTTGGAACATTAGGGAAATTCCAGAAGACTTTAAGAGAACATAAGAATGGCCATACTGGGTCAGACCAAAGGTCCATCTAGCCCAGTATCCTGTCTACTGACAGTGGCCAATGCCAGGTGCCCCAGAGGGAGTGAACCCAACAGGCAATGATCAAGTGATTTCTCTCCCGCCATCCATTTCCATCTTCTGACAAATAGAGGCTAGGAACACCCTTCCTTACCCATCCTGGCTAATATCCATTAACAGACTTAACCTCCATGAGTTTATCCACTTCTCTTTTAAACGCTGTTATAGTCCTAACCTTCACAGCCTCCTCAGGCAAGGATTTCCACAAGTTGACTGTCTGCTGTGTGAAAAAGAACTTCCTTTTATTTGTTTTAAACCTGGTGCCCATTAATTTCATTTGGTGGCCCCTAGTTCTTGTATTATGGGAAAAAGTAAATAACTTTTCCTTATCTACTTTCTCTACATCACTCATGAGAAAGTAGATAAGGAAAAGTTATTTACTTGCTCCCATTTAAGAGAGCTAAGGTCATGCCAAAATTTTAAAAAGGGTAAATGTGACAACTCAGGTTATTACATGCCTGTCAGCCTGAATTGATCCCGGGCAAAATAATGGAATGATTGATATGGGACTTGATTAATAAGGAATTAAAGATAGCTAATAAAATTAATGCCAATCAACATGGGCTTATGCAAAACAGATCTTGTCAAAGTAACAATATCTTTTTAGGTGATACTAGAAGTTCAGTTGATAAAGTGTTGATGTCATATCCTGAGACTTCTGTAACTCATTTGACTTGCTGCCATATAACATTTGATTAAGAAACTAGAACAATACTGATTTGACACGGTACACATTAAATGGACAAAAAATAGACTGAGAGATCTACCTTTAGTAGCTACTTTTTAACATCCTCAGTTACTTTTGGAATGAAGAGTACTTAATCAACAACATCTTTGAGACTCCTCTTTGAGGAGTCTCAAAGACTAGCAAAATAACCCCACAGGGCATTCTGACACTGCAGTGTGATACGTGCATCATGATTAGCTAAAACATGGTTTTGAGACATCAGCAGGGATGAAAGTAACTTAAAGGACTTACCTGTATGCCAAAGTCCTGAGCAGGGGGCAGGGCCTTTAAATCACCACTAGAGCCCCTGGTCACTGCCACTACCCCGGGGCTCCAGCAGCAGGGCTTGGGTGGTGATTTAAAGGGCCCGGGGCTCTAGCTGCTGCGGGGAGCCCCAGGACCTTTAAATCATTGCTGGAGCCCTGGGGCTCCTGTAGCGGGGCTCTGATGGCAATTTAAAAGGGCCAGGGTTCAGGCCGCCGCTACTTCAGTGGAGACCTGGGCCCTTTAAATCACCAACGGAGCCCCCAGCTGCCGCTGCTACTCCGTGGCTCCAGCAGTGGGGTTCTGGCGGCGATTTAGAGGTCCCAGAGCTCCAGCCACTGCCGGGAGCCCCGGGCCCTTTAAATCACCACCCGAGCCCCGGGGCTCCCAGCTGGCACCAGTAGCCCAGGGCTCCAGCAGCCAGGCTCTGGTGGTGATTTAAAGGGCCAGGGGCTCTGCTGTGGTAGCTGTGGCTGGGAGCCTTGGGCCCTTTAAATCACACCAGAGCCCCGGCCACCACTGCTACCCCTGGGATCTGGCAGTGGGGCTCTGGAGTCAATGTAAAGGGCCCAGGGCTCCGGCCGCCGCTACCACAGCCGAGCCCCGGGCCCTTTAAATCACCATCGGAGCTCCAGTGGCTTCCGGCTGCCACCGTTACCCCGGGGCTCTGGCAGTGGGTCTCAAGTGGCGATTTAAAGGGCCCAGAGCTCCGGCCACTACAGTATTACAACATATATTGTATTGAAATGTCACAGTGTTCAGCTGCAGTTGGGTTTTTCTGCAATTCCATTCAAAGACAGATTTGCTCCAGGACTCAGATATATAACAAACATTCATATAAGTATCTAGAGAAATGGACTCTCCTGCTCTTGAAAAGCAAGTCTATTGCCCTCCACTATTTGCCTGATGGTTTCAGGATCGCTGAATAGCGTACAAGTTAAATCTCTGTTTGATATACATAAGAATGATCTTTTTCCAGCATATTCTACTCTATCCTTAGCTGGTTCTTGGGCTCACAGAAGAGTTCTCATTTTGTTGGAAGTAGAAGCTTATCAGTACGTCTGCTTCCTTTCTTAAAGTCTGTGACGTGCTCTCATTAATCTCATCACTGGTACTTTATAAATTTGACGACAAGGCAGCCATCAGCAATCCAATATTTTAAGTAACTTACAATTCACCTCTTATGTCCAGGAGACGTTAGTGATAAATCAGGATGTTTCCCCTCGGTCAAACTGTCTGGAGTGGCTCATGACCATGAGTGCCAACCTCAGGGCAGACTGTTAAGAAGCAGGGCACAAACCCCAAATTGGTTTTGTAGTCTATAGTTAGATTTCACCAGCCAAGTATCAAGTGTTACAGAGCCTGCGGAGTATCACAGCCTTAACATGGAGTCGCAGACCATTCCCTTGGGTATTCCAGTCTATCTTGCCACCTAGGCAAGCTTGTGTTTGTGCTGGATGGCCCTCACACCACAAAAACAAAACAAAAAAACACCCCAGCACAATATTCAGGTTACTCCCAGTAACAAGAAATCAGTCACTCATCCCAGGTCATTATCTCTCAAAGACAAGACTTGTAGCCAATCCTATAGCAAATTACCTAAAGGTTTATTAACTTGGAAAAAGAAATGAGAGTTATTTACAAGATTAAAACAAGTAAATATACATTACACAAATCAGTGACAGTCTTCAGTTTCAAAAAGTATTAGAAGCTACTGTAATGAGCAAACTCTGAATGTCCTTTAAGACTAACCCAAGCTAAACAGCCGTGATCCCTTGCTTATGCTTAAAAATCTTGCCCTCTCCCTAAAGTCCATGCAGCTTAGGGCAACAATTTCTTCTTGACAGGGACTTTTATTTCCTTCCTACAGAGCTCAAGCTGATGGGATGAGTGTTTGCGCATGTCTCCTCTTCATAGGTGTTGGGGAGCAATCAAGAAATCTTTTGTCCATTGATGTTCCACAATGGCTTCTCTGGTGTATGTCGGCCTTCCTTTACTAGAGAGGAGATGACAATTCTTGTGGCAGACTAGTATTTCACAGTTGGTAATGATTCTCTCCTGACAGTGGGGGTTTACAGTTTTAAACCTAACACCTTTATGGTTATGAAGCAGACACTTAATCTTACTTATAACATCTGTACCCCATATTATCAGGTTTTATTTAATACACGCAGCATCCTACAAGCATTTCATAAAGGCTAACCACTAAATACATTCTTATAACTATCTGTTTTAACAATACTAACACACAGGTGATCCACACTGGTTTCCAGCTATGCATTTGTCGGTGTTCAGTGAAGCCTAAGGGCCTTTGCAAGAGGTGACACCTGCTCTGCCAGAATCACCCTCCACCACTGTCAGGTCAGTAACAGTATAATGATATACTCCATATGGAGTCTGTAGAAAATAGGCCTGCATATTGTAGATGAATACCACTAACCTGAATGTTGCATAACTTCCCCCACTATTGATTTGTAAGATTAAAACTGATACTGTGGGCTGAATTCAATAGTAGTCTTTGTGGGACAGACATTACAAAAATTAGAAACAATTAGAGCCATCTGCAGCTAGGTAATTTTGCTCCCTTATGAAAAATTAGGAGAGTCTGAACTGCAGGTTCCCATGGTCCTCCTGCCGTGACTTTTTTACTCTGTGACAGCAGCTCTGCAATGAAGCAAACTGCATATTTCTGCCCTCAGCTCCCACTAGCTAAGCGCCAATATGGTCCCCACATTGCCACAGTATTTAACACCCACAAATGTTAATGAATGTAGCCTCACAAAGCCCCCTTTGAAGTACAGAAGTATTATCCCTAATTAATCTCCAGGGAGTTCAAGGTCACACAAAGAGTCTGTAACAGAACCAGGAATGGAACCCAGATTTCCTCACACTTAGGCTATGTTTACACTAAAGCAGCTGCAGCTGCGCCAACACTCTAAGCTGATAGGTGAGAGCTCTCCTGTTGGCTTAATAACACCTACCTCCGTGAGAGGTGGTAGCTATGTCATTAGGAGAAGCTGTCCCACCAGAGAAGTGCTTAGGTCGGTATAACTTATGTTGCTCGGGGGTGTGGATTATTCACACCTCTGAGTGACGTAAGTTATATCGAAGTAATTTGTAGTGTAGACATAGCCTTAACCACAGGACCATATTTTGACTCCACCCGTGCTTGTGTATTACACTGTGCCAACTCATTCTACCTCACTGAGTCTTCTCCCACCAGCATCTGTCTCTTTTTCATGCTGCCCCCTATGTCTCCCTCCTCCTGTGTGCCAACCAATTCCACTATCTTACTTGGAATCCCACCTAGAATCTCACATCTTTTGGCCAGCTTTGTATTAGTGACCATTCTCTCCTTTAATATACATACAAAAACTGTAGTGTTATGATATCTATAGCCTCCTCCCCCCCAAATTCCTGGTAATACAAACCATGTGGCAAACTTAAACAAAAGACAGTTTTTACATCCCTTCCACCCTCTTCTTTGTGTCTGTGCCCAACCTTCTGTTGTGTTTTCCCCTGCTCCATGACTAGTGCCCTTGAAATCAAAGTGACTACTTGCACAGTAAGATATGAATCAGCTTAAGTAAGGAAGATGTAATGAGGCTCTTAGAGCCTGATCCAAACTCTTTCAAAGTCAACAGGAGCCTTTACATTGACATCCATGGACTCTGAGTCAGGCTTTTTAGACTGTAAGCATTCTGGGGCAGGGACCTCTCCTATCTCTGTTTGTAAAGAATCATACACACATGATCTCGTAGTAAGAAATAAATAGTAATGCATTATAAAATAGGTTTCAAGTGCCTTCAGCCATTCCTTAACCTCTAGTAATCTCTGTCTCCACCTTCCCTGCAACCTTCACAACCACTCCAAGTAGCTGAGGATGACATGAACATTTAGTGTTTTCACAGAGGCAAGAGAAGGGGTTTAGAAAATGAAAATGAGACACCAGAATAGAATTTCTGACTGTCCAAGCCAAAAAGCAGTTCCGTTGCATACAACTTTGGGATGTCTTTGCGCATCATATCAAGTAATCTACACAGCTAATATTTCAGGCTTAATGTTAATTCCTGTTTAAAGTTATTAGCCTTCCCTGGCTGTGGAAAAAAGTATGTATATATTTAAAGTAACCTTTGGACTAAGATCAAACATTGAACGCTTCAACCTCCAAAGAAAGTCTTTTCAGAAAATTATGGAGAAATTTAAAGAAAAAAACTATAAAGGAACTTCCATACCAATCTTATCTATAGAATGCACTACCATGAATGCTATATTATCCATCTCCATCTGAATGATAGTGGGAGGCTTAGTTCATTGAAATTTGGAAGAGCTTTGATCTTCTTGGATAAGAGTTGTTACATGAATGTAAAATATTACAAAGTAATATACCTTAGTAGTATAAAGGCTCTCTTTTTGCCAGGGGAGCAATGAATTCCATTATTTTCATGGTTTTGACATTTGGGAGTTTTCGTGGGTAGGTTACTAGGACAGGAAAGAGCTGAACTAAATGTCACTCAGAACCTTAAGACCTTCCAAGTTAAATCTTAGGCTACATGGGGTTGGGGACCAGAAAAGAGGAATTTTTTCAGGATACCCTTACTCACATCAAGCAGCACACTGCTGCTGTACAAGAAGTCCCATTGATTTCAGTGAGATTTTTTTCTGTGATTACATGTTCATCTGTGTCACTAGAGGGATCACAAACTCTGGACCTTAAGGGGGCCTGCATAAGCCCCAATTTATCAGCATACTAATGCCTACCTTAAAGCATTTGAGTAGTCCCATTTTGTTCATTGAGAGGATTATTATACACTATGCAATGTGAGCTAGAGTATGTGTGTGGTGGGAATCCTTTAGGCCTCCCTAACCCTGCTGTGGAAGTGGAGCCCAGCTGCTTGTGCTGAATCTGTGCATAGCTGACAAATGCCAATATTTAAAAAAGAAAAAAAAATCCTGGACGTGTATGGGAGCATGATGTGGACACAAGACAGAGCAGGTTAAATGAGGCCAATTAACCTTATAGGCTGCATGTGGAGGAAAGCAAATGGAACATAAAATTCAGCTTGGAAGGAGCAGGTTGGGTCTGCATAAAGAGATGAAGTTGTGACCAGAAAGAGGCTAAGGCAGGGGGCTGGCGAGGCTGACCAGAGCTGGAAACACAGGCTGAGAGGGAAAGGTTAGAGGTTATGTAGGGAAAATATGGGAGAAGCAGAAAGGGATGAGGTGTGGCTTCAGATTTTAAAGAAAATAAAAAGAATAGAAATATCTGTATTTGAAGACTACATTGCTCTGGGAAGGAGGATAAAAGAGTTGAGGGGGCAAATGGTATTCTTATCCATCCTCCCTGTTGAAAAAAGGCCCAGGCAGGGACTGTCAAATCATGGAAGTAAATGCATGGCTATGCAGGTAGTGTCGGCAAAAGGGCTTTGGCTTCTTTGACAAAAAGCGATGTTCTAGGAAAGAGGATTACCGTGCTGGGATGGGCAGCATCTAGCAAATACTGGGAAGAGCATCTTTGGACATCATCTGGCTAACCTGATAAGGAGAGCTTTAAACTAGGTCTTATGGGGGATGATGACAATAATCCAGCCAGTGCACATCTAGGTTCAAGTAATGAAATCAAGGGAATGGATTAAGTTCTGGAGAAGGGACTAGAAATCACAACTGCATTAAAGAGGCAAAAAGAATAGCAACAGGGGAGTCTGCAAAATATCTTCAATGCCTAAATATCAATGCAAGGAGTATGGGGAACAAGCAAGATGAACTGGAAGTCATGGTATTTGAAGAAAATCAGTTATGACTTAATTGGCACGTCAGAGACTTGGTGGGATCACTCCCATGATTGGAGTACCAGGATTGAGAGAAATAGCTTGTTCCAGAAGGATAAGTATGGGGAAAAGAGGAGGAAGTATTGTGCTGTCCATCAAGAATGTATACACTTGCTCCATGCTCCAAGAGGAACTGAGTGACAGACCTACTGAGAGTCTCTGGGTGAGGATAAAATGGGAAAACAACATAAGAACATAAGAACGGCCGTAACGGGTCAGACCAAAGTCCATCTAGCCCAGTATCTGTCTACCAACAGTGGCCAATGCCTGGTGCCCCAGCGGGAGTGAACCTAACAGGCAATGATCAAGTGATCTCTCTCCTGCCATCCATCTCCATCCTCTGACAAACAGTGATGTCATGGTGTGAGGGGGCCTATTACTGACTACCAAATCAAGAAGAGGAAGTGGATGGGGCATTCTACAACAGGTAGAAGATAGCTAAGACGCACGAGCTAATATTAATGGGATATTTTAACTTCCCTGACATCTGTGGCAGACTATTACAGTAAAACATATTATGTCCTGTGTAGGGGACAACTTTCTGATTCAGAAGGTTGAGGAAACAATTAGAGAGTCATCCATTTTTGATCTGGTCTTGACCAACAGGGATGAACTAGTTGCAAACGTGAAGGTGGTCGGGAACTTGGAAGGAAGTGATCATGAACTGATAGAATTCAAGATCCTCTGGAAAGGAGGACATAAGAACAGTAAAACAAGGACACTGGACTTCAGAAAGGTGGATTTCAACCAACTCAGAGAAATAGTAGGCAAAGTCCCATGGAAAGACCAGTTAGGAAGAGGAGTCAAGTAGTTCATGAAAGTTGTAATATTAGAGGCTGAACATCAAGCTATTCCCGTGCAAAGGAAAGATAAGAAGAGCCAAAGGAGGCCAATGTAGCTAAAAAGCACCTTCTGCAGCCATCCAACCAAAAGGGATACATGCAGGAAATGGAAGGAAGGGAATGTCACCAAGGAAGTATACATGGGAATAGTGTGAGTATGTAGGAACAAAATCAGGAAAGCCAAGGCAAAGAATGAGTTACAGCTGGCAAGAAATGTTAGAGACAACATTGGGGAGCTGGTAACAGAAGATGATAGGAAGGCAGAGCTGCTAAATGCCTACTTTGCTTCAGTCTTTTCACAAAAAATAACGTGACTGGACGACACAAAGTTACATAGACAATAAAGGGGAAGGAATGCAGATTGCGATAAGAAAAGAACACGTCAAAGATCTTCTGACTAATTTGAATGGATTCAAGTCAGCGGGGCGTGACGCTATTCACCCCATGGTGTTGAAGAAAATAGCTGAAGAAATATTGGTGCCACTGGCAATAATATTTGCAAACTCATGGATGACAGGAGAGGTCCTGGAAGACTGGAGAAGGGCTAACATAGTGCCCATCTTCCAAACAGGGGAAAAGGGAGAAGCCAGGGAGTTATAGACCTCGATACTGGGAAGCTACTAGATGGATAAGACATTCCATTTGTGAATATCTGAAGGGTGAAGGGGTGATCGCTAGCATGCAACATGGATTTACTAAGAACAAATCATGCCAAACCAGCTTGATTTCCTCCTTTGACTGGATAACTGGTTTAATGGATGGGGGGATGTGCTGTTTCAAAAAAAGCAAATGCAATTTTAGGTTCTGTTAACCGAGGCAAAGCATGCAAGTCACGGGAGAGAGTACTGCTCTATTCAGTGCTGGTTGTGCCTCAGCTGGAGTACTGTGTCTAACTATGGTCACCAATGTATAGAAAAAATATAGAGAAACTGGAAAGGCTGCAGAGACGAGGGACAAAGATGATCAAAGGAAGGAGCAAAGGCTGAAGGAACTAGGTATGTTTAGTTTGGAAAAGAGGCGATTAAGGGGGGAACATGATAGTTGTCTTCAAATACTTAAAAGGCTGCTATAAAAAGATGGAGAAAAGTTGTTCTATCTTGCTACAGAAGGCAGACAAGAGGCAATGAATTTAAACTATAGCACAGCAGATTTAGATTAAATCTCAGGAAAAAAATCCTAACTGCAAGAACAGTAGGACAATGGAACAGACTGCCTAGGGAGGTTGTGGAAGCCCCTTCACTGAAGGGTTTCAAAAGGAGGCTGGATAGCCATCTGTCTTGGATGGTTTAGGCATAACAAATCCTGCATCTTGGCAGGGGGTTAGACTAGATGACCCCTGTGGTCCTTTCTAGCTCTATGGTTCTCTGATTCTAAGAAGAGGGAGCAGACAGGGATGGAAAAGAGAATAAGGAAAAAGCATCAACATTTTATAATTATCAAATCACTGGCTGAAGATGTAAAGATAGAAGATGTTAATCCTTTGAAAACAGTAGAATGGATTAGGCAAAGTAGTAGAAATATATTAAGAGCTAAAAGAATGCAAGATGGAGATTTATTAATAGGATGTGCACATAAGGAACAGGCTGAGAAACTTCTTAAAGCTACACTTTTAGGGAAAATAAAAAGTAATTTGCCAGTAACCTAAATTTGTGACAGAAGTAAGAGGGGTAAAATATGGGGCTTCCCCAAACATGACTGGGGATGAAATTAAAAGGGCTATAGATAAGAACCAACTGCTCTTTGTTAAGTGACTGATTAGCAGAAGGAGAGAACACAAACCATCCACAGCTGTCTGAATAGCATTTGAAGGTGCAATGCTTACCCAGTTAGGTTAGTATAGGATATCAACCCTTCTGGGTTAAACCACATATCCTGGCCCCTTTGAGATGTTATAAAATGTCAAATGTTTGGGCATGTGGTGATTGTCTGAATGGGGAAAACGAGGTGTGGTTAGTGTAGAGGAGACCACTTGTATGAGAGCTGTATGGAAGGAACAGAACTACAATGCAGCCATTGTAGGGATAAGCACAGTACAGCATACAAAGGGTTTGTAGCAGCGGAAAAAGCTAGAGCTACAGAAAGCTAAAACTATCACACACAAAAAGGCTGTGCAGAAGTTACCAAAATATATTCACAGCGGAATGTGGAGAAGGAAGAAAATGCCAGTGAGGGAAAAAAGCTACTGGTACAACATGCAGTTCAGAGCAGAAAAGATAACACAAAAGGAACAGATGAAGATGTACTGCTTGTAGACAAAGAGAAATTTATGACTGGAAATGATAAAGCGCACTTTACAGACAGAGAAGGAGACAGAAAATAAAAATGACAACAAAAGTAGCAGAAAAATATTTGCAAATAGGCAATCTCTCAATAGACTGTATTCATGCAACTTTAAATGAAGGTAATAAAGTAGTTTAAACAACACAAGTCTAATGTTTTTTGCTAAAAGGCACATAGTTTAAAAACATATGGTCAGGAATTAAAGAAAAATGGTTTTGAAATTAAACAAATTTAACATGATATGTGTACAAGAAACATGGTTAGTGAAAATTTATGTTTAGCTGCCAGGATATGGTGTGACAGAGAAATAACAAGAGGAGGAGGGATCTGTACACTTATAAAGGAAAGTCTTAGTTACATTGACACAGAATTACAGAATGTAAGTTTTGAGTTTCCTCTCCGGAATAACAGCACCCTGATATGTATCTTTAATGTTTACAAACCATGTAAAACGCTAGGCAATTTAGAATTGGAAGAGTTTGTTAATGGTGTCAAAGACCTGTATGTTATTAGTGGAGACTTTAATAGCCATAATGAATTATGAGGAAGCAGGAAAACTGATTATAATGGCAAAAGCTTGGAACACTTCACTGACATACACAACCTGGTATTGCTCAAAAGGTGGATGGAACCTTTTCACGTGTAGATCTGGAAATTGCAACAAGCAATATAGCAAGTAAATGCAGCTGGGAAACCTATAAAGAAGATGGAATGGGAAGTGATCACTTCCCTATGCTAATTACGTATCAAGGCCAAGATAATATTGAAAACACTGAAGGAATTCCTACTCGGAGCCCTAGAAAAGCAAATTGGAGACTTGTTAAGAGTAAATGTGCTGAGTATTTAAGTACCAATTGAATAAGTGATAATCTAGAGGAATTTCATGATAATATAATAAAGGGAGTTATAGCAACAACCAGCTGAATGATATGGAAGACATTGAGTTGCCACAAACTCAGAAATCTAGTTCCCTGATGGAATGAAGATTGTAAAGCAGCATTTAAAGAAATAAATAAGGCAAATAAACAACAAAAAGTACAATGAATAGCAAGAACTTAATGAACTATAACAGACATAGAGCAGTAGCACAAAGAATTATTAAGAAGGCAAAGAAAGAGTATTGTGGGAAAATGAACAAAGTTGTCAGGGTTTCATATATATAAAAGCAAGTTTAAAATAATGAATGGAATATGGAGTAAAAACAAATTGTGACAAAGTTCCTCCTCCACCTTGGTGGGTCCTGCGCTTATTGGCAGATTTGTTCACCTCAGTGATCTTCCCTTCTCGTGGAACCCACAGTCTGAGTCAGCTCCTCCTGTGTCTGATCAGGAGTTGGGAGGTTTGGGGGGAACCCAGGCCCGCCCTCTACTCCGCCGGCGGCTTCCAGCCAGGGCCCTGTGGATCGCAGCTGTCTATAGTGCCTCCTGTAACAGCTGCATGACAGCTACAACTCCCTGGCTACTTCCGCACGGCCTCCTCCAAACACCTTCTTTATCCTCACCACAGGACCTTCCTCCTGGTGCCTGATAATGCTTGTCCTCCTCAATCCTCCAGCAGTACACTCTCTCACTCTCAGCTCCTTGCTTCTTGCTCCCAGCTCCTCACACACGCTCCTTCTCCTTGGCTCCTCCCTGCCTGAATGGAGTGAGCTCCTTTTTAAAGCCAGGTGCCCTGATTAGCCTGCCTTTGATTGGCTGCAGGTGTTCTAATTAAAGTAGCTACTCTACTGCTTCTAGAAAGGTCTTAATGGCTCCAGGTGCCTTGATTAACCTGGAGCAACTGCCATTCGGTTACCAGGGTCGCCTATTGACATCCAGCGGGGGTGGGTCGGCAAAGCCCGCCCACGTTCTAAAGGACTCCCGCCAGCCTAAAGGGGAGGACCACAGGTCTGGGACACCAAGTTAAGTACATGGGACAACTAATGAAAAAAACGGATCAGAGTGAGGTCATAGGGCTAAACTAAGGAGAACTTGATGGGGGACACCGAGCAGAGAACCCCGGACAACGCCCACTGCTCCTCAAAGCGTCACGGGAGCCAGTGGACACCGCCCAGAGAACTCCGCTCGGTGAATGCGTGAACAGACAGAGAGCGGAATGGCCCACAGTCGCAAGAATCCCATCAGCCAACCTCCTCTCCCTGGTGTTGTAGATGGCTGTTTGGCCGGGCTAAGAGGAGGTTTGAGAAGAGATCCCGCGACTTTGTGGAGGCCACGGAATGGGGAGTGCAGACACAAAAGGTGAGGGGAAAGTGCAACCAGAAACGCAAGAAGACATTTAGGAGGAGCCGGAACAGAGGCTGCAACCTGGACGCACTACCAAGTAAACATGCGCCAAGGTCTCTTCTCGCCACAAAAAAGGGCAGGTGTTGGGGACAGGGGTGAACCGCCGCAAGTACACAACCGTGCTCACGCCCATGAAGGGAGCCGCCAACTGACATTCCCAGCGGGCCGCGGACCAGGCAGGTACACGTGGCCACCGGGGCTTCTCACCCTCGAGAGGTGGCAGGAGGTCCCGCCCTTTGGTATCGGGGCGGGACGAGGGGTTGAGTAGTGCGCGGTGTAGGGCACGAGATGTAACAGATGTTTCTGTGGCCGCGGTCTGGAACAGAACCGGCTGCACGATGTGCAGCCGCTTGCAGAGAAAGGGTGAGGGGGCCAATTGGGTCCACGGGGCAGGGGCCCTATAAAAATGTCCATGGGGGCCCGGGTGGAGGGTGGCGGGGCGTGCCCTCTCGTAGGGACCCGTCGAGGTGAGCCCGAGCGGCAGGCAGCAAAGCGGCCCTCACCTCCTGTAGTACGCGCCAGGGAGTATGAGGTTGCAGATGAGCCCCATGCGCCGGCTTGTCGCAGCGTCAGGGATCCAGCGTCCTTTCTCCTCGGTCGTAAGTCCAGGGGTCTCCACCGTGGTGACTCCGCCAAGAAATCCTCTCTCCCCGGGCCCGATGGTCCTCGAGGGCTCGGAGCTCCTCCCGCTTCTCCCGGCATGCTCCGCAGAGGGATGGCTCCTCAGGGCTGGCAGTTACCAGGGTACTAGGGATTTGTTTAGCCTGGGGCTAACATACCTGTTTCTCAGTACTTTACTGTAGCCATCTGGCCTTGCCCCATCACAAAATGTATACCTGGTCTTCTAGTAAAAGATAAAGTTGTAAGTTCTAACTTAGGAAAAGCAGACACCTTAGCAAAATTGTTCCAAAAAGTTAGTAGTGACAGAAATCAAAGTAAAAGAGTTTTGTGAACAAACCTTTTTTGCTGAAGAAAATTGTGAGCTTTTACGTGGCTGGGTAGAATATAAAGATGATGCATTGAATGAAAATTTCAGCATACAAGAACTCAAAAAGAACTATAGACAAAAGAAAAATACAGCCCCAAGTAAAGATAGCATGTGTAATGCAATGCTTAAGTATCAACTGGAAAGGAATTTAAGAGTTTTATTTAAGTTATATAATAATATATGGGGAAAAGGAATACTACTAGCAGAAGGGAAGCAAGCAGTGTCTATGTGGATAGGAAAACCTGGCAAATTACACACAAGACCTGATGCATATAGTCATATTGCCCTCACTGTGTGTGGGCAAAATTATGGAAAGGATGAGAGATGAGTAGCTTATCTGGAGAAAATGAAATTATAAACTGTATACAGAGAGTGGTTTCAGGAAAGTAAGATGCACAGTTGATCATGTTGCAATAGAAACAGCAATACAAAAAACCATAAGGAACAGAGAGTTTATGATAGCCGTCTTTTTGGACATTGAAAGTGTATATGATGGGAAGGGAGGCTATGGAAGGAAGGCTTGCTGTATAAACTAGCCACAATCGGACTAAGAGGAAGAATGTTCTGGTGGATAATAAATGACATAACCATATAAGTCAGGGTGTGGGTAGCTTTGTTGAATATGTATAAACTCACTAACAACACTCCCCTATGAAATGCCATCAGCCCCACCCTGTTTAACATTATGATTAAGTATCTCCCAGAAAGTATATGGGCAGGAATAGGTATTACTACATTTACAGATGACTGTGCTATATGGGCCAAATGCAGAAGACCTAAGATGCTGTGGAGAAAACCAGTGAGGCACTCACGAGGATTTCAGGATAGGGATTTAAGTTTTCTCTTCTTAGAACAGGGGAAGGCAACCTATGGCACGCGTGCCAAAGGCAGCATGTGAGCTGATTTTCAGTGCACTCACGCTGCCTGGGTCCTGGCCACTGGTCTAGCAGGAGCTCTTCATTTTAATTTAATTTTAAATGAAGCTTCTTTAACATTTTAAAAGCCTTACTTACTTTACATATGACAATAGTTTAGTTATATATTATAGACTTATAGAAAGAGACCTTCTAAAAACGTTAAAATGTATTACTGGCACGCAAAACCTTAAATTAGAGTGAATAAATGAAGACTCAGTTCACCACTTCTGAAAGGCTGCCAACCCCTGTCCTAGAACAAACGCAATGATCTTCACAAAAAGGAAGATTGGGGAAAAACTGAACCTATATCTCTATACAGAAGAGATATGGGTAGTTAAAAGTTTTACATTCTTAAGAGTTATGTTTGATGGCATACTAACTTAAAAGGGTCATATAGATAATATCAAGACTAAATGTAAAGATAGGATGAATCTGCTTTAAAGTATTGCTGGGAACAAGTAGGGCACAGATACAAACATGCTGATGCTGTACAGGGCATTAATAAGTCTAGTTATAGATTATGGATACTAAACCTTTAACTGAGCTTCTAAATCAACACTGAAATAAATTAGAACCAATCCAAGCCCAAGCTCTGTGAATCCCAGGTGGTGTGAGTATTACGACTCTGCTGTGTGTGCTGCAGGTAGCATCTGGAGAAAATGCTTACAAATTTAACTAAGCCAGAGCCCGAAAGGTTAAAGCTAATGGAAATGGTGAAGATAAGAGTACTAAATAAATACACTGCTGGGAATTAAGTAGACAAGAAGTAACTGGGTGCCACAAACTCCCACATACTAACAGGGCCAAAAGCTAGGTAAAAGACTTGGGTGAAGATGGAGGTTTTGAAGAAATTAAAATTTTCAGTCATGAGAAATCAAACTATAGCTGGATGATTATCCCTCCAGTTGTGGATTTGGAATTATACTACAAAACAAAGAAGAGCAGGACCATAAAATATGACTACTAAGATTTATGAGTTTATACACAGTAAATGGAGTCAGAGTTGCCAAATCTATACTGACAGCTCTAGAGATGACAACACAAGTAGAGTGGTAAAGGCCTTTTGTATCTTTGAATTTGTAATTAAGAGATCTGAGACTACCCAATTTTATGCCATTATGACAGCTGAACTGGTGGGCATACTGTTGGCATTAACCTGGATAAGGGATATACACTCAATGATGACTGCTATTTTACCTGACTATTACAGTAAGTAAGTAAGTAAGTAACCTCCACTACCTCTTCAAGTGCTGGTCCTTATGTGTATTCCACGCATGGGTAATTGGCAAGCAGTGTTCAGACTGGCAGAGGGTCTGAGGAAGCTGGTAGCAAAGATACTTGCAATTCTGCAAATCCCACTGCTACATCTGCAGTTGAGGTGTGAACTAGAGTGTAGGGTGTCGCAGACATGTGGCTAGGACTCCAGGTGGCCATCCTGCAGGAAGATGTCAGACAGGGATACCACGGAGAAATCTTGTGCTCACATGGAGTGATCTGTGACACACCAAGAGGGGGATGGGAAGTTTTACTATCTTGTAGCACTCTGAGATGCATGCCAAAACCTACTTAGAAATCCTCTGGGAGGATATGGGTTGCCCACGCGATCTCTCTGCTATGGTGATAAAAATTCTTGGTGATTTTCTAATAAGTTTGGTTCTTTACAGGTAGAATCCCAGAGCATGCCAGACATTGAGGGAGTGAAGTCTCTTGTCTTCAGAGGGACCATGGGGTTTTGGAGAAAGAAACAGGTAAATGTATCATTTGTGCCTGAGTTCCATATCAGTCAAACTTGCAGAGAAATTTGGAGTGTAGTCAGAAAGAAACCTTTTCTTTGTGAAACAGTGTATAAGGAGGATATGTCAACATGGCTCTAAGCTCACTGACCCTTCTGGCCAAAGTGATAGCCACTCAGAATGCCATCTTCATGGGCAGGTGGGTCATGGCACATGTCACCATGGGTTTGAAGGGCAGACCTGTGCATGAGGATCCAGATGAGTTTAAGGGCCCGTTGAGGTAGAGGTTTAATCACTGGTGGAGGTGATAATTCTGGTGGGAACAGTCACTTTGGAGTTCATGGGTCCTTGTTCAGTTAGCAGATCAAGTGGAGCCAAGCTTGCAGACACTGCAGAAAGTGTAGTCTGGCAAATGGTGTCACATGGCCACATGCACCTAACAGAGAAAGACACTGTAGTTCGTGATCTGTGGGTAATGCATGAAATCAGGTTACTCATTGTATGAGACGTGTCTGAAGGAAGGAATGCTTTTGCAGAAACCGAGTCCAACATCACCCCTATAAAGTTTGTCCTTGTGGGAAACAAAACAGACTTTTCTTCATTTATGCAAATGCCTAGGGCTGCTAAAAGTTGTATGAGAAACCTTGTCACTGACCAGACCTGACCTCCTGATGAGACTGGCTGATAAGGAGCTAATTGTCTAGGTATGGAAACACCATATACCTTTGGCACCTCATCTAGGCTTCTACCACAGAGAAAACCTTCATAAATACTGTGGATGCTGTAGCGAGCCCAAAGGGGAGGACTCAAAATTGGAGGTGTTCCTAGCCAACCATAAAACTCAGGAACTTCCTGTGTAATAGGTGAATGTCCATGTGGACATACACACACTGCATGTCAAGAGCCGCGAACCATATTGCTTCCTGAAGAGAAGGCATTATTGACGCCAGCATTATTGATGCTAACATTATCATCCAGCATTTCAGCTTTCAAATAAAGATGTTCAGTTTCTGAAGGTCCAGGATGGGTCTGCATTCTTTGTCCTTTTTGGGAATTAGGTTATACAGGGAGTAGAACCCAGTCCCATGGCAATGAGATGGGACGCACTCTATTTCTCCTCGGTGTAAAAGGGATTCCATGTCCCGTTGAAGAATCCCTTGTGAGAGTGCTCCCCAGAGGGGGACCAGAAAGGAGGTTTGTGAGGTAGGAAGGAGAGAAACTCTATGGAGTATCCCTGATGGATAATCTACAGAGTCCAACTATCTGTAGTGAACTTGTTCCAGTTGTGGATGAAGAGTGTAAGACAAAAGAGACAGGGTAAGAGGTGGGTGGCACAAGGTACCCAGGTCTTGACTAATGTATATAAAATGACTTTCGCCAGTGGTTGAGAGAGAGCACGAGAGAGAGGAGGAGGCTGTGGCAGTAGAGGAGGCCAAGAAGCAATGCCTCTGAATGCTCTGACATTTGCACGGAGGTTCAGCTGGGAACTGGTAATAAAGTGCATGAGGAGGTGGCCCTGCCATCCTGCCATCTCTGGTGTTTCCTCCTGAGCTCTGCGGTATAAAATCCCCAGGGAATGCAGAGCCAATCCCGAGTCTTTTAGTGAGTGCAAGGGCTCACCCATTTTCTTGTTAAAGAAGCTGGACTCAACTGGGAGTCCTGGATGGTGTTTTGGACATCCCTAGGAAACACTGATGATTGCAGCCAAGAGTATCTCCTCATGACTAAACCAGTGGCCAACGTTCTGAAATTTGTGTCTGGAGCATCCACTGCAGTTGGAGGGCTACTTTTGCCACTAGCTTCCCCTCATCTAAAAGAGATTGAAATTGGGCCCTGTCCTCCATGGGAGGCTTATCTCTGAAGTCCATAAGCCTGCAATGGTTATTAATGTTGTATTTCACTCACAAAGCTTGGTAATTAGTGACATAAAATTGCCGGGCCCCGGAGGAGAAGACTTTTCTTTTCAGGAGGTCCAGTCTCAGAACCTTTATCTGTTGTGGTGGCCCTTTGATAGTGTGAACGAGCTTTTTTTGTAGCTGCCTGTACCACCCGTGCATTGGGGGCAGGATGGGAAAAATAAAAATTCAGCTTCTTTGGCTGTTTTCTGTGTTGGGGCACAGGATTCTGGAACACGCCATATTGCTCTGCCTGGTTCTAGTTTGGCCCCATTGATTGGAAGGGAGACCTTACTTGGTCCCTGAGGTTGCAAGATGTCCAGGAGCGGGTGTGACGGGTCCTGGACCTCCTCTAATGGGATCTTTAGGTCATGGCAACTGTTTGTAACTGCTCCTGGTTCTGCCAGTGGTCATCCGCCACAGAAGGTGAAGGAGTGACTGCATTGTCCAGGAATGATGAAGAGGCACTCGTCGGAACCATTAGTATCTGAGGCTCTATCTCTGGCTCTTTGTCCTCGTACGTCAATGGAACTGGTTGGCAAGAGGGAGAGGAGCAGTATGACTCAGAGGAGCCTGGGCACTTGCCACAGAAAGGCCAGAAACAGGAATTGATCGGTTGCCAGGGATTCCAAGAAAATTGGTACCAGTGGTCCCTGGGCTGGGGGCATTGTAACCAGAGAAATGGCAAGCATAACCCCTCGATTGTCTGTCAGGGATTGAATATCTCTATGGAGATACCAGTGCAGCTACCTACACTGACTCATCCGAGTCCGAGAACGGTTCCATCGGTAGACGTGGCACTATTGGTACTGGGGCATTCCTACCAGATGTTTGGAGATGGGACTGCTTCTGTAATATTGACATAGACCCCTTCTCCAGAGTAAGGAGATTCCTCAGGAGGGCAGGACTGGAAAGAAGTGAAGACTGAAGGATATATTCCTTCTTTATCCACAGTGTTATGTACACCTCCATACGGCTTGGTTTCCGAAGGGTTCCAGCAGTCAAGTCTGGTGCATCTGCAACAGCTGGATGATCTTTAGATGAATAAGGCAGTATCAACAATGGGTTCAGACCAGGACTCAGACAGAACCGGCATCTGTCCTTGCACTTTGGTATCAAGGTGACTGATAGAACTGACAGATCTTTCTTTTTACACACCTTACCCTCCAATCTAGCAGTCTTCAGTGGAACTGGTTCCTTGGGTTCCATATGTGACATCTCAGCTGACTTGGATAGGCTCAGGGAGAAAGCGCACTTGTTATGGACAGTCCTCAAAGGTGATCTATCCTTGTGCCCTCTAGAAGAAGAGTCCTTGGACTTAGATGCTGAAGGCTCTGCTCCAAGGCACTGCTGGTCAGTTAAGGCTGATGTACAGGGGGTTCTCTCTGGCCCAAATTGGAGAGGGGCCTTCTCCAACAAGTACTTTCATAGGTGAAGCTCCTGTGGGCTTCTTGGGTTCTGGCTGGGAAGGAGCAACAGATACCACACTTTGCAGAGATATGTGCCTCACCCAGACAGTACAGGCACCACTGATGTTAATCACTGATGGAGAAGGAGTGAGGGCATGAGATGCATTCTTGAATCCTGGGATTCTGGGCATAGTCCTGGACCCAGGATGGGGTTCCCCAACCAGGCGAAAGAAATTACTCCATGCTAACTAGCAAGATAAGCTATATAACTATTCACAGATATTTTCTTTCTTTGCAGGTTATGCAATGGAGTGAAGGAGGACACTAATCTGACTCAGGCCATGGTGTGGTAAGAAGGAACTGGAAAGGCATCAACCTGCACTGCCTCTTATATACCCTCAGTCAGGAGCATAAGGAGAGCTACTGCACATGTACTGGTCAACAGAAGAATTTGAAGAATTTTTGAACTCAGGCACATGATGCCCATGTGCATGCACAGGGACCAACAGACAAAGAATTGGGGATGACCAAGCCCCCAGTGACTGGAGGATTTGTTTTGTACTCCAGGAAATGTTTAGCACCACAGCAATTTTCAAACTTTAATTTTAGTAACATGTTTCTCAGCTCCTCTTCAACTAGACAATTATTATTAAGTCCATTTTGCAGATGGAGAAACTAAGGCAATAAAGGTTAAGTGACTTTACCAGTATCAAAGAAGCAGTAAGTGTCAGAACCTGTATTGGACTGTAGAAGTACCTTGGACTCAATGTTGTGCCTCATCCACCAGGCCGCACTCTCTCTCACATTGTTGAGATATCTTCTTTTAGACCAGCTTACTAGAAGAGTTTTCAGCATTTGTAATGGTAGCTTGTGTGACACTACCCTCCTCCCGCTACTAGATTTGGAAACTCAACTGAACAAGATGAATCCCCCACCCCAAAAGTCAAGGGACCTGTGACCATGAACTTTCACCCTACCCCAAAAATCTAGCTATGCGCAATTGTAGGAGAGAATAATCCCTAGGAGAACGCTTTGTTAAAACTTGCCATTGATTTTTACAGACCCAGTCACTGGTTTACAGTTTCAAAGCTATTTTTGTAATAAAAAGGCTAAATTTCATTTTTTAAAAGTTCAATGCTTAGATTCTCCTTTACATGCTAAGTGTCCCATTGGTCCATTTAGTCAAGTAACCTGTTTCTAATGGTGGCCAATCAATGCTTTAGAGGAAGGTTTAAATACCTCTCAAATGGATAATTCTGGAATAATCTATCCATATGGGAAGTTTTTTCCTAACCCTGTCAGTTAAGAATCGGTTTATGCTCTGAAGCATGAGGGTTCATATCACTTAAGAAAATGGTTTTAACTCATCAGGGTAACTGAGAACGTTGTCATTAATCATATGGATGGCAAATCCTTTTATAAACTCTTCTGGGCTCTTGTTGAATGATATGTTGTGGCAGTATCATCTTCCCAAAGGCCAGCTCTTCAAATGAGGAGAATCATTATCAGTGTAAGACCATCAAACTAAGCCTTCCTATGTGCTCAAAAAACAAAACCCCAGAGCTTTTTAAACTCAACTCAGATTTTCACAGGACATAGATGATCCACTTTAACTCAGTAACACCACTGCCAGTCATTCATCTGCAGCCAAATTTTGATTTATATTTAATTATAAATATTGACTTACTGCACATCTTTGCTCATGCTTCTCTCAAGAACAGGTTATTCTGTCTTTCTCCCAGTCTCCTGCACTGGAAGCACTATACAAGAAGGGCACAGACGTGAACAGAAGTCAGAATGTTATTCCTCCTGGAACTCTTCTCCTCTCCCACCATCGCCCCTCATTAAAAGAATGGCTAGGTAGGGCATTGTGATACTGCAAACATATGCAACTTCCAGGGAGAGAGAATCTATTAGCAGCATAAACAACAGTTTTTTTAAATCTTTTGCTCACTGCAAAGGCCACACAATAACTGACATACATAGAATCATAGGACTGGAAGGGACTTAGGCCAGGTCTACACTGCGACTTTAAATCGGTTTAATGGCCGATATACCGATTTAACGCTGTATCCGTTCACACGACGTCGTCATTAATATCGAGTTAAACGGCTCCTTAAATCGATTTCGGAACTCCTCCCAAACGAGAGGAGTAGCGCTAAATTCGATAGTGATAACTCGGATTAGGTTCATGTGACGGAAATCGACGTTATTGGCCTCCGGGCGGCATCCCAGAGTGCAGCACTGACCGCTCTGGACAGCAATCTGAACTCATGCAGCGGGCAGGTAAACAGAAAAAGCCCCGCGAACTTTTGAATTACATTTCCTGCTTGCCCAGCGTGGAGCTCTGATCAGCACGGCTGGCGATGCAGTTGAAATCGAAAAAGAGCTCCAGCATAGACCGTACGGGAGATACTAGGTCTGATCGCTGTATGGGAGACAAATCTGTTGTATCCAGCTCCGTTACAGAACACGAAATGCAAAAGCGTTTGAATAAAAACTCAGGATACACAGAGCTGTGTGACAAGCGTAACGGGAAGCCAGAGACTCAAATGGACGCTCATGAAGGGAGGGAGGGGGTACTGAGGACTCCAGCTATCCCACAGTCCACAGCAGTCTCTGAAAATTATTTGCATTCTTGGCTGAGCTCCATTGTCTGTAGGTTCAAACAACAAGTGTCTGGCGTGGTTAGGGAACAGCTCCTCAGTTTATTCCCCCCACCACCACGTGAAAAAAAAAGGGAAAGATTGCTGTGCTATGGCGTTTGCTCAATGCACTCCGCGAAAAAGGCGCCAAAGGGTTGTCTGCTGCCTTCACAAGGGAGGGGTGAGGCTGTACCCAGCACCACCCGGGGCAGTGTTTTCTGCCCCATCAGGCACTGTGCTCTCAACACGGAAGTGGGAACTATGGGATAGCTGAGGAACAGCTACCCACAGTGCACCGCTCCTGAAATCGATGGTAGCTTTGGACCATGGACGCAAACAATCGATTTCGGGATCCCACTGTGGACGCACTAAACCGATTTTATTAGATCTGTTTTGTAATATCGGTTTAAGCTAATTCGAAATAATCGTGCAGTGTAGACGTACCCTTAGATAAGTCCTCTAGTCCAGTCACCTGCATTCATGGCAGGACTAAGTATTATCTAGACCATCCTTAACAGGTGTTTGTCTAACCTGCTCTTAAAAATCCTCAATGATGGAGATTCCACAACCTCGCTAGGCAATTTATTCCAGTTCTTAACTACCCTGACAGTTACAAAATTTTTCCTAATATTGAACCTAAATGGCCCTTGCTGCAATTTAAGCCCATTGCTTTTTGTCCTATCCTCACAGGTTAAAGAGAACAATTTTTTCTCTCTCCTCCTTATAACAATCTTTTATATACTTGAAAACTGTTATAAGAACATAAGACCGGCTATACTGAGTGAAACCAAAGGTCCATCTAGCCCAGTATCCTGTCTTCCAACAGTGGCCAATATCAGGTGCCCCAGAGGGAATGAACAATCATTAAGTGATCCATTCATGTCCCTTCTCAGTCTTCTCTTCTCCAGACTAAACAAACCCAATTTTTTCAATCTTCCCTCATAGGTCACGTTTTCTAGATCTTTAAGCATTTTTGTTGCTCTTCTCTGGACTTTCTTCAATTTGTCCACATCATTCCTGAAACGTAGTGCCCAGAACTGGACACAATACTTCAGCTGAGCGTGAAATAGAGCAGAAGAATTACTTCTCGTGTCTTGCTTACAACACTTCTGCTAATATACTGCAGAATTATGTTTGCTTTTCTTGCAACAGTGTTACACTATTGACTCATATTTAGCTTTTGATCCACCATCACACCCAGACCTCTTTCCGCAGTACTCCTTCCTAGGCAGTCATTTCCCATTTTGTATGTATGCAACTGATTGTTCCTTCCTAAGTGGAGTACTTTGCATTTGTCCTTATTGAATTTCATCCTATTTACTTCAGACAATTTCTCCAGATCATTTTAATTTTAATCCTATCCTCCAAAGCACTTGCAGCCACTCCCATCTTGGTATCATCTGGGAATTTTATAAGTCTACTCTCTATTGCATTATCTAAATCGGGGTGGCCAACCTGTGGCTTGGGAGCCACATGCGGCTCTTCAGAAGTTAATATGCGGCTCCTTGTATAGGCACCAACTCCGGGGATGGGCGGTGCTCACTGCTCAACCCCTGGCTCTGCCACAGGCTCTGCCCGCACTCCACCCCCTCCCCAGAGCCTTCTGCACACCACGAAACAGCTGATCGAGAGGTGAGGGGAGGAAGGGGAAGGTGCTGATCGGCAGGGCTGCTGGTGGCTGGGAGGCACTGGACGCGGGGTGGGGGAGCTGATGGGGAGCTGCTGACGTATTACCGTGACTCTTTGGCAATGTACATTGATAAATTCTGGCTCCTTCTCAGGCTCAAGCTGACCACCCCTGATATAAATCATTGATGAAGATATTGAACAGAACCAGATCTAGAACTGATCCCTGTAGGACCCCACTCAATATGCACTTCCAGTTTGACTGTGAACCACTGATAACTACTCTCTGGAAATGGTTTTTCATCCAGTTATGCACCCACCTTATAGTAGCTCCATCTAGGTTATATTTCCCTAGTTTGTTTATGAGAATGTCATGCAAGATAGTACCAGAAACCTTACTAAAGTCAAGATATTCCATACCTACTGCTTCTCCCCTATCCACCAGGCTTATTATCCTGTCAAGAAAAGCTATTAGGTTGGTTTGACATTATTTATTCTTGACAAATCCATGCTGACTGTTACTTATCTTATTATCTTCTACATGTCTGCAAATTGATTGCTTAATTATTTGCTCCATTATCTTTCCCGGGTACTGAAGTTAAGCTGACTGGTCTGTAATTCCCCAGGTTGTTTTTATTTCCCTATTTAGAGGTTAGCACTATATTTGCCCTTCTCCAGTCCTCTGTAATAACTGCCATTTTTAATGACTTTTTAAAGATAATCACTAATGGCTCAGATATCTCCTTAATCAGCTCCTTGAGTATTCTACAATGTATTTCATCAGGCCCTGGCGACTTTAAGACATTTAACTGAGTAATTTTTAACTTGTTCTTTCTCTACTTTAAGCCTCTGAGCCTACCTCATTTTCACTGGCATTCACCATGTTTGACATCCAATTGGTACTAATCATTTCAGTGAATACCGATACAAAAAAGTCATTCAGCACTTCTGCCATTTCCACATTTTCTGTTATTGTCCCTTCCCACCACCCCCAATTCAGTAATGGGCCTGCCCTGGCCTTGTCTTCCTCTTGCTTCTATTGTATTTGTAGAATGTTTTCTTGATACCCTTTTTGTCTCTAGCTAGTTTAATCTCGTTTCGTGCCTTGGCCTTTCGAATTTTGTCCCTACATACTTGTGTTATTTGTTTATATTCATCCTTTGTAATTTGACCTAGTTTCCACTTTTTGTAGAACTCTTTTTTGAGTTTCAGGTCACTGAAAATCTCCTGGTTAAGCCAGGGTGGTCTCTTGCCAGACTTCCTATCTTTCTTACTCAGTGGAAATATGCTATTGCACAACCACCTGGGAGTGCTGTAAGCTGTTAAAATTACAAATGTGCATCCTCGTGCATTCCAACATCAGTGTATTTCCTTTTTGGAAACAAATTTTCATGTTCATTCTGACATGGATGGGAAAGGACAACACAGATTTTCTGTTCTCACAACTAACATACTTCAGTAACGAAGGTGTCACATTTTCAAGGAAGGCCTGGCTTGCCAGAGTTCAGAGAGATGGTGTCTGGCCACTTCAGTCCTTCTTCCTCCCCTCAGTTATATCTACAGGAGTTAGTGCAAAGCTCACTGCAGTTTGTATACAGAAGAGCTGAATAACCCGATCATGTTTTTTTGTTATTTATCTCCAGCATTCTTCTTCTACAGAACCTAGTGAATGAATATGCAGTAGAGGCAACTATGGGTATGGCTACACTTGAAATTTCAAAGCGCTGCTCCGGCAGCGCTGCGGGAGTGCTGCCACAGGAGCGCTTTGAAGTGTGAGTGTGGTCAGAGCGCCAGCGCTGGGAGAGAGCTCTCCCAGCGCTGCACGTAAACCACATCCTCTACGGGTGTAGCTTGCAGCGCTGGGAGCCACGCTCCCAGCGCTGCGGCACTGATTACACTGAGGCTTTACAGCGCTGTATCTTGCAGAGCTCAAGGGGGTGTTTTTTCACACCCCTGAGCGCCAAAGTTGCAGCGCTGTAAAGTGCCAGTGTAGCCATACCCCAAGTAGCTAAAGCACCAAGTTGTTGTTTCTAAGGATCTGGATTCCTTTTCTGCATAAATTCACAAACTCATCTGAGTTTGGAGGTTTCTTCCAAGTCGCTGTCTGACTTGTATATAAACCAGGGTCTGGCTTAGTTGGCAATTCTCACTCAGGAGAGGCCCAGAATTTCAAAAGCAGAAGTGTTGTACGTTAGGACTGAGATACATTAACAGACTTACGTGCAGAAACAGACAAAAGCTTTCAGTCTTGGGTAGCTTAAGCTAGGTCCTTCTACCCATATATAAGCACCTAGATAAACAGCCTGACTTTCAAAGATGCTGAGTACCTGGAGCTCCCCGGAAGTTATTTAGGTCCTTAGCTTTAGGCACCGAAGTTTTAGAAATGGTTGGAGTAACTTTTGGTCATGATGCCTGGCTCTAGCAAGAATGGTACCCTTGATACTGATACTCAAAGTGAAGCATTACTACTGCAGATTGGCCAGCTACACATTCATGGTCAACAGAATACTCATTATGATAAATTCTATGATTTAAAAGATCCTTTTGGATGTTTTTCTCTCAACTCATAAAATACTACATGACATACAAATAACATCCTCCTTCCCCCAAGGAAAAGACAAGTGGTCCCTACAGACTCCAACTATAAACTCAACATACAAGTAGCACAAAAACCCATTGACTAAAACTCCTTGTTTCCTTGCTATCAGGATGATCCTAGGTCTAATCCAAGGGTAACTGACTGCTTAGTGTGTGATATGTATCATGCTTTGTGCTTGATCTACAAAAGGATGAGAATCTGTTGCAGCTCATAAGCTAAGTTGTTAGCTTATGAGCCTGGCTTTCTTGCTCAAGTGGCAAAGATTCATGGTTTCTGCTCAGAAAGGCCCCAGTTCAATTCCTGGTGTCACCCAAGATGGTGGTTGTCACAGAAATGAGAGCTCAACTGGGATATGAGCTGTTGAGAGCCTTGACCTACATCCTCTGGACAGAAAAAGGGCATGTAACCCACTGCTGGGTATGTATTTTCCCTGTTCTGCATTCCCTCTGATCCACACAGGATATGGGTTTGCTACAGAGCCTGATTCTTTAAGTCAAACTGTAGAGATTCATGCTTTTCACTGTAGAAGTCCCTGCACCAAGATGGTGACCATCACACAAATTCATTGAGATATCAGTTTTCAACAGCCTTTGCACTCTTAGGATCTAATTATCAGATATACTTTAGGCTACTCTGGTGTTAAGGGTCCCTAAAGTGGGGAGAATTGCCCCTCAAGAATACCCTCTGTGCGGGGAGCCAGTGTAAAACTGGCATAAATGCGCTACACCAACCATGATATCTTCTGCTCCCAAGCATGACATCAGGGACAGATCAGAGGGCTGTCAGGGGCTCAGCCAGAGTGCACAGCCCTATGGCTATTTTATACTTCCCATTGTACATAGGGGACCCTGGGAAGAAAAACGTAAGTTAGATGTCTTAGGGTACTCTAACTCACTTTTGATGCCAGGTAGGGTCCTGCAAGGTTCCAGTATATTGAGGGCACAAAGAAGACTTACAATCACCTTTGCATCCCTGCTCCTGCTCCAAGTGCAGGAATGAGGAAACGATGATCAGGCCCTTCAAGTCCAGTATTCTCCATAGTAAGGAAATTGGTTTCAGCTGAGCTCAGATATATTTGTCTTTCTAGGGAGTGAGTGCAGATAACAGCTGTAGATCTTTTCTTGTGCCAGAACCAGATTTATACCCTGTCCTTACCAAAAGCGGGATGAATTGCTTCTGTTCATCCCTTCTCATTTATACACAACTTCTTAAACATACAAAACAATGATCATGTTCATCTCATGTGTATTTTTGAGGACAAGAGTTCTGATGAAGATCTCATTTACCTTTGTGTAATTCTGGAATAACTCTAGTGAAGTCAAAGCAATTACTATACTGTAAAAGAGATCAGAATTTAGGCATGAGTGTCTGTACCTATTTAAAATCTGTACATTCAATATAAACACGTATAGTGTAGGAATAGAAAAATGTCTTGACAAATGACTCAGTCATTAAGTGTAGGTGCCTTTTAATATGGATGTATAAATACTGAGTTGTGCTAAGATCTGAGTCTGATAAGCTTCGCTGCATACTTGGCTATGATTGTTACTGCTATGAACAGAGATAAAAAAGCACCTGCTGACACATTTAATTATTAAAGGAAGTGCAACAAAGACATGCACCTGATAAGATGGATGGGCCAGATCATTTACACCAGCTGAGGAGCTGATGGTGTTTTATGAGAGATTTACATAGTGATGAAATATATTAAGTGCTTTGGGTTGTTAGGGATCTAACAAGGGTTTGAGTGCAGGGAGAAGCAGCAATTAGTCACATCACACATACTCTATTTATGAGAACATGCATTCAGTATTATGGCGTAGTCCAAAATGCTAAGGACTGCTGGATCAGCAGGTTAAAACATTCAGCCCTTTTCTGAGTTAGTGAAGTGGGTGCATTCACAACTGGCACCGCTGTGCTAGCATGTCCAAAAGAACTACCCTCCTGCATGTTCCACTGGCATGTAGGAGCACATGGAGGATGCACCACCTATTTCACACACATACCTCCCTCCCTGCTGGCTGCTCCAGCAGTGCACAAAGAGAAAGATAGGAGGCAGGACCTATCAATTGCTGCCGTTCTGATGTTTGTGTGCCCAGCCTCATCTGGAGTCTGAAGAACCAGAACTGGACTGGAGCTGATTGACTGGAGCTCTGCTTTCCTCTAAATTCCCCACTATCACTGAGTGGAAACATGCTTCCTCAGACTACCCAGAGAAGACCAGCACTCTCACACCAGTTACAGAAGACCTGATCCCCCACACCAGCTAACAGCAACTTCCAGCAGTTAGAGAAGATCCATCCACCTCGATAACCAAAGGGACCCATTACCCACCGTTAAAGAACCTTACTCTGCAAATCCACAGCCAGAGGCTGCAGGACAACCTGTCTGCCTTCATGGGTTGCTGGGGAGGGAGAGCATGGTGGATTGAAGTATGCTGGGCTAGGAGTGGGTGTGGAAGAACTGACAGACTGAGGGGAAGACAATTAACTTTATGGATTGTGATGGGAGAAGACTAGGGAGCTGATTGTTTGGTTGAAAACCAGATGGGAGAAAACACATTATTGAAATACCACCTCTGCAAGCTGGTAAGTTGTATTACTCCCATTTTATAGTTGGAATTGTAGAGGCTTGCTTGAGTCCACAGTGGCAGAACAAGGTTACACTGGGAATCCCAAATCTCTTTCCTGTGGTTCAAGCACTAGGCCATAGTATAATTTTCTTCTTCTCAGACTGGAGAATGGATATTAAGAAACACATGTGGTCTAGGACCAACTGATCTGGAAGACCACCTCTCTTCCCATGTCACACAGCCACCACTGTGTTCATCAGTGGTGCCAGAGCTGGAGATTATATAACAGAGAGGGAGCAGCTGGCAGGGCCTCACTTCCCCTTGGTCCAAAACAGTGCTAGTTGGTTAACTTTCATGATATGCTTCCTGAGCTGAGAGATGTTGGGAGGACTTGGTGGGAGACCATACAGGTTAGAAACACATTTTCAGCTGCTGGGTTATGATTTAGGTTCCTTGTTGGGCAAAGGGAGGTAACTGGAGTAGCCAGTCTGTATAGCTGACTTCTTAAAAAAAAGTGCCTGTCAAATAGCACCTAGACTCAGATCAAAGGATAGGAAGTCCTGCCGATAGCATGTGTGTCTGCATTAGAAATAAATGAAAATGGAATACAAACAAAACTCCTATTGCAGGGAACTAGCAGCAGTCATTGGTTGTAAGATTTCTCATGAGTCTCTCAACATAGAAACATTTTGTAATCTTAAGTTTTAGTGGTTTAAGACAGTGGCTCTCAAAGCCAGTCCGCCACTTCTTCAGGAAAAGCCCCTGGTAGGCCAGGCCAGTTTGTTTACCTGCCGCGTTCGCAGGTTTGGCCGATCATGGCTCCCACTGGCTGCGGTTTGCCGCTCCAGGCCAATGGGGGCTGTCAGAAGGGCGCCAAGCACGTCCCTTGGCCCGGGCCACTTCCTGCAGTCCCCATTGGCCTGGAGCGGCGAACGGCAGCCGATGGGAGCCATGGTCGGCTGAACCTGCGGATGCGGCAGGTAAACAAACCGGCCCAGCCCACCGGGGGCTTTCCCTGAACAAGCAGTGGACCGGCTTTAAGAACTACTGTTCTAAATGCCTCAGCCTATGTGGCGCCCACTCGAGATACTATTCCACCACCTCACCTTTACTAAGCTTTGTAACAAATATTCCTCAATTTCAGTTTGTTATTCTGCCTCCTATTCCCTTTATGAAGCTGCTGTCCCTCTTATGACAAAGACCCCTCTTTCTTCTCTCCCTATTTTACTTCCTGTTGTGTATTTCACTGTGACATGCCAAGCAGAAACACAATATAGCTTTGACATAGGAGAGCAGCTGGGCCCTGCCCTAGCAGGCAGAAGTTCTAAAGGATAAAATGAGTGCATTTTATCAGGAGCTTTGTCATGGGATGTGTACAGTTTTCTGGCGCAGTATTACAGTGCAGCTAGCAGAACCAACAAACACTCCTTTCCTGTTAATATAATTAAAGGCTGCAGATGTTTAGAGATAGGCTTTTTTGAGTTAGCCACATGCTTCAAATTGTTAAGTGGTTAACCACTAAGCATCCCCCTCCCTCTTCACAAATACCTGTAGACCAGTTTGGTGAGTGGGGGAGGAGGTTTCCTTAGTTTGCTTTCAGAGAGATGTATTAGAAAGCAGAGCAAATCAGTAGATTCTCTTGACTTTTCGAAATAACTAGCAGCCACTGAGAAGCAGTAAACACTGATCGTTGTCATTGACAGTTTGTTCAGATTTAATGCTGGTGAAAGTTGCTTTGTTCAACAGCTCTAAATATTAACGTGCTGGGCCAGATCCTCAGCTGGTGTAAATTGGCAAATCTCCATCCATTATCCCAGTTAACAGCAACCAAGGATCAACAGCACCCTTTCCTTATCCACAGTACACATACTGTGAGCACGCATCTGCTTCTTGACATTGACCTGACCTGCTTCTACTCTGACTTAAACAGACCACCGATCAGGGTGAATGACAGTTCATTCTTTGTCTCCCTTCAATATTTGGTCCCCCTGATAAGCATGCCAACACAAGAGACAGTTATAGTGTTGTGGGATTTTGTGTGTGTGATGTGGACATCTACCTGCCAAGAACTATGCTGAAAACACACCAAGAGACCAATGCCACCTGAGAGTTTTATGATAGCTGGTAAACAGCCATTAAATGGTTGCAAACTTTGGCCATGATGGCCATGATCCAAAGTCCACTGAAATCAATAGCAGTCTTTTTACTGACTGCCATGGGCATTGGATCAGGTCCAGTGTGCCCAGTTCTTTGAGGCCGGGAAGTATCCTCGAGTGCTGTAAGAGTTGGGGGTGGCACTTCATAAGATCAGACCCAATCAAACTAGGAGAGTTTTGTGCTGGTGACCTATGACATAGCTGAAAGGTTCTAGCTCTTATTACCAACCATGTGCTGTCTGGGTTATCCAGACTCCCTCCAGTACAGTGGCAGGGTCTCTGAACCTGCATAGGGATACAGCATTCTTCTAGGAACTCATCTCATTTCTGGGTGCTAGAACCCTGTATAAAGAGGCAGAGTAATTTGTGCTGACTCACAGTGGTAGATTTTTTTTTTTTTTAACTCCAGACAAGATATAAGAAAACATAGCAGAAGAGTCACTCTCTCTAGGGTGAGGGAATAGGCACTGGGACACATGAGCCCTGCTGGGGCTAGAAATCCTAGAAATAAGCCATGCTCAAGTAGGGGGGAGCTTGGCTTGTGGGCAGAATACCAAGACTGAATTTATTCCAATCTGAGTGCTGATTCCATTCCTTTTATTCTGACCCATTGTTTTAAGACTACATATTGTGTCCTTCCCTCCCATGCATCTGAGGTACCTCAGTTTCCTAAAGCCAAAAAGGGGACTTTGAATCAGAGGGCAAAAGAACAAGCACAAGCATACTGGTGTATTTGGAACTCTTGCCTGAGCTCCACTGAGCCTATTTTAAATCTGGGCCAATTCTCGCTGTGTGACAGAAATATTCCATAAAGTAAAAAATCCTTTTTCTTCTTATTGTAGGTTGCAAAGCCATGGAACAGACATTTGTGCAATGAACCCAATCGTAAAGGGAGACAGTTTTGCAAAATCAGCTGCCTCATTTGTGCAGGCAGATCCCACAGTAGCACATACAAATGCATTTGGTCAGTTACCCCACTTGTGTGCCTGAAATGCCCACAAATGTGGGAATTTCACCTGCAGTTTGGGTGGCCATTTAGAAAGGGTTTTGAGAAATGGTAGAAAAACGGCTGAAGATTAAAAATGCTCTGTGGGCCAGAAGAGATACAAAAATCCCATCCTATTCTTTTCCCATAAAACAAAGGGGACAGGAAGGGTTAGAAGCTTTTAATGTGAGAAATGATTTAGTCAAAATAGTTTAGTTACTCTGGCCCATTGATCGTCAGAGCAGAAGAACATCATTGTATGTATTAAGTTGACTCTCCAGTACTCTATACCTGTCAAAACTGTTTATTCACTCTTGCCAACAACAAGAAGAAAAGCAGGCAGCTTGGCAGGCACAACGGTGAATGAGAGGCACAGAATGAGTGCATGAGTTGAGGAGCGCCTCATATATGCAGAAAGGAGATTGTACAATAGGGTCTGTAACTGTAGAGCTTATTGGTGGTCATTAGAAATAGACTAAAAAGACCTGAAGGAAATATCTCCAAGGGTAACAGGGTGGCTTGTTCTCGATGCCCATTCAGCCAGTGGTGTATTATCGCCTAGGCCGACAAGCTCTAGGCCTAGGGCAGCAAATTTGCAGGGGCAAAAAATGTATATTAGCAGCATTTTTGTAATCGCAGCATCAGTGACGCTGCAATTCTACCAATCATAACGAGTACTGAAACCACCAATGACGGCGCGACGCCATTCAGTAAACATACTCGCGAGAATCCTAAACTGCACCAGAGCCCCACCCCCCCGTGAACATAGGGTTTTGGATACGTGTGCAGTCCTGCACTAAAAGCGAAATTGTGCTCTACAGATGCGCATTCAAGTGAGAGTTTGCTGTATTTGTAATTTTATTTATAATAAAACTTGTAAATGTTCAATTATTTTAATGTTATTTAGATTCATTTTAGTTCAAACCAATTTGTAAAAAAACTAAAACAAGTTCATATGGGGCCAGGGGTGGCAAAATCCTTAATCTGCCACTGCACTCAGCCCGTTCTCTGCTGATTGTCACTGAGAAAATTTCAGAGGGCAAGTTACCATGGTGCTTATTGTTACGTCAGCAAATGGCCACTGGTAGCTGGACCCAGGTGACCACATTTTAAAAAAAAAAAACAAACAAAAAAAACCTTAATGTAATAATCACTTTTAGTTAAGGGGACATAGTTTGGTGCTGCTAAGCAAACAGAGCGCTGAACAAATTCCCAAAGTCCAAATCAAACTGAACTTTAAAATGTTGTGAGGGTTGAAATAAAAAAAGAAAGTTCACACAAGGAAAAAAAAACATATACAAAGAAATAAAGGTTGTGCATTTGCATTTCCTCTTTCTGGGTGTGGGCAGAAGAGGAAATACCAAAATATCACTAGAAAGGCTATACTCACAGCATTTCCAGCTTAACCAAAACCAGAAACACAGGCATTTCTACAGAAAATCCTGTTCTTACGACACTGCCAATTTGATTTTCAAACCCAAGAGATTTGATTGGGTTTGGAAAAGTCCCACGTTTCTTTTCAGTGCTTGTCTCAACTCATCCTCTGAATTTTTTGAAGATCACCTATCATTAGTGGCACCTGGACTTGGGCATTTAGCCCTTTAGTATTGCTAGGAGTTTTGCAGACAGAACATCATAGCCTGGAGATGAGGATATTCCCCTCTATTCTGCTTTATTTCCAGTCATGCATATAGACAACCAAAGTAGTGTACAGTTTTTAATGCATAGCAGAACACCAAAGGTCTAGTTCTGCACACCATTACTCAGGTGAGAAGTCCCTGCTCATGCCTCTGTTGGCTCCTAGAAGCTACTCACATGAGTATGGGTGTCTGGGAAGGATTAAGTTCAAAGTGCACAACTTTGAAAGAGAATCTCAACTTTCCATGTGTAGAACAGTGGCTACTTTCTCTTCAGCATCAGGAGTAAATAATAAAAATAGCATTCTTACAAGACTGATGGAAGGAGAAGTGCTTAATCCTGACAATCTCACTCACAAAAGCTTCCTATTGACAGCAGTGCATTGCATAAGAACTGCAGGATCAGGACTAAGATTTTGCGCAGGAAGGGGGAGCACCAAAATAAAAACAAATGTGTTTAGAATCCCCAAGGACTCCACACAGTAAGATTAAAATGCAGAAGTTGGTGAGCACTTTCTTTCAGTTTGTAAATGGAAAAGTATTTTCCCACTAAAATACCTAGAGAGTTTTAGTTTTAACATGGCTTGACTGCCCCAGACCTTCAATAACATACATTAAAATTCAGGGAGATTTCAGTATTCCAGTGTGAAAACAATTCTGAGATGTAAATATCTCAAGTAAACTTATTAGTCATAATTCCCTCTAGCACAGATGCTCATTAATATCCAAGCAATTTGAGGCCATCTCATCTTCCACCCCCACTAAAAGATTTTTGAACTAATTCAAATAACTCAGAAGTGTTGAGTGTAACTAGAGCACTTATTTAAGGACAGTGTAAAATGAATTTCAATAGTTCAGTGCTTATATGAGTCTGATTTGCCCCTTTGGTTCTGGCAGAACTTGCGCTGGATTTCTAGAATAGATTTGCCTGAACAAGGACTACAAGATTGGACCTCAAGTGTTTCCTTTCAAATGCTGACTCACTGACTGTGAGACCATCAGACGCCCTGAATTTGTGATCAGGGTTTAATTAGAAATACACAAGACTACTATCGCTGCTGTGCAGCCTAGTTAAATCATAAGCCACGGCTTACATTTTATTTTAGTTGCACAATTCATTTGCTACAGGACATCTTTCAGCAATTTTGCTACAGACATAAAGAAGCCCCTTTTTGGCCTCTCCCAATGCAGCTGCACTAAATACATTTTTGCTTCTATTACAAATACATTTGAAAAGGCAATAGGAAAAAAGTGTCACACTGATTCTTTTAAAAATTTAAAACCAAGTTTAGATTCAACATGCGAAAGACCTATGAGGAATACAATTAAAAATACAGCCATAAAATTGCTATTTTAACAAAAACCTCTGATTCACTCCGTCTTTTCTAAGATCAAGACATTGTGGTTTACCAAGTAACTTATATATTGGCGCAATCCTGAAAGCCCTTGCTTACTTGTGCAGTTCTTAAAAGTTAATCAGGCTACTCGTCAGTAAGGGTTACTTGCAGGAGCAAGGATTTGCAGAATCAGGCCCCATATATTTTGTTCAAGTAAATAGCATGCATTTGCAGGGAATTAAAAAATGAACTTCATCAGTATACCCCATACCCACTCCCAAAAAGTCCTATCTCAGTCTCACGGATCTGTTTGTTGTAAAGTGATTAGCAGTCAGATTCAATGGACACACACTCCCACCTTGTCTTTGTCTAAGTACTGTACAGTACTAACCAGACCTAAATTTAGCATGCTGCAACTCACCAGAACTTGTGCAGTTTGAATTCCCATTCCAAATTTGTTCCTCAAACCTATGGCCATTATTTCATGTTAGGCTAAAACATCCTTTCCCATGGGCCGCTGAAAGAAACCATGTATCTTCAGTTGTTATTTCCAGTTAAAAAAAAATAAAATCCAAGTACAGTAGTCCACAGACTTCTGGAGACTAAAAGTTTTGATTTCCATCCATAAATGTCCTGAGCGGTGAGAACACACAGGCACTACAACTGGGAAGAGAGCAGGAAGGAAAGCCTACCATGTGAGCACAAAGAACCCCCCCGCAAAAGTCTGTTCAGTGGACAGCACTTGGGTCGATAGCAAGGATTTCAGGAAATCCAAACACTTAACAGGAAATCTGATCACTGGATAAACATTCCATAATCTCCACAGATACAGTTAACATGCTGCGTCTCCAGTTAACCCTTACCCTGAAGACTGCTAAAACTGAAATCTGACATTCCTTGTAACATAATATGTCTAGCTGGGTTCAAAAGTCTAAAGAGTTCCTCATTATGTGTTTGTCTGAGCAAGCAGAGCTCTGTTGAGACTCCTTTTTAGCCTATTGTGGAGGATATTTTTTCCCTCTTGCTTTTGATCTCTGCATGGTGACATTTTAATTAAATTGTGCAATTTTTGTTAGGTTAGTATTCCTCATCTGAAAAGTAAATTATATTGCAGCCTTAGTCTGAAGCAGCAGGATAAACCTGTCTGAATATCTGTGTGCTGCTAACCATGTTCACCTAGTAGTCCTCTATTTGCTTTATTTCCATCTGTATTATTAGTTTTTTCTTTCTTTTGCTGTAACATCAGATTTATACAGCCTTCTACGTGTTACTTTACAGGTACCGTTTGATGATTTTATTATTCTGTTGACTGAAGCAGAATGGAGGAAGGACAGTTTAAAAAAATGAGAGAACTCTTAAAGGAACAAGGGATAATTTTTTTTTAAATAATACCTTTACTATACTTTGTCAATTACTTGAAAGCCAAACTCTGCTGCTCTTAGCCAGGATAAACCAGGGGAGTTTTGCCTGAATAAAGAGTTTCCTCTGTCTCTTTTGGTTTACTGTCCTATGTAGTGTGAAAACAGCATGTTGTATATCATTTTCTCATGCGGATTTTTGTTGTTTCCTATAGTTTTTTAATTTTATTGGATAAAATCTTAATTAGGACTCTGAGCAGTTGTAGCTTTTAAAGACCCATTAGAACTTTGTGCAAAAGTAGGTGCATAATTGTCCCCTGATCCTGCAAATGCTTATGTGTACACTTAATTTTCAAACATGAGTAGTCCCACTGAAGTTAGTGGGAATACTCACATGCATAGAGTTAAGCACATGTGTGTTTGCAGGATTGAAACCGTACTGTGTTTTCTGAAAGAGGCCAGGTACAAGTTTAGGTGCCTTTCGGGCGTTAATAAATTCTAAAGTCCAGAGTCTACTACTAACAATGCCTTGCCCCATCTCCCCATCTGAACAGGGCATATGCCATATTGGAAAAGTATCTGGACTCTCCTGCATTCTTGAGGGTTTTGTACAGGATAACTAGCATCTTGAATGTCACCCAGACAGTGAAAGGCTTTGGACATAGGAGTAATATGCATTCACTCATCAACCTGGCACAGAGGGTGGATACCCACATTCTCCAGTAGCAGAAGTATCCGTTATAGGAATTCCCAGAAATAGTATCTGTATGTTTGCTTCATATATTTTTAGGGTGGCCATTGTTGTAGTATATAGACACCAAATAAGAGACACACTGTGATATGACTGAGGTGGCTTCCTCTCTTCAACTTTTTTACTGGCTCCTGGAGGGAAGACTTTGGAGGAGGTGCCAGGAAGTCAGTCTTTGTACACATAAGAACATAAGAATGGCCACACTGGATCAGACCAAAGGTCCATCCAGCTCAGTATCCTTTCTGCCGACAGTGGCCAGTGCCAGATGCCCCAGAGAGAGTGAACCTAACAAGTAATGATAAAGTGATCTCTCTCCTACCATCCATCTCCACCCTCTGACAAACAAGAGGCTAGGGACACCATTCCTTAACCATCCTGGCTAGCAGCCATTAATGACTTAACCTCCACGAATTTATCTAGTTCTCTTTTAAACTCTGTTATAGTCCAATCTTTCTTTGGTTCTGTTCACCCCAGCATGGCCACTGGGATGATCATGGGCCAAGCTTAAGAGCTTCCCCCGGTACTTAGTTGGAACCACCAACTGTTTGTGCGGCTGCCATTCTTCCTGGTGTCCACCCGAAAGAATTTCCTTGTATAAAAGTCCTTGGTCTATAACAAACCGGGATCTGTGAGAAGAGCTGAGAGGCGGTGGGTTGCTCCGTGCC